>NC_052148.1:258134839-258434839 GCF_902713615.1 Scyliorhinus canicula | reverse complement strand
ATATAGAGTACTGTAGCTGTGTGGGGTATTTATATTTGTAGTTGATAAAAATGCCTACTGTGTGTGTTTATAAAAATGTTAACTAAATTTGTAGAATAAACTTTGTTTTTGATTAAAAGTGCTTAATGCCTCTTTTCAATAACACCTGAAATGTAGGCCCTTGTTGTTAAGTATCCAATAATTGACACTGATATGTAAAGGGGCTTCAGGTGGCCTCTGGGATTGGTGATGTGTAGAGTTTTGTGCAGAGTCAGTTGGAAGAAATAAAAGTGTGTTGGTGAAAAAGGAGCAGAACTTTTGTCTCTTTGTACCACAGCATCTAATATGTCTAACACTTGTTATCCTCGTAACCAAAATTAATAAACCGTTGTAGGTCAGGGGAACCCCATGACATACTTTGTAGTTTTCTAAACCCTGGCCCATAACACTATCTATTCTTATAAATGAGGATGTCCTGCAGGGACTCAGTACAGGGCAGTGATTGACCTTGCGAGCGTCTGAAACTCAGAAAACTTCAGTGTTGAAGAACCAGGCAGGAAGCTTAAGCTCTGGGAAAGGACCTCAGAGAGTGCAGCATGAAGAATTTTAAAAATATAATCGGTACATTTATAGTCAAGTTCATGAAGCATTATGTATTTTTAATTCCTTTATTACACTACATATCTAATTTATGGAAAGATAATGAGAAAGCCCAAGACTGGAGTGTGATAAAATACTCCCATTCATCTGGATGCGTTCAGTCACAGCCGCTCCTAACAAGCCTGCTACCATCCAGGACAGAGCAGTTGATCAACACCCTATTTTTGGCCTCCTCAGCCAACCTCACTCTGGCAGACAAGCCATGGCTGCAGTATGTACAATCTACAGGGTGAACAACAGCAATCCAGGTGGAGGCCGAATGGCCTGCTTCAGTGCGGTAGTCTTAAATTATGATGCAACACACCATCTGTCCACTACAACCCCCAAGAGGACAAACGCAGGAGCATCATGGGAACACAATGATGGCTAAGTCACACATCGCCCTGACTTGGAACTATGATCCTGTTCCTTCATCATCTCTGGGTCAACATCCTGTAAATCGTTAAACAGGGTAATCATCAAGGAATGCCGTCATTGATGAGGAAGCCCATCAGCTTCTCAAGCTGGAGGTGGGATAAATGTTGGCTTGGCAGTGTCCCCCACGTCCCCAGAACAAATTTGTATTAAAGTTAGGGAATGGAGGGTGAGCCATCTGGCTGCTGTAAGGAATTAACTGTTTGATTGATTTAATTAGTTGCTTTTGTCACGTGCGCTGTTTCTGCAATGCTTGCATTTTACCATAAAGGCAGTCAGTCTTGATTGAGGACATTGTCTACCCTTTCAGGCTGAGGTTAAAAATGCTTGGGCGCGATTCTCTGACCCCCACACCGGGTGGGAGAATCGTAGGAGTGCCGGGCGATTCCCGCCACGCCGCCCTGGCACCCGCTCGCGATTCTCCCACCCCCTCCAAAAGGGCGTGCCGAGTTTTACGACAGGCCGCTTGGAGAATCACTGCTCGCCGTTTCTAACAGGCGAGCGGCGATTCTCCGGCCCAGATGGGCCGAGTGGCCTGCCCAATCCGGCCGGTTCACGCCGGCGCCAACCACACCTAGTCGCTGCCGGCATGAACAGCGCGCGAACGCTGCGTGTGCGGCCTGTGGGGGGGGGGGGAGGGAGGATCGAGCACCAGGGGGGTTCTCAGTGGAGGTTTGGCCCGCGATCGGTGCCCACTGATCGGCAGGCCGGCATCTCTAAAAGACGCACTCTTTTCCCTCGCCGCCCCGCAACATCACTCCGACATGTCTTGCGGGGCGCCCGCGGGGATGACAGCAACCGCGCATGCGCGGGTGATGTCATTTAAGCGCCGCCGGCCACGTCATTTATGCGCCGCCGCTTTGAAGCGGCGCCAAGGCCCGGCGCGCGAAACTGACGTGGTGCCGCTCCTTGCCCCCTGGGGGTGGGAGAATAGAGGGCGAGGAGCGGCCTCCGACGCCGGAGTGAAACACTCCGGTTTTCACTCCGGCGTCGGCGCTTTGTCTCCCGTTGGGAGAATTTCGCACGCTATATCCAAACCTCCAAAAATCTGTCCTGGTCCACTCACGTCCACGCTATCACCAAGAAAGCACAACTACGCCTATACTTCCTCAGGAAACTAAGAAAATTCGTCCACATTAACCCTTACCAACTTTTACAGATGCTCCATAGAAAGCATCCTATCGGGCTGCATCAAAGCATGGTAATGCAACTGCTCGGCCCAGGACCGCAAGAAACTTCAGAGAGTCGTGAACACAGCCCAATCCATCACACGAACCTGCCTCCCATCCATTGACTCCATCTACACCTCCCGCTGCCTGGGGAAAGCAGACAGCATAATCAACGACCACTCACACCCGGCTTACTCACTCTTCCAACTTCTTCCATCGGGCAGGAGATACAGAAGTCTGAGAACACACACGAACACAGACTCAAAAACAGCTTCTTCCCTACTGTTACCAGACTCCTAAATGACCCTCTTATGGACTGACCTCATTAACACTACACCCTGTGTGCTTCATCCGATGCCGGTGCTTATGTAGTTACATTGTATATCTTGGTGTTGCCCTATTATGTATTTTCTTTTATTCCCTTTACTTCCCATGTACTGCTCGCAGAAAAATACTTTTCACTATACCTCGGTACACGTGGCAATAAATAAATCTAATCCAATATAGTACTATTGAAGAAGAGCAGGGGAGTCCGCCCGGTATCCTAGCTAATGTTTATCACTAAAAGGCATTATCTCGTCATTTATCTTTAGATGAACGTAGTTTTGTTACCGTATGTACATCACACTCTAATGTTGGCTTCACGTCATCTGCAAAGTGCTTTGGGATGTCCTGAAGTTGTCAATGCTGCTATATAAACGCGAGCCCATGTCCCTGTTACTGTATATCTCCAAACCGGGCTCTTCAACAGGGGATATAATGGGGCCGCTTCGGAGAATTGGGGATTTTTCAGGCTCGAAGTTAAAATTGAGTAAAAGTAAATGTTTTGTGGTGTTTTCTCCAGGGGCGGGATTCGTGGCGGGAGCGGGCCCCGGGCGATTGCCATTTCGGGCGGCAACTACTACCTTTAGGTACCCGGGAGTGCAGGTGGCTCGGAATGGGGCTCGGCTCCTTAAATTGAACTTTACGAATCTGGTGGGTAGTGTTAAGGCGGATTTATGGATAGTCGGATAGCCTTCCCCTATCGCTGGCAGGCTGTGTGCAGGGGTCAGGATTAACATTTTGCCACGGTTTTTATTTTTATTTCAGTGCCTACCGGTCTTTGTGCCAAAATAGTTTTTTATGGGGATAGTCTCGTCATTTGTGTGGACAGCCAAGGTGGCAAGGATTAGGAGGACAGTGCTTCAGAGAAGGTGACAGTCTGGGGGCCTGGCCCTTCCGGACCTGTTATACTATTACTGGGCAGCGAATGCTGAGAAGGTGCGGGGTTGGAGTGGGGACATGGAGGCTTTGTTAGTGAGGATGGAGTGAGTGAGGATGGAGACAGGCTCTTGTAATGTGTCCAGTTTGCAGACGCTGGCAATGGTGCTGCGCCTGTGTGCCGCAGGGAAATACTTGGGGAGTCCGGTGGTGGTGGCCATGCTGAAAATATGGAGGCATTTCCGGCAGCACTTTAGTTTGGGGTGAAAGTTGATGCTGCTCCGAGGGAACCATGGGCGGGATTCTCCGACCCTGCGGCAGGTTGGAGAATCACCAGCGGGCCGTGCGAATCGCGCCACGCTGCCCCAACAATGGCGATTCTGCGCGGAGAACCGGTGTGGTTGGCGCAGCGCCAGTTGCGGGCCACTCTACTCGGCCCGGCCCGCCGATTCCCCGGCCCGGATGGGCCGAGTGGCCGTAAGAAAAGAGCCGAGTCTTGCCGGCGCCGTTCTAACCTGCTCTGGGCCTGCGGGACCTCGGCGTGTAAGGGTTAGGTGGCGGCCTTTGGGGGAGAAGGGGGTGTCCGACCTCGGAGTGGGCCTGCGATGTAGCCTGACCCGCGATCGGGGCCCACCGATCGGCGGGCCGGCCTCTGTGGCTGGGGGCCTCCTTTCCTACGCGCCAGCCCCTGTAGTCCTACGCCATGTTGCCAAGGGGCCGGCGCGTTGAAGGAGGCCACTGCGCATGCGTGCGTTGGCGCCGGTGTCACTGTGCATGTCCACGTTGGCGCCGGCGCAACTGCGCATGCGCGGATCCCGCGGAGCACAGTTTGCGCCGGGATCTGGAGCGGCGCGAACTGCTCCAGCGCTGTGCTGGCCCCCTGTAGGGGCCAGAATTAGTCGTGGGAGCGGCCCGTCCACGCCGTCATAAAAGGCAACAGCGTTTACGACGGCGTGGACACTCTGCCGTGGGATGAGAGAATCCCGCCCCATGTGTTTGAGCCAGCGAAAGTGGTTTCGGGGATGGGAGTCGCGAGGTGTGATGGAAATGAAGGGCCTATTTTTAGAAGGGCAGTTTGCGAGTTTGGAGGAGTAGGGGGAGAAGTTTGGGATCCTGCGGCGGGAGGTTTTCAGGTTCACGCTGGTGCGGGATTTCGCTAGAAAGGCTTTTCCGATCTTTCATGTGGCACTGCTCTCCTCGTTGTTGGAGGGGGTGCTGTTGACGATGGGACTAGAGGGGTGGTCATCTTGCCGACCTGAGGAAGGATTTTGGGGGAAGATATGGCGTCTCTGGAGGGGGTTAAGGCCGAGGGGGGAGGAGGGGCTGTGGTGTGAGGTGTTGTGGAGGGTGAATATCTCAACCTTGTGCGTGAGGCTGGGCTTGATACAGTTAAAGTTAATGCATAGAGCGCATCTCACGAAGTCGGGGATGAGCCGGTTGTATGAGGGGGTGGAGGGTAGCTGTGAGCGGTGTGGGAGGGGCCCAGCCAATCACGTACATATGTTCTGGTACTGCCCGAAGTTGCAGAAATTTTGGAGGTTGTTCTTCAGCACCATGTCAGCGATCTTGCACGTGGATTTAGAGCCCAGTCCCCTGGGGGCCATGTTTGAGGTGTCGGACTTGCCAGAGTTGCAGACGATAGCGGGGGGGCAGATGTTTTAGCCTTCGCCTCATTGATCGCTTGTAGGCGGGTCCTGATGGGGTGCAGATCAGTTTCTCCACCCTGTGCTGTGGTGTGGCTGGTGGATTTAATAGAGTTCTTGGGGGGATTTGGGAGGAAGGTGACAAGGGGGGTGGTTGGCTGGGGTGTGGGGGGTGTGTTTGGGTTTTTGTGCTGGTTTTACTTGGCACTATTGTGTGCTTTAAATGCTTTAAATGTTAAAAATTTAGAATAGAAATACTTTAAAAAAAAGGATAAATGCAAGTCCTGTCCTTGCATCCTACATTATCAATCCTTCACTCATTTCTTCTGGCATGATTCTCCCGTGGGCCGGAGCACTTCGGGAACCATGACCTTCCATAATCTCCAACAGAGCTTCCCAGGAATCTGGACCTGAAAGTCGGAATATCCGAACCAGATGTTTACAACAGAATGGCCGGGGGGGGGGGGGGGGGGGAGCATGGGGAGGGGGCTAGAATTAATTTCCCAGGTCCAATCCTCCCCTAATTAAAACTTTGCTCTGCACCTTTGCACGGATGAGTCAAGTGTAGCTCAGAAAACGATACGTGTTTCATGGCACAATGAAGTGTCGCGTACCCTGTAATCTGAACTGCCAGAAGTTATTTACGTAATCAG
Organism: Scyliorhinus canicula; assembly: GCF_902713615.1. Lineage (NCBI taxonomy): Eukaryota > Metazoa > Chordata > Chondrichthyes > Carcharhiniformes > Scyliorhinidae > Scyliorhinus > Scyliorhinus canicula. The sequence goes on along the minus strand of NC_052148.1, from coordinate 258,429,121 downwards.
TTTAGGGTGTTAATGAACAAACGGAAGGTAAACACATCAGCGCTGGATCCACTGCCGCAATGTGAGCAGACAAAAGAATTCCTCAAGGAAATAATAAGGAACTCAAAGGGGCACGAGAACTGCCTGGTGTAGGATGAAAATTACACGGTCACATTCCACCTTCAGACAAGAGGAACTGCATTTCTGACTTGGCCGCTCTGTTCAGTCTGTGGTGTCAAAAAAGCACGTCAACCACTGCACCCAGTCCCCCCCCCCCCCCCCCACTGCCCTGCTGCTCCCCACCCCTGCAACATATATCACTCATTAACTGTCTCACCCAAGGCAGAACTTCAGTGGACATCCAGATATGTAGCTTTCTCATCATATTTATCTTTCCAATCTGGTGCTGTCCTCTCCAGAGGTTACCAGAGGCATGGCCAGCTTACTCAGCAGCGTGCATGTGGGCAGAGGGCCTCACGGAGGAGGGTTTGACTGCGGAGCCCAATCATGCCCCACCCCTCAACATATGCAAACATGCCCTCACCTCAGGGGTCACAGGATAGCGTTCAGTGAACCCCATCTTTTCCTTAGTGGATGGCTACTCCTGAACAACATCTCTCCCATTTCAGCTCCATCACAATAAACCAGGCTGCTTACTCACGCATCGCCTACTCCATCCTTTCAAACCTGCTGCCACCCATGTTTTTGTTGGCATCGGTGGCAGAATTCAATGAGCGCAGATCAGTAATGAACAGCATGCTTTCAAATTTGGATTGTGATATATATAAACATGCAATCACACATTTTCGTAAACTATATATTTGTATTTTTTTAAGCTCTCTTTCACCAGCTGGCTCGATACTTGCCGTTCTCAACAATCTGCCAATTCCCCTGCAGCCCAGCGGGTTCAGCAACATTGCTCATCTGTACCTTTGGCGCTGCCCGGTAGTTAGCACATCGCCTGCAAAACCCGCACATCTAATGAAGCCATAGCTGTGGATTTCGAAACAGTAGCTCTTACATTTAGCGGTTGCCACTTTCGAGGTGGGCCAACGAGCACAGTGATGCACAGCAAGACAGACTGCGCAAGAGGCACTGAGACAAAAAACAGAAAACATCCATCAGCTCACAAACATGGCGGAAGTGATCCTAAAGTAAAGCACATCGCTTATAGCTTGAAGGTACAGATAAAAAGGCAGCAATTGATCCATCCTGAAATTTCTCCCAATGTTCTAACCTTGTTCTCATATCTTTTGCTTTCAGACAGCCAGCGTAAATATTTATTCTGCTATTTACACCTACTCTGGGCCAATCTTTTGTTTCTTTACGACGATATATTATCACTCCCATTGCCTTTATTTTGTGGCATTTTTGTCATTTAGTCTCTCCCACCCTCTAATCTTCCGCTGACCTTCCCTTTTGCTCCACCTGCTCCACCCACCCCACCCTTTCTCAACAGCATAAAACCCGTCAGATTTTGACCTCTGTGCACAGGAATCGTGGGCATAGGAAGATCCCAAAGATTGCAATGTGACGTGTGACCAGGCAGACTGTCTTACTGATGTTTGTTTCGGGACAAATGTTGCTCAGGGTATTGGAAGAATTTCCCTGCTCTTTTTCGGACAGCGTCATGTGACCTGAGAGGACAATGCCTTATCTGAAAGATGGTACCCCTGCCAGTACACTCCCTTGCATTATTTACCTGGATTATTTGCTCAAATCCATGGAGCGAGGCTTGAACCTATGACAGGAGTGCCACCACTGAGCAAAGGTTGATGCCTATTGGCAGCGTTTTCTTACCATGAATCACACTTGCAACATAAGCGAAGTCATGCGACAGGGAAAGTTCCACTTTAACGACAGCCCGTGCTTTAACAGGAAACATTCAAACTATAATATCCCCCACTGTTCTATTAATAACTCCAGCTCTTCCAAAACTTCCAATCTAGCTTTATGTCTTGGAAATCTCGGAGGAGTGCACACGAGCATGTTACTCCCTCTCTTCTTCTCTTTTGTTCCTTTAAAGACTCCTTACAAACCACATTCCTTTACCAAGCCCTGCACTAATATCTTACATGGTTATTACCAGATTTAATCAATAATGCTTCCAAGAGGCTTCTTGGGCTGATATATTTTGTCATTTGTCATTTTCAGATGCAAGTTGTTGTAGCTATTGGGAGCAATAGCAAATGAGCCTGAAAGAGTAGTGGGCACTGGACCTAGTCGGTGGGCTGGGAAAAGAGCAGTCGCCAAGGCAGAGGTTGGCATCGGGGAACCAATGTTTCCCCATTGGGGCTGTTTAGCACAGGGCTAAATTGCTGGCTTTGAAAGCAGACCAAGCAGGCCAGCAGCACGGTTCAATTCCCATAACAGCCTCCCCGAACAGGCTCCGGAATGTGGTGACTAGGGGCTTTTCACAGTAACTTCATTGAAGCCTATTCGTGACAATAAGCGATTTTCATTTCATTTCAAGTGAGCCCCCGCTGATTTGCGGTGTCCTTACGACATGCTTTGCAAAACCCCCACAACACCCCAAACCTCCACCTCCCCCACACTACCCCACCTCCCCAATACCACCCCAACCCCAGCACCCTACCACCCTGCAACACCCCGCCATCCCAATGCCCCACCTCCCCCACACCACCCCAACCCCCCACCTCCCCCACACAACCCAGCCCCAGCACCCCAGCACCCACCTAACCCCCAACCTCCCCCACACCACCCCAACCCCCCTCCTCCCCCACACAACCCAGCCCCAGCACCCCAGCACCCAACCCCCAACCTCCCCCACACCACCCCAACCCCCCTCCTCCCCCACACAACCCAGCCACAGCACCCCAGCACCCAACCCCCAACATCCCCCACACCACCCCAACCCCCCACCTCCCCCACACAACCCAGCCCCAGCACCCAACCCCAACCTCCCCCACACCACCCCAACCCCCCTCCTCCCCCACACAACCCAACCCCAGCACCCCAGCACCCGCCCAACTCCCAACCTCCCCCACACCACCCCAACCCCCCACCTCCCCCATACAACCCAGCCCCACCTCCCCCACACAACCCAGCCCCAGCACCCCAGCACCCAACCCCCCACCTCCTCCACACCACCCCAACCTCCCACCTACCCCACACTACCCCAGCCCCAGCACCCCAGCACCCAACCCCCAACCTCCCCCACACCACCCCAACCCCCCACCTCCCCCACACAACCCAGCCCCAGCACCCCAGCACCCAACCCCCAACCACCCCCACACCACCCCAACCCCCCACCTCCCCCACACAACCCAGCCCCAGCACCCCAGCACCCACCTAACCCCCAACCTCCCCCACACCACCCCAACCCCCCTCCTCCCCCACACAACCCAGCCCCAGCACCCCAGCACCCAACCCCCCTCCTCCCCCACACCACCCCAACCCCCCTCCTCCCCCACACAACCCAGCCCCAGCACCCCAGCACCCAACCTCCAACCTCCTCCACACCACCCCAACCCCCCCACCTCCCCCACACCACCCCAACCCCCCCACCTCCCCCACACCACCCCAACCCCCCCACCTCCCCCACACCACCCCAACGCCCCACCACCCCCACACCACCCCCCCCACACAACCCAGCCCCAGCACCCAACCCCCAACCTCCCCCACATCACCCCAACCCCCCACCTACCCCACACCACCCCAGCCCCATTACCCCAGCACCCAACCCCCAGCCTCCCCCACACCACCCCAACCTCACTACGCTCACACTACCCCATCACCCCAAACCCCAACTCCCCCACACCAATACCCTAACCCGCAATCCAACCATGGGTCATGTCTTTGCAGGAATACCTCACAACGAGGTGGGCCCTTCTGGTGTCCCCTGCCCTCGACCACAACCCCAGGACATGTCCAGCGAGGAGGAGACAGTGGACGCGAAACGATCCCACAAACACTAGCCTGAGATAACCTGGAGCATCAGTCGGGTGACGACACCGACGTTCCATCACAGCTGTCACCAACACCCTCCGCCATCCCAGAGATACACACCTCGCGTCGCATCGAATCTGCACCGACAATTGAAAAACACCTGACCTACCTACCTATTCCCTTTGGCAGCACCTGGCCCATAGCCTTTCATGTTATGACATCCCAAGTACTCATCCAGGTATTTTTTAAAGGATGTGAGGCAACCCGCCTCGACCACTCTCCCAGGCAGTGCGTTCCAGACCATCACCACCCTCTGGGTAAAAAGGCTTTTCCTCAAATCCCCCCTAAACCTCCTTCCCCTCACCTTCAACCTGTGTCCCCTCGTGACTGACCCTTCAACCAAGGGGAACAGCTGCTCCCTATCCACTCTGTCCGTGCCCCTCAGAATATTGTACACCTCAATCAGGTCGTCCCTCAGTCTTCTCTGCCCCACGAAAACAACGCAAGTCTATCCAACTTCTTTTCATAACTTAATTGTCCCAGGCAACAACCTGCTGAATCTCCTCTGTACCCCCTCCAGTGCAATCACATGGTGACACAGTAGCACAATGGTTAACACTGTTGATTCACAGCGCCAAGGTCTCGGGCTCGACTCCCGTTCGGGTCACTGTCTATGTGGAGTCTGCACGTTCTCCCCGTGCCTGTGTGGGTTTCCTCCGGGTGCTCCGGTTACCTTCCACAAGTCCCGAAAGACGTACTGTTTGGTGAATTGGACATTCTGAATTCTCTCTCTGTGTACCCGAACAGGCGCCGGAGTGTGGCGACTAGGGGATTTTCACAGTAACGTCATTGCAGTGTTAATGTAAGCCTACTTGTGACAATAATAAAGGTGCTAACATCTCCTATACCTTGCCACATCCTACATCAATTTGCTCAAAAACCTCTCAGTCTCTCCCTGACTTCCATTCCTATCTCCTCATTCACTTGGCTGAAGACAGATGTGAAGTATTCATTCAACACCCTACCAATGTCCCCTGGCTCCACCCACAGAATGCCCCTTTGGCCCCTTATGGGCTCTACTCTTGGGTTACCCTCTTCCCCTTGATATACTTGCAGAATATCTTGGAATTTTCCCCACTTTTACCAGCCAGAGCTTTCTCATATCCCCTTTTTGCTCTCCTAATTGCTTTCTTAAGGTCCACCCTGCACTTCCTGTACTCCACTAATGTCTCCGTTGATTTGCTCCCCTTGTACTTGCTAAAAACGTTTTATTTTCCTTCTCATCATATCCTGAATATCTCTGGTCATCCATAGTTCCCAGAGCTTGTTATTCCTTCCCATCACTCTCGAGGGAACATGTTGGGCCTGTACTCTCCCCATTTCCTTTTTGGATGCCCCCCCCCCCCCCCCCCCCCCCCCCCCACTGCTCTTCTGTAGATTTCCCCACAAGGAACTCTTTCCAGTTTACCTTGGCAAGATCCTGCCTTATTTGACTAAAATCCGCTCTCCCCCAGTACAAAACCTTTTTTTCGGAACTTGTCCATTTCTGGGTCCTAAACAAGCTTAAGATATCACTAAAATGCTTCCCCACCAACACCTCAACCACCTGACCGGCTTCATTCCCCAGAATTAAGTCCAGCACTGCACCATCCCTTGTTGAACCCTCTGCACATTGAACTAAAAAGTTCTCCCATATACATTTTACGAACTCCACTCCACCTCAGCCCTGGCCACTATGCCTATCCCAATTAATGTTGTAAAAGTTGAAATCACCGAATATAATTATCCAATTGTTATTATTTTTGCACATCTTTGGAAACTGCATACATATTTGCTCCTCAATTTCCCGCTGACTATCTGGAGGTCTATAATAAACACCTAGCAATGTGTCCCTTATTTTATTCCTGAGCTCTACCACAAAGCTTCATTTGTCGTTCCTCAAAGATATAATCTCTCCTTTCTGCAGTAACTGACTTGTTAACTCATAATGCAATGCTTCCTCCTTTTATTACCTACCCCCTTCTCTGTCTCACCTGAAGGTTCTATATCCTGGGATGTTGGACTGTCAATCCTGCCCCTCCCTCCACCAAGTTTCTGTGATGGCTACTGGTATCAAAATTCCACATGTCAATCCTGGCCTTTAACTCATCCATTTTACACGTAATACTTCCAGCCTTGCCTTACTCCCTTGAAACTTATTACCTCTGCATTCCCTCTGACTTGATTGCTTTTCTGTGTTATGCTGTATCCCTATTCTGCTAACAGTCCCCTCCCCCTGCTGAATTAGTTTAAACTCCTCTCAGCAGCACCAGCAAACCCGCCTCCACATGGCATCAAGAAAAGGTTAAGAGTGTAGTATAAAGGTGCGGTAGTCGGTATTAGGGGTATTACGGTACCCAGGTTGATGCTGTAAGACCACTGGTGTGGGAGGTACCTGAGACAGCAAGATCATTGGTGAAGCCTGCCTGCTGGTTCCGCCTAGTAAGGCAGAGTATAAGAGCCTGTGTCTCCCTAGCAGTGGCATTCTATACCTGACCTGCTGGGGGAAACATCTAGTTCAATAAAGCCTTCAATTGTCATCCAATCTCGCTTCTGGAGTCATTGATCGAGCATCAATTTATTGGACTAGTTTTTAAAGAATGGAGCTCCGAATCAAGCTGGAGTGTCTGCAACTCAGCCCCCACGCGGCAAACGCAGCGGCAACCTTCAAACACTGGCTGGCGTGCTTCAACGGTACCACAGGACGGCCACATCTACACCCACGGAGGACCAGAAGATGCAGGTTCTTCACTCGAGGGTGAGTCCAGAGATCTACACCCTCATCAAGGATGCGGACGATTTCAAGGCCGTGATGGCCCTGTTGAAAGGACGCTATATTCGCCCAGTAAACCAGGCCTATGCCCGAAATCTGCTAGCGATGAGGAGGCAAATCCCGGGGAATCGCGGAGAAATTCTACTGTGTGCTCCTGGTGTTAGGTAGGAACTGTGACTGCCCACAAGTTTCAGCCAGCGACCACACAGAACGTTTGATCCGAGACGCATTCGTTGCAGGTATGCTGTCCTCCCAAATCCGTCAGCGGCTGCTAGAGAAAGAGACACTAGGCCTCAAGGAGGCACGGGCCCTTGCTAGCTCCCTGGATGTGGCCTCCCGAAACGCCTGTGCGTACATCCTCGACTGCGCGGCAGCTCCTTGGGCAGCATGGAACCCCCCTGCGGCCGACTCCGATGCATCCCCCATCCCCCCAGAAGCTTGTGCTGCGCGATTACCAGGCAACCCCGGGGGGCCCCGCTGCTATTTTTGCGGGCAAGCCAAGCACCCCCGGCAGCGCTGCCCGGCCCGCTCCTCTACCTGCAAAGGGTGCGGCAAAAAGGGCCATTTTGTGGCGGCATGCCAGGCCCAGGCGGTTGCCACAGTCTCTGGGGGCGAACCGAGACCACCACCCCAACCCTCTCCACGAGCTACGTGCGGCAAGCGGGCGCCACCATCTTCCTTTTCCAGAGCCACGTGCGGGCCCCGGGCGCCGCCATCTTGTTCCCCAGGGACCACATGCGACAGATGGGCGCCGCCATCTTGCACACCCCCTGCCATGTGCGACCAGTGGGTGCCGCCATCTTGGCTGGAATCTCAGGACCCCGAGTTGGATGACCACACATCGCCCAAAGAAAACCATCAGCCTTTGCCACGACTTGCCTCGGTGACCCTGGACCAGTCTCGGCCCCGAACGCTCTCGACCGCGACGATGACCGTCCTCATCAATGGGCAGAAATCATCCTGCCAGATCGACTCTGGGAGCACAGAGAGCTTCATACACCCCATCCACCTCGTTAATCAAAGAATCTTCCTGGCCTCCGTGTCTCTGTGGTGATCAAAGGGTTCTTTCTGCGTAGCGAACCTCACGGTCCAGGGAAGGGAATTAAAAAAATTCCGCCTCTACGTCCTCCCTCACCTCTGTGCTGCCACGCTCCTAGAGTTAGATTTCCAATGTAACCTCCAGAGTTTAACTTTTAAATTCGGCGGCCCTATACCCCCCCTCACTGTCTGCAGTCTCGCGACCTTCAAGGTCGAGTCGCCTTCCCTTTTTGCGAACCTCACCCTGGATTGCAAGCCCGTCGCCACCAGAAGCAGACGGTACAGTGCCCAGGACCGGACCTTCATTAGGTCGAAAGTCCAGCGGTTACTGAAGGAAGGTATTATCGAGGCTAGTAACAGTCCCTGGAGAGCTCAAGTAGTGGTTGTAAAGACCGGGGGGAAGCATAGGATGGTCATCGATTATAGTCAGACCATCAACAGGTATACACAGCTCGACGTGTACCCTCTCTCCCGCATATCTGATCTGGTCAATCAGATTGCACAATACAAGGTATTTTCCACGGTGGATCTAAAATCCACCTACCATCAGCTCCCCATCCGCCCTAGTGACCGCAAATACTCTGCATTCGAAGCGGATGGGCGGCTCTACCACTTCCTAAGGGTTCCCTTCGGTGTCACAAATGGAGTCTCGGTCTGCCAACAGGAGATGGACCGAATGGTTGACCGGTAGGTTTTGCGGGCCACGTTTCCGCACCTCGATAACGTCACCATCTGCGACCAGCAGGACCACAACACCAACCTCCGTAAATTCCTCCATACCGCAAAAATCCTTAACCTAACTTACAACAAGGACAAATGCGTGTTCAGCACCGACCGTCTAGCCATCCTCGGCTACGTAGTGCACGATGGAGTTATAGGCCCAGATCCCTAACGCATGCGCCCCCTCGTGGAGTTTCCACTCCCACACTGCTCCAAGGCCCTGAAACGCTGCCTGGGATTTTTTTCATATTATGCCCAGTGGGTCCCCAACTATGCAGACAAAGTCCGCCCGCTAATCCAGTCCGCAGTTTTTCCCCTGTCGGCAGAGGCCCGCCAGGCCTTTAGCCGCATCAAAGTGGATATTGCAAAGGCCACGATGCATGCAATCGATGAATCCCTTTCCTTCCAAGTCGAGAGCGACACGTCCGACGTAGCTCTGGCGGCCACCGTCAACCAAGCGGGCAGACCCGTGGCCTTCTTCTCACGCACCCTCTACGCTTCAGAAATCCGTCATTCCTCAGTTGAAAAGGAGGCCCAGAACAGTAGAAGCTGTGCGGCACTGGAGGCATTACCTGGCCGGCAGGAGATTCACTCTCCTCACTGACCAATTGTCGGTTGCTTTCATGTTCGATAATGCACAGCGGGGCAAGATAAAGAACGATAAGATCTTACGGTGGAGGATCGAGCTCTCCATCTACAACTATCAGATCTTATATCATGCCAGGAAGCTCAACGAGCCTCCTGATGCCCTATCCCGCGGCACATGTGCCAATGCACATGTGGACCGACTCCGGGCCCCACGAGGACCTCTGCCACCCGGGGGTCACTCGATTCTTCCATTTCATCAAGACCCATAACCTGCCCTACTCCATCGAGGAGGTCAGGACTGCCACCAGGAACTACCAAATCTGCGCAGAGTGCAAGCCGCACTTCTACAGGCCAGAGAAAGCGCACCTGATAAAGGCTTCCGTCCCTTTGAAACCCTCAGTATGGACTTCAAAGGGCCCCTCCCCTCCACCAACCGCAACACATACTTCCTGAACGTGATTGACGAGGACTCACGGTTCCCATTCGCCATCCCCTGCCCCGACATGACCGCAGCCAATATCATTAAAGCCCTCCACAATATCTTTACTGTGTTCGATTTCCCCGCCTACATACACAGCGATAGGGGGTCGTCCTTTCTGAGCGACGCACTGCGTCAATTCCTGCTCAGCAAGGGCATTGCCTCAAGCAGGACGACCAGTTACAACCCCCGGGGAAACGGACAGGTAGAGAGGGAGAACGGAACGGTCTGGAAGACCGTCCTACTGGCCCTACGGTCCAGGAATCTCCCAGTCTTCTGATGCTTCCTGATGTTCTCCACTCCATCCGATCACTGCTGTGTACCACGACCAACCAAACACCTCACGAACATCTCCTTGTCTTCCCTAGGAAGTCCTCCTCCGGGACCTCACTCCCAAACTGACTGGCAGCTCCTGGACCCATCCTGCTCCGCAAACACGTGCGGGCGCATAAGTCGGACCCATTGGTCGAGAGGGTCCACCTCCTTCACGCTAACCCTCAATACGCTTACGTGGCGTACCCCGACAGCCGACAGGATACGGTCTCCCTTCGGGACCTGGCACCCGCTGGATCCCCACCCACACCCCCACCACCACCACCCCTGTCCCTCCCACCGGCGCACCCCACAGCCACCCCCTTCCCAGGTGGATCAGCCCTCCCACCAGTCCCATCCAGGGGTGATGAAGCTGCTGAAGAAGCCAAAGCCAATCTTCCGGAGCCACGGATGCCCGAGTCGGCGCCTGCATCACCGCCGAAACTGCGACGATCGCAGAGGATGACCAGGGCCCCGATCGACTAATTGCTTCATTTTGAATGTAAATAAATACTGTAAATAGTTGCGGCATGTAACAGGACAAAACACTGTACTAATGTATACTGGGTACCACCATAACCTCAACCTCTACCACTGTATAACGCGAGACCACGACCCCCGCCGGACTCTTTTTTTAAACAGGGGGTGAATGTGGTAGTCGGTATTAGGGGTATTACGGTACCCAGGTTGATGCTGTAAGAACACTGGTGTGGGAGGTACCTGAGACAGCAACATCATTGGTGAATTCTGCATGCTGGTTCCGCCCAGTAAGGCTCTCTAGCAGCTGCATTCTGTACCTGCGCTGCTGGGGGAAACATCTAGTCCAATAAAGCCTTCAATTGTCATCCAATCTCGCTTCTGGAGTCATTGAGCGAGCATCAAAAGGTTTAATAGATTATGCTAGTAGCTAATGTCCATCATGGGTCAGATCATGTGTCACGGAAACTCAAAGAGAGAGATGGTTCTGAAAGGAACCTCATCCTTGCCTATCCCTGTGTATAGGTTTTGCATGGTTAATAGATGTTTGGAGGTTCCTGGAAGCCTTGCTTCCAGTAGTTTCTATTAAACACACCGTGGCACCATTTAGCAGGATACTTTAAAGAGCACTAGATAGAGCAAAGACTACGGTTCCTGACAACATCCCAGATGCAATGCTGAAGACCTATGCTCCAGAACTATACAAGCTGTCCAAGTACACCTGCAATAGACGTATCTATCCAAAAGTGTGAAACATTTCCCAGATATGTCGTGCCTAGAAAAGCAGGATAAATCTAACTCCCAGGGCGCGATTCTCCGCTCCCCACACGGCGTGGGAGAATCGCAGGAGGGCCCCACGACTTTCACGCACCCCTCACGCCCCCCGCGATTCTCCTCCCCTCCCCGTCCCCTCCCCGCTCGGAAGCATCGCCGCTCGCCGGTTTTCACGGCGAACGGCGATTCTCCGACCCCGATGGGCCGAGCGGCCTGCCATTCGCGACCGTTTCACGACGGTGGCAACCACACCTGGTTGCTGCCGTTGTGAAACGAGTGTGGAGATGCCGATTGGGGCTTGTGGTGCGCCTACAGGGGAAAGAGCACCACGACTGTGCTCGGGAGGGGACAGGCCCGCGATCAGTGCCCACCGATCGTCGGGCCGGCGTCCAAATCGGATGCAATATTTCCCCTCCGCCGACACGCAAGATCAGGCCGCCACGTCTTGCGGAGCGGCTGAGGGGAAAGACAGCCACCGCGCATGCGCGGGTTCGTGCCGTCAGCGTCATGACGTCAGCCGCGCATGCGCGGATTGGAGCCGGCCAAACTGCGCATGCGCGGCTGACGTCATATAAGCGCCGCCGTTGTGTCATTCTCGGTGCGCCGCCTTGACGCCAGCGTCAAGGCCGCGTGCCGAGAAAAACGGAGTTCCGCTCCTAGCCCCCCGGGTGGGGGTGAATTAGATGCGGGGAGCAGGCTCCGAGGCCGTCGTGACAGTCGGCCGATTTCACGACGGAGTTCGCGATTCTCCGCTCCTGCGGAGAATCGCGCCCCCAATCTATGGTGTTACCATGTGGCATTTTGTTCCCCAATACTCTGCTCTCCAATGGGTGATGACAGTCCCACGCAGTTCCAAGCAAAATTATTGCCTTGGTACAATCATGAACACATGGCCATTTGCAATGTTCCACTGACGTTCAACATCATCTCATCTTTCTTCTGGGAACATTACATCCTCCTGGACACAACATTGAGTCCAATTATTTTAGATTATAATCTCTGCTGCCATTTTTTTCCTTTTACTTTGCTGGCTGAGGTTTTTACCTCTCTTGTTTTTCTCTTCTTTATCCTTTTCATTTATGAAAACCTTTCAATGGCTGGAGTCACTCCTGGCACTAAGGACGACAAATGTTGGCAGCACGGTGGCACAGTGGTTAGCACTGCTGCCTCACAACTCCAGGGACATGGGTTCAATTCCAGCCTCAGGTTACTGTGTGTGTGGAGTTTCTACGTTCTCCCTGTATCTGCGGGGGTTTCCTCAGGGTGCTCCGGTTTCCTCCCGCAGTCCAAAGGTGTGCAGGTTATGTGGATTGGGCATGCTAAATTTCCCCTTAGTTTCCAAAAGGTTAGGTTGGGTGACTGGGTTTCGAGTACAGGGTGGAGGCGTGGACTTAAGTTGGGTGCTCTTTCCAAGTGCCGGTGCAGACCTGATGGGACGAATGGCCTCCTTCTGCACTGTAAAGTCTATGAAAAGTTGTGGTGAGACCAATCATCTCAACCCCAGGATATCGCCCCAAGATTTCCTGAGGATAAATGCCCAATTATCTTCAGCTCTTCATCGATAACCCTTCCCTCCATCACAAGGTCAGAATGGTGATTGCGCTGTTCAGCTCCATTTGCAGTTGCATGACAGCATGCAACAAGATTTGGACAGCATCAAACAACATTCACGCTACACAAGTGCCAGGCAATAACCATCCCCAACAAGAGAGAATCTAACTATCTCACCTTGACATTCAATCCATAACCATCGCAGAATCCCTGCTATCAGCATAATGGGCATTACCGTTGACCGGAAAGTGAACTGCGCCAGCCATAGAAACATAGGATATAGAAGCAGGAGGAGGCCATTCAGCCCTTCGAGCCTGCTCCACCACTCATTATGACTGGTCACCAAGTTTAATACCCTGATCCCGCCTTCCTCCTATATCCCTTTAGCCCCAAGAGCTATATCTAATTCCTTCTTGAAATGACATAACGTTTTGGCCTCAACTACTTTCTGTGGCAGTGATTTCCACAAATTCACCACTTTCTGGGTGAAGAAATTTCTCCTCACCTCAGTCCTAAAAGGTTTACCCCTTATCCTCAAACTATGACCCCTAGTTCTGGACTCCCTCACCATCGGGAACTTTCTTTATGAATCTGCCCTGACTAATCCTGTTAGAATTTTGTAAGTTTCTATGAGACCCCCTCTCACTCTTTTGAAGTCCAATGAATCTAATTCGAGCAAACTTAGTTTCTCCTCATATGACAGTCCTGCCAACCCAGGAATCAGCCGAGTAAATCTTCGCTGCACTCCCTCCATAGAAAGAACATCCTTCCTCAGATAAGGACACCAGAACTGCTCACAATACTCCAGGTGTGGCCTCACCAAGGCCCTGTACAATTGCAGTAAAACATCCTTATTCCTACACTCAAATCCTCTCGCTATGAAGGTCAACATACCATTTGCCTTCTGTACTGCCTGCTTTACCTACGTGCTTACTTTCAATGACTGATGCACGAGGACACCTAGGTCTCGCTGAGTATCTACATCTCTCAATTTACACCCATTCAGATAATAATTTGCCTTCCTATTTTTCCTACCCATGCGGACAACCTCACATTTATCCACATTATGTAGCATCTGTCAGGCATGTGTCCACTCACTCAGCCTGTCCAAATCCCACAATATAAATACTGTAGCTACAAGAGCAAATCAGAGGCTGGGCTTTTTGCCATCGTAAATCCCTTACTTACTCCCTTTCACCCATCTGCAAAGCACAAGTCAGGAGTGTGATGGCATATTCTTCATTTACCTGGATGCGTGCAAGTTTAACACTGAAGAAACTCAATTTAATCCGGAATAGAACAATCCATTTGATTGGCACTCTATCCACCACCTTAAACATTTGCTCCCTCCACTACGGGCATCAGTAACATGCCAAGGCGCTTTGAACAGAACATACCAAATCCAATACCTCTACCACCTAGAAGGACAAGAGCAACAGGCACAGATGTGAACACCATTAACCTCCAAGTTACACACTATCCTGACTTTGACATATTTTACCATTCCTTATTCATTGCTTGGCTCTAGTACGGTGGAAGTACTATTACCATGCAAAACACAGCAATAAAGAAGGCAGCTCACCACCACCTTCTTCGGCAGCTAGGGATGGGCAATAAACATTAGGTTTGCTCGGAGGTGGCAGCCGTTCATCGACAGGGGCTGGTTTAGCGCACTGGGCTAAATCTCTGGCTTTTAAAGCAGACCAAGCAGGCCAGCAGCACGGTTCGATTCTCGTACCAGCCTCCCCGAACAGGCGCCGGAATGTGGCGACTAGGGGCTTTTCACAGTAACTTCATTGAAGCCTACTCGTGACAATAAGCGATTTTCATTTCATTTAATTTCAGAAACATTAATCTGTCAGCGAGGGGAGACGATGGGGAGAGAAAGGGAAGAGGCACAGAAGTGACGAATAAGGGTTGGAAAACCAGTTCCAGGACTGTGAGACGGAGTGTATATATGGACCATGTTGGTTGAGGTCTATGTTTGGGGAGGGGCTATGTTATTTTGAGTTTTTTGTCTTTGTTGAATCTTTCCGTTTAAAAGTGTTAAAATCATAAATTCCTTAATAAAATATTTTCTAAAAAAAAAGGAATTGGTAATAAATGCTGATCTTTGCCATTAATGCTCGCATTATGAAATATACATTATCGAATTGGCAAATTTAATAGCCACAATCATTAAAGCTTCTTTTATTATAGAAATTAAACATTTCACAGAATCACTGAAGAAAGTTATTAAGCTATCTATCATTCCATGGTTGGAAAGGTTAGATGACGCCAACTCAAAGTAGTGTTAGTTCCAGAAAGCTTAGTGGAGAAATTGGTCAATAGTAATGGTTCTTTGGCTCAGCATTCTAAAATGGCATCTGCAGTATATATGGGGCAGATGTCACCTTGGCAAAAAAGTTAGCTCACTCACCCAACATCCAGCATAAGCATGCAGAGGAGGCAGATTGTGACAGCAGTCAGTGTACTAAACTGGACTCCGCACTCCAGCTGATGCCCCTTAACCTCACACAGCTGAACACACATTGAAGAACTCAACAGCCCCCTACCCTGCTCCCAAGACCCCCACCAATACTATAAAAGGGAGAGCAACTAGCTTGAGGTGAGCCATTAGTTTATTTTTTCTTGACGCTGCCAGAACTCTGCATATTTTCGGTGCTATCTATAGTTCCTTCAAGTATCAAAGGGAGCGATGTGGATCAGAGATCATAGAATTTACAGTGCAGAAGGAGGCCGTTCGGCCCATCGAGTCTGCACCGGCTCTTGGAAAGAGTACCCTACCCAACGTCAACACCTCCACCCTATCCCCATAACCCAGTAACCCCACCCAACACTAAGGGCCATTTTGGACACTAAGGGCAATTTATCATGGCCAATCCACCTAACCTGCACATCTTTGGACTGTGGGAGGAAACCGGAGCACCCGGAGGAAACCCACACACACACGGGGAGGATGTGCAGACTCCGCACAGACAGTGACCCAAGCCGGAATCGAACCTGGGACCCTGGAGCTGTGAAGCGATTGTGCTATCCACAATGCTACCGTGCGGTAAGAGGCTGAAAGACTTCAACCAATTGTTCCCAGACATGGCTACACAAATAGGCTTTATCGTAGGATTAAACAGTGCTGGGGGCATGTCAAGTTTTTGGAAAAGGGAAGTGGATGGGGGGGGGGGGGGGGGGGGGGGGCGGACAGAAATGGCTCTCAGAGGGCGGCCATTTTCATCAAGGTCTTGAATGCTCCAACCTGAAGCTCAGCAAAAATCCACGTTTGAGAGGTCTACAATTCACTCAGGAGGTTGTCACTTCATCACAGAAACCTGCCAACTGCTGCAGCTACAAATACAACCTTGAAGCAGGGTAAAAGACTGCATTTCCAGTGGTATCAAGCTGACCATGTTGATGAATCTTTATGCATCAGACTTTTTCCAGGCTGGTTCTGCAGACATTAGCAGCATCTCATAGTTTGCAGTGTACTGTTGCGTTGTAGAAATCTCATCTATTCAAAGAGAGATAAGTTCATTTAATTCAGGTTTTCCAGAGAGAAGAAGGCAAGTGAGCACAAGTGTTTGCAGGTGGCCTCATTTTGTCAGGGTGCCATTGTCTCTGCTCACACATTGCTTTGTGCATGTGCCTCATGTCATTACTGGAAGTGGATGTGATTCCACTCCCTCAACATCCATTTGGTGTGTGATCATGGGCAATGCATCATATGGGTCAATGTTACCCTGGTAAAAGCCGTGTTTCATTCATTCTGTGGGCATCTGCTGTAAACACGTCATGCTAATTTGGTCCAATGGCTCTTATTTTTAAGTGAAAATAGGGAGTGGGGGCTATAACAGAGACATGTGAATTGTCCCGAAAAGGTTAAATGACAGCTTTGACAAGCAGCTTCCATGATCCGTGTTTTTAGTGTTCTACACCCCGAGGTAAAGTTGCCATAGTCCCAGATGACCATATGTTCAGCTGAAAGGACACCTTTGCATTTTTATTGCAGCTCTTTCAACCTCAAGATGTCTCAAAGTACTTTTGAAATGTAGTCAACATAGTGATCGAGGGAAACATGACGGTCAACTTGGCTCCAGCAACATCCCATAAACAGTCATGATATATTGAACAGTTGATCTATTTTGGTGTCGTTTGAAGAGTAAATATTGACTAGGACACTGGGAGAACTCCCTGCCCTTCTCTGAATAGTCTTGTAGGACCTCGATTGCCCACCTCAGACGGTGGAGGGGGCTTCAGTTTATTTTCTTGTCCTAAAAAGAGGAAATATCTGACAATGCAATGCTCCCTCAATAGTATATTGAAGTGAAGAAGAGCCTGCATTACATGTTCAAGTCTCTGTGGAATTTGAACTACCACCTTTTGACCGTTTGATTAATCTTTGATCCCCATGTTTCAGATGTGCGATGAACGTAGGGATGAACTTTACATTTGCCATAGTCCCACTTGACCATAGGCTACTTTCCTCTTTGAGGAAGAAAGCTGAATGGTGGTGATTTAACCTGAGGATCACCATACCTTAGGCAAGAGGCAAGTTGAGAAGGCTGGAATTGAACCCTTGTTGTTGGCCTGCGTCTGCACCGCAAACTAGCTGTCCAGCCAACTGAACTAAACTGTCCCCCTGTATTAAGTGTATTTTGTGCAGTAAGGGTTAAAAGCTTGGGTTAGTGTATGCATGACTGTGTGGTAACGTTTTTTAAAAATCCTGGTGAACAAGATTAGCAGACGCTTTAGCTACAAAGGTGCAATTAAAGCATCATAAAAAGGAAATCATCATTCATTCCAACCATATATATTGTTTACCTGAAATAGGCCTAATATAATTTCGTTTTTATAAAGAATGTTCTCCAGGGGAGTAGATAATTAGAGACATTGTTCAGTTTTAGTAAGATGATGTGGTTAATGGGAGGAGCCAAGGGCTGAAGTAGTCAGGTGTTGGGTTTCAGTTCAGTTAAAGATTTGACCGTGTACAGCTTTTCTCATAGCAGTTTATTTTAAAAGATTTTGCCTGTGAACAAAACAGCAGTTTCTGAAAAAGCTGGCAAGTTAAACAATAGTTTGACACAAGCAAGAATCTGCAAGCTGGTTCCTGAAGGATCTCTCTCTAAAGCAGATTATCTGAGATGTATCTTTAGAGCAAGCATTCCTGGGTCTGCTAAGTATATTTTGACCTGAGATGAGTTTTGCTTGAGTGGAGATAAAAGATAGCAGTTAGGAAATAGTGTTAATTTCATTGTTAAGCATTGTTTAACTGGTAATTATAAGCTATTTTCTTTATGATGCTAATGTTAGTTTTAAGACTGTGTTCATAATATAAATTTGTTTTAATACACCATATCCCTATTTGTGCATGAAATCACTCCTGGAGCGAAGTATCCTTTCCTCACGGTCTTACAAATGAAATTAAATATTGGAGTTTCTGTCTTGTATCCTAGCAACTGTTGGGGTCTGGTCCGCGGTGGTAATAGATTTTCTGCTCTCAGACAGTCAAAGGTGTACAAAGAAACTGTATACCAATTGATAAAGCTGATCTTCTTGGGGAATATAGTATGAACACTTGGAAATATATGAATACTAATGAATGTTGTTTAGCAAAGCATTTGGAGATTTTCCCAAGTGTTACAATACAAGCTATGTCACACAGGAATTCATCTCCCCAGGTATCTTGTTCAGTACGTTCTACTAACGATCCAACATTTTTTTCTTCAAGTTGCCAATCGCAGCACTGTTACAGCTCAGAAGCAGGCCATTTGGCCCATTGTGTCGGCACTAGCTGTCCGAACGAGCATCAAGGCAGAGTGCCATTCTC
The DNA here is from genome assembly GCF_902713615.1 of Scyliorhinus canicula. Taxonomy (NCBI): domain Eukaryota; kingdom Metazoa; phylum Chordata; class Chondrichthyes; order Carcharhiniformes; family Scyliorhinidae; genus Scyliorhinus; species Scyliorhinus canicula. The sequence goes on along the minus strand of NC_052148.1, from coordinate 258,410,662 downwards.
CTGCCCTTTTCCCCGTAGGGAAGTCAGATGAAAATTCTGCCACATATAGTCAGCACATTACCCAAAGAATGAGGTCTGTTAGTCCTGTTGCTGTAAAAACATTAATGAGCGGTCAGGAACGCGGCCACGTATATGTACCAGCAGCACTGTCGAGTCCTAGCTCTCGGCAATAAGGGAGAATGGCTCTGCATTTTGATTTTTAAAAAGCACTCTCCGTGACCAGAAGAGTATCCGGGACAAATACTCTTAACCAGAGAGTACTCTGTTTCCATGGCACCTCTCATTTATGTTCTGCCATGATGAATCATAAGCACATTAAATGGCACTTGGTTGCTGTTAGATTTGCTGAAATCAAGGGGAAGGGAACCTTCAGTGAAGGGATGGGGTGAAACTGTAAATGATTAGTGGTTTCAAAGAATGATTTGTCCTCTCAAGTCATCGTAGGGGTGGAATTCCTCTGTGAATTATAGCTAAGACATGCAGTTCAAAATTATAGGGGTGGGGATAAAGATTGCTTTTGATCGTGGTGTCTTGATAACATTCTGAACAAGAAGGCTTCCTTTGGTCACTGTCTTGAGATGAATTTTAAACCCCTTCGGAGGGAAATTTGGCTTGAGTAACAAGAGCAAGCTGGAATCGGCAGCAAGATTTACACTCCACCGATTTTAAGAATACGCATACTTATGAAGAATGGTGGATAGACAAAGGATTCCCAAAGAAAAAGCCAGTCCTGAATTGTCAGATCGCAGTCAGTCAGTAATACTGACATCGGTAACACTGGAGTTCCATTTTAAGGTATACAAGATCAGTTTGGACCAGTCTTTTTTTTCAATAGATTTAGAGTACCTGATCCATTTTTTCCAATTGAGCGGCAATTTAGCGTGGCCAATCCACCTACGCTGCACATCTTTTCCTGGGTTGTGGGGGCGAAACGCACGCGGATATAGGAAGAATGTGCAAACTCCACACGACAGTGACCTAGGGCCGGGATCAAACCTGGGACCTCGGCTCCGTGAGAGAGCAGTGCTAACCACTGCGCCACCATGGTGCCCCAGTTTGGCCCAGTCTTGCTGGTACCTTACACTTTCGAGGGCAGAATTTAACGTTGATTGAGTGGGCACATGACCAACCTGACAATGTGCGATATCGCATGAGAAGACATCGGGCGCATATCCTGACATATCGCATATTTTCATGATATTTCTTCTTCTTTAAATTTAGAGTACCCAATTATTTTTTTTCCTAATTAAGGGGCAATTTAGCGTGGCCAATCCACCTAACCTGCACATCTTTGGGTTGTGGGGGTGAAACCCACGCAGACACGGCGAGAATGTGCAAACTGCACACGGACAGTGACCCAGGGCCGGGATTCGAACCCGGCTCCTCAGCGCCGTAGTCCCAGTGCTAACCACTGCACCACGTGACGCCCCTTTTGCGTGATAGTTCACACGGTGGGTCCGCGAGGCAGGTGGAAGTGCGCCTGCCAACAAGTAAGCGGGCGATTCAGCACATGAAGGAGTCAATTGATGTGGTTGTACGTGGGCTGGCCACTTTTATGGATGGATGGCGTTTTCGTTAGAACCTCCATCCAGGGCGGAATGAAATGGCCGGGGTGAAATATACTTTTGAAAAGATGCCCGCAGACTGAGGTTTCTTCGAGTCCTGCTGTCAAGTGTTTGAATAGAGCGCATAGACACAGTTTGCTGCATCTTTTTCAGCTCACTTAGTTTGTACGGTTCTGAGACAGCTCTGTAGCAGCTATCAGTCTTCATGGAGCTAGTTAGAAGCGCCCGTTCGTATCCTCCCTTTTCTCGGTGCCCACATCATCTCCATCCCCGCCCATCCACCCAATCAACGGGCAACGTTGAGGCTTTCTGAGCGGTCAATTCAAGCTGGCTGCCCGTTAACTGGCCAGCCAGCGCAATATCGTATTCGGGGGCTGATTGCAGCCGGAAGTGTAATTCGGGTCCAGCTCTGGGCCGACTGATCGTGCACGACTGGCAAGCACAAGATTCAGGCCCAAATTTTAATTGTTTTTCCTTTTGTACCATACATGCATCACAAAATATACAACTCCCATCCCACCCGTAACTGCACCTGTACCTGGAAAGGAAACTCAAATGGAGGATAAAAAATGTTTCCAATTCCCCATCACATCATTTCACACTCGTGTTAGATTTACAGTCCATGAACAGTCAAGAGTCCTGGGATGAACGGGCTTTATTTTATGAAGAAAGGTTATGAAGAGGTTGAGGCGAAATCCACTGGAGTTCAGGAGAATAAGCGGGGACCTTGTTGAAATATATAAGATCCTGAGGGGACTTGACAGGGTGGATGATGGGAGGATGTTTCTTCTTGCTGGGGGTGGGGAGGGGGGACTAAAATTAGCAGACACAGTTTAAGAATATGAGGTCTCTCTTTCAAGACAGAGGTGAGGAGAATCTTTTTCTCTCAGATAGTCGTGAGTCTGTGGAACTCTCTTGCCCAGAGGGCAATGGAGGCTCATTAAACATTTTCCAGGCAGAGTTAGATTTGTTTTTGATTGACAGGAGAGTCAAGGGTTGTTGAGGGCAGAGAAACAAGTGGAGTTGTGGTCATAATCAGATCACCCAGGATCTTATCGAATGGCAGAACAGGCTCAAAGGGCTCAATGGCCTACTCCTGCTCCTAAATCCAATTTCAGCTGAAATACAGACTAAACGTTCAGACCTACATTTGCACTGTCACCACCCACTGCTGCCAGGGGAACGCACATCCCTGGCACTGGCTTGCTAAGGACCATGGGAAATTCAGCACCAAGCACAAGAAAAATGTGAAAATTTGACATTTGTCGCAGTATCGAGCATTATAATCCACGTGATCTTTCATGTGTGTGTGCACAAACCTATGGCGTTCACCAGCCCAAGCTCCAAAAGCTGTACAGGCCTAATCAAAGGGTTTTGCATGTCAATACAGCATCCAAGAATTGGTCTTGTGGGGCACTGGATATTGTCCCTGGCTCGGGACCTGAAATTCTGAAGCATTCAAGTCAGATTTGATGGCATTCATAATGTTACCAAGCAGGTTGAGCAGCACGCTACAAATCCTTCCAACGCACATCAATGGCAGGCAGTAAGAGCAGGAGATATTCCTGGTCAACCAAGTAATGAAAATAACTTTGGAGCCTCTACCATCAGGACCCATGGCCCCAGACCTCAACATGCTTTCAAAAGTGCACGTTGCCAGAGCAATTCAAGACTCCCTGAGTAAACTGTAATACAAAGCTACCATGGTGTCCAGGGATGCGCAACTGAAGGGATTTATTGGCTCCGAAGCTGTCATTAACGAAGGTGAATTTATTTACATATTTACACAAGTATACTTAGTGAAGCATCTCACTCCCACTGCAATCCTAACTGGGAGAATTTGTTCTGTCAGGCCATGAGTTGGGCCTGCTTTATTATTTTGCTCCTAACGAGCCCCAGGTGGTTGGCCTCCACTCCCTAAGGAGCTCGCATTGCACGAGACCCATAGGGAGATCAATGACTGTTCTCCCATTGGGGTTACAACAGAGTAAATCCATGACGATTTAATTCTTAGCTCCTCAGAATAGGGGCAGCATGGTAGCATAGTGGATAGCACAATTGCTTCACAGTTCCCAGGTCCCAGGTTCGATTCCGGCTTGGGTCACTGCCTGTGCGGAGTCTGCACATCCTCCCCGTGTGTGCGTGGGTTTCCTCCGGGTGCTCCGGTTTCCTCCCACAGTCCAAAGATGGGCAGGTTAGGTAGATTGGCCATGGTAAATTGCCCTTAGTGTCCAAAATTTCCCTTAGTGTTGGGTGGGGTTACTGGGTTATGGGGATAGGGTGGCGGTGTTGACGTTGGGTAGGGTGCTCTTTCCAAGAGCCGGTGCAAACTCGATGGGCCGGGTGGCCTCCTTCTGCACTGTAAATTCTATGATAATAGAACATAGAACATAGAACATAGAACAGTACAGCACAGAACAGGCCCTTCGGCCCTCAATGTTGTGCCGAGCCATGATCACCCCACTTAAACCCACGTAACCCCGTAACCCAACAATCCCCCCATTAACCTTACACTACGGGCAATTTAGCATGGCCAATCCACCTAACCCGCACATCTTTGGACTGTGGGAGGAAACCGGAGCACCCGGAGGAAACCCACGCACACACGGGGAGGACGTGCAGACTCCACACAGACAGTGACCCAGCCGGGAATCGAACCTGGGACCCTGGAGCTGTGAAGCATTGATGCTAACCACCATGCTACCGTGAGGCCCCTCTATGATAATATAACCTGTTCAAAAGAAGGCTTGTTTTATCCAATGCGATAACACCACCTCTTGTTTAGCCACTTCACATTTCGGCTGTTGGAAGCCAAGTTCTGGTGAGGGTCTAATGCCAAGTTGATAGCCATCCTACCTGGGTTTTTGGTCACATGCTAATAACCAAACAACACAGATGATGGAATTTCTCGCTGGCAGTTCAGTGGTGGATGGACCTAACCCACAGCTTGCCCACCCCGGTGTAATTGGCCATGAAAACTGCGTCCACAGTGGACATCATGCCATCAAGACTGCATCGCAGGAAGTAATCACTCGTGCAGGATTACCACTGTGGTGCGAGAAGATCTCGGCTGTGAAGGGGAAAATGGCTGGAGAATTAGGTCGTCCTTGGCTGAGCAGTGGGCATAGTGCAGATACAGAAAAAGCTCCTGGTTCCCAAACCTACTATGACCCCATTTTAATGCTGTGGTGAATGTAACTCCGTAATTAACACTATATTGTATATACATGAGGCCATGCATTTGTAAGCGCAGTTGCATTGCCCGACCACTAGGGGGAGTAGTGCTGGGAATGCTTAGGAGTTTGTACAGGGCTCCACCCTTGGCTCCGCCCAAGACTCCTCCCCCTGGACTGCTGTATAAATACCAATGCTCAGAGCCAGTCGTTCAGTTCATCGAGAGTTCAACGCGGAACAGGCTGGCTCTGTTGTAAGTAGATGAAAACCACTGTTCATATCTTAAAGCACGTGTCTAGTGAATTGATGGTTCCATCAAATGCCACATTGGTGTGACCCCAGAGTGAGAGGAGGAGAGGGAGTGCGAGGAGGAAAGAGCTGTTGAGTGGGAGGGTGGGGAGCGGGGGGGGGGGGGGTGGGGGGGGGGGGGGGGAGAGGCATTTGCTGAGCAGGGAATTGTTTTGGCAACAATAGTTTGGACGATTTTGATGGGGCCTCGAACCTAAGGAGCATGCATATGCGTAGAATGGTGCCTCAGGACTCCTGCCTTTCACCACAACGTAGGGAGTTGGCCTGTAGTTGGTGGTGGTCCAACAGGGGCAGAAGTGAGGAAACTCTAGGTCAAGGTTAGCCATTTCCTATCGTTTCTGTTGCTATCGCAATCGATTTAGAGTGAGAAAGCAGAGCAAAATCCAAGGTATTTTCTTTGTGCTTAGTAACTGTTCTGTGCTATATTTGTCTATGATCTATGTTCTACGCGCACGAATAGAAGCAAGTCTATTTCATAAGAAATGAGTCTCACTTCCGGATCTAGTGACTGCTTTGTCTGCATCGTCCAATCACACGCTTCTGGCACTTACGGAATCTTTTGTTTGCACAGGTCACTTCTGAATAATGTTTCGTGTTGTCATTATTTCCATTATCTGTGGGGTGGAAAGTGAATTCTGCCGCAACTTGCAATCCAAAATAAACCTTAGGGTTCTGCAACATCCTACATCCCAATATTCTGGAAAGGCCAAGTCAATGCACCAAACTAAGGATTTTTTTTTAAGAAAGCTGCTTTGTGTAGATAAAGAAAGAATGATTACTTGAAAGAAAATCGCTGGCATTTCAAAATTCGGCGAACAGGCAAATTGATGTACGTTATCTCAATTCGCCTCAGCGAAGACCATAACACAGAAGTTTGAAAATCATTGTACAGTGATTCCAAGCATGATAAGCAAGTTACACTTCAATATTTTACAAGTCAGAATCCAGCATTCTTTTTGTCCCAAGTACAAAGGCGTGCTTCGTATTTCAATATTAGAAATTCCCGCAACACTGCTCACCACATAATCATAAGGGGAAATATCTCGGGCTCGGTGCCTTCATTTCAGAGATTTCATAGAATTTACAGTGCAGAAGGAGGCCATTCGGCCCATCGAGTCTGCACCGGCTCTTGGAAAGAGCACCCTACCCAAGCCCATACCTTCACCCTATCCCCATAAACCAGTAACCCTACCCAACACTAAGGGCAATTTGGACCCTGAGGGCAATTTAGCATGGCCAATCCACCTAACCTGCACATCTTTGGACTGTGGGAGGAAACCGGAGCACCCGGAGGAAACCCACGCACACACGGGGAGAACGTGCAGACTCCACACAGACAGTGACCCAAGCCGGGATTCGAACCTGGGACCCTGGAGCTGTGAAGCATGTGTGCTAACAACTATGCTACCGTGCTGCCCTTGATGCATCAGACCATCTAGGCACAGTGCGTATGAGAAATTTCTGGCAAGTTTCTTAACAGGAGTGAGCACTGACTAACCCCACCCCCTCTCCACTTCCTACCAAGTCCTCCGCCTCCCCACATCCCTGCCTGCTATTCATTCAAACGCTCTGGACGGGATTCTCTGAAATGGAGGCAGAGTGTCCGCGCCGTCGTGAAAGCCATCGCGTTTCATGACGGCGCGAAACGGGCGCGGGCACTACCGATTCTGGCCCCCACAGGGGGCCAGCACGGTACTGGAGCAGTTCACACCACTCCAGCCTCCCTTCCCGGCTACAACTGGGCGCCGCGCCAACCTGCGCATGTGCAGGGGACTTCCTCAATGCGCCGGTCCCGACGCGACATAGCGCGGGGGTTCAGGGGCCGGCCGCATAACAAAATAGGGTCGGGGCAGGAGAGGCCGGCCCGCTGATCGATGGGCCCCGATCGCGGGCCAGACCCCATCGGAGGCCCCTCCCGGTGAAGGAGCCCCCCCCCACAGACCACCCCCTGACACTGCGCGCAGAGTTCCCGCCCCCCCAACAGTCACCCCCTGACACTGTGCGCAGAGTTCCCGCCGGCTGCAAGCAGGTGTGGACGGTGCCGGCGGGACTCTGCCATTTCCGCGCGGCCGCTCGGCCCATCAAGGCCGGAGAATCAACGGCCCAGCCGCGGACAGAAGCCCGCGACCAGCATTGCACCAAACGCGCCGGCGCAAATGGGGCCAATTCTCCGCTCCTTGGAGAATTGCGTGCTGGCGTCAGGGCGGCCCGGTGCGGGGCTCGGAGAACCCGCCCTCTGTGTCAAGGTGCAGATCCAGGAAAATCTTTCCCTTCTGCATTTTGCAGCATTAAAACATTCCGTTCGGCCTACCCTGCCCGTGTTAGGCCAGTGAAAAAGCAATTCGTTCCATGCCTCTGATTTTTCCGTACACTTGCGTGAAGTTCCCTTTGTCAAATATTTATCCCTTTTAGAAACTACAATGGATTCTCCTCCCCTATTTCTGGGGGGGGCAATTTTGTGTCCAATCAACCTGCTGCACAGAAAATTGCCTCCAACCTGTTTCTTTACACTTTTGGTGATGATGATGTTGCAGACGTGTCTCCAGTACCAACTTCCAATCAATGGAAATAGAATTTACCTCATCAAAATCCCATATAATTTAAAATGCCTCCATCAAGCCACTGTGCAATTTTCTTTGTTCTAATGAAAAGACCATTTTCTCATCTTATCATTAGCTGGAGAGGAGTTAGAATACATGCTCTCAACCAGAGAATTATCTGTTTCCATGGAGTCCCTGTGCTTTTTGGGAACAAGTGATTAATTAAAAAATAATTATGATGCCACTTCGATCTAGTGATGCAAAAACGGAATTCTCTTGATGCACATTCGCGGCGAACATCTTTAGAAGGCACTTTCAACATAAAGATAAGTGCCTTCATTAAAATGAACAAATGCACAGTCTTTACCAAAGGGCTAACTGCTTGCATCGAGCACAGATTTATGTGATGACAGAGAAGCTGCTGTGATAAAGGAGCACTCATTATCATTAGGAAAGCAAGTTTTCATCAAAGATTATCAAACATCAACATCCCTCAGGGTGGAACACATAGAATAATTTGTCTGATTGAAATTACCTCAAATGCTTATATTAGCTCCATTGATATTTTGCACGGAGAGGGAGGCATGACTTGTTAGATGATAATGGTTGTCCATATGTCTTAGATTTAGCTCAGAATTCAAATTTAACCATCTACTGTGGTGAGATTCTGGAACCCCCATGGAGCATTTCTCTAGTTCTGTGGTTTGCCCATCAGTGACCGATACCACTAGGCTACAGGAGGGAACCTGCATGGGCCTTAGAACGGATTGTGGTGCGATATAGAATTAGTATCTTGCAGGTGCACCTTATTTCAATGAATTGAAATGTGGGTCTGTATGCTTGAGGGTGCAATTTAGCCGCATAATCTTAATTAGGATTTGACGAGTTATAAATTAGCTAACCAGATTGGGGCAGGCACCTGGCCAGAGAATGAGGATCAGGTTCTGTGAGTAGAGACTCAGCTAATGAGTGCTGCCGGATGTAACCGATTTACCTCCTGATAGAAACACTTCTCTACGGAGGATTGCAAAGACCCTGAAACAGGTTGAGATTCGGGAACGATACTGGGGAGGGGGGATTCAGAAGTGCACGGAGTTCACAAGCCTTTTCACACACTTCCAAACTGTGATGTGGAGATGCCGCTATTGGACTGGGGTGAGCACAGTAAGAAGTCTTACAACACCAGAGACCGCCATTGGACTGGGGTGAGCACAGTAAGAAGTCTTACAACACCAGGTTAAATTCCAACAGGTTTGTTTCGAATCACTAGCTTTCGGTGCGCTGCTCCTCCATCAGGTGAGACTTTAGCCTGGTGTTGTAAGGCTTCCAAACTGCAGTGAGGTTGTTGATGAGTTGACTAGAACAAGCAGGTAGCCAATGGTTAACCACAATAAAATCAAGTTAAAACTTTTCCATTCGGCATTGCCTTTGTCAGCTCAGTGGCAATCTGTCAGGTTGTGAGCTGACAAGTTTTAGGACAGGCAGCATTGGTGGGGAAAGAAACAGGGAGAATGGTGACCTTTTGTCAGAAATCAGATCCTGGGTCACCCTTGCTTAAGGATATTGGGGCAAGGCTTCCAGGTGGCCTTGTCATTCCTCTCAGACCTCATGACACAAGCGACCATAACGGTGAATAAAAAGGAAGAAAATCATAAAATTTGGGTATTTAGAAAATGATTTGCCATTAACATCTAAAACAGTGGGTTCTCAAACTGTTCTGTCCTTGGACCACTGGCCACCCATCAGTTTTCCCCCAGACACGTTTCCCAGCATAAAAATACACATCAGAATTAATCAAAACCTATGGAAACTAATAATAATATTTATTAGTGTCACAAGTAGGCTTACATTAACCCTGCAATGAAGTTACTGTGAAAATCCCCTCGTCGCCACATTCCGGCACCTGTTCGGGTACACAGAGAGAGAATTCAGAATGTCCAGTTCACCCAACAAGCACGTCTTTCGGGACTTGTGGGAGGAAACCGGAGCACCCGGAGGGAACCTTCGCAGACATGGCAGATTCCGCACAGACAGTGACCCAAGCCGGGATTCGAACCTGGGCCCCTGGAGCTGTGAAGCAACAGTGCTAACCACTGCGCTACCGTGCCGCCTATAGATGTCGTGCTGCTTTTTCATCATCAAATGCAATCAACTTACATACATAAATTGTTGCACTTGGCTATCATAAGTAAATTATTAATTTATGCCAGAAACAAATGTGTGAACATTTTTATGTTCTAAACATTATACTTTAGGCAGCATGTTTGTTTAAAAAATTCTAATGTGTTATAAAATCATCATAATAATCTTCTGCTCAGAAAATATCGCTCATTTTACATTGGATTAATCCAGAATAACATAAATCTTGCTGATCAAACTGGATTGTTGCTGCTCGACTCACAGCACAGGTGGGCGCAGGGCTGATTATGTGACATCAAGCTGATTGGAGGAGGGGTTTAAGATTCTGGCCCATTCCCTCATCACGCCCTTGGTTGTGGCATTGCCCATAGGTCACCCTGAGGACTTCGGCGGACCACACTTTGAGAACCACTGGCCTAGAAAGACAGATTTCATGACAGACTGTGCCAGTGTGGCTTGTCCCATTGGATGTATGACTATAAAAATCAGGCCGCACTTAAACCAAGAGCACAGAATGTCAATGGCCAGCAGGAGAGATGTTTTTGCTGAGTTCACAGTGAGGTCTTGCACCAATAGCTGGGTCTGTGCACGTCATCAAATTTTTGAATCAGAACGAACACTGCTTCTCAGAAGGGAAGCCTGGATCAAGGGCGCCTGTGTCAAAAAGAAAGTCATTGCGTAGGCATGCTTCCATGGCTGGATTTCTCCGGCTTTCGCGATTCAGTTATCCTGCCGCAGCACACCCCCGCACGTGGGTTTCCTCGCAGCATGGGGTGGCTTCGATGGGAAATCCCATTGACAAGCGGTGGGAACACAGAATCCCGTCGCCAGCGAACGGTGTGCTGCCGAGAAACACGCGGCTGGGAGACCGGAGAATCCAGGCCCAAGTCTTAAAAACATTTCCCTAAAGCAAGCTCCAGCTAAATCTAACTAAGCACCAAGAACTTTATTCAAAGTTCCGGTCAACTGAACAGAAAACCTTTATGATTTCAATTTCAGTGAGGTGCGCATGAAGAAAAATGTCATGCAAGTGAGGTTTTATTTTTTTTACGGCTCCTGTGCTTTAAGCACACTCAGGTGGGCCAGACAAGTGCCACTGCTAGGAGTCTGGCAACTTCTTTGCAAAGCTCCATTGTCATTATGGCCTTCAGTGATGATTTGATTTTAAACAGCTAAAATTGTTCCATCAATTCAGTTTGCCACCTGATGTCAAAAAAGTAACTTGAAAGCTAAGGGTAGGTGGATGTGAGTCTGTAATGATGTGAGCGCAATACAAAGAGTAGAGCCCAGAAAGCATACATCCCTGAGAGAATACAAAAGGGATGATTTGTAAAATGATATTTCAAGGTTTATGATACAATGTTTTCCTCTTCAGTGAATATTTCATTTTCCCATCTTTTTTGACAACAATTATCAGTGTTGTAAGGGACGGCGATGAAAGTATGATGTAGCAGAAATCTAACTTAGTGATAAAATTGGAACGTTAAACTTTGAAATGCAGTGTCGTTGCAAAAGTTCACACTTTAGGTCATTTTTGCTTTCCTCGGTCGAGTGACACAATGCATAGTTAGTGCTGGGGAATGAATGCTTTACTATTCTGGGCACTTGTTAGTGCATTAAGGCACTGTTGGGTTGTCACTGCAGAATGAAATTACTTCTACATTGCTCCCTGGGGAAATTCTTCTTCAAAGGCCTCGTAGCCATGGCCTCCCAAGATGTAATTAAAGTTTGCAATACTATACATCCTATTAACCACTCTGACTGTAATTACCAATTATGTACCAATTTTCTTCAGCAGTTTTCATAGAATCAGAGAATGACACAGAGCAGAAGGAGGCCGTGTGGCTCACCTTGGATATGCTGGGCTTTTTGAAAAAACTATCCAATTAGCGTCACTTCCCTGCCATTTCCCCTATAATGCAACTAAATTTTCCCCTTCAGCTATTTATCCAATTCCATTTTGGAAGTTACCCCTTTCACCCCCCCCCGCCCCCCCCCAACGGTGTAGAAAGTGCATTCATTTACATATTGCCAAGCAACCTGTTCAACAATAATGATATGGGATGTGGGGGAGGATGCCAGAAATGTGCTCCCACATGATAATAGTTAAAAGCAGTAGAGTACTTCAGTCACTAGCAGTTTTAAATATTGCCTGTGTCTTCATTCATGCGTAACCTTGAAATATTACAGAGGGTATGAACGTGGGCATGGGAATGGCCCCTGACAGTTACCACCTGCAGCTGCTGCAGATTCCCATGGCAACCCTCTCTCCGAGACCTCCAACCCACCAGATACTGGGCCTCCCCTACACCCAGCCCTCCCCCAAGAGCACTTATCATTTCCATGGGTCTCTACACAATCCTGAGCCTTCAGCAGGAGGAATGGGGGGAGGGGGTTTGTTGTTCCAGCAGCAGCTTTGGCCTTCTCTGTGGCACTGATGATGCAAGGTGTGTTGGCCTCTGATTGGCTGGCAGCTCTAGATGGCAGGATGGCGTATCTCGAGGCTCTCAGTCAGAAGGACGGTCGCCTATTTCGTGTGCCTGCTGGGCAAAAGATATGACGGGTGTTCCTCTGACAAGTGTATGGGCAGCACGGTAGCACAAGTGGCTAGCACTGTGGCTTCACAGCGCCAGGGTTCCAGGTTCGATTTCCCGCTGGGTCACTGTCTGTGAGGAGTCTGCACGTTATCCCTGTGTCTGCGTGGGTTTCCTCCGGTTGCTCCGGTTTAAGTGGGCTTAAGTGGGTCGGTGCAGACTCGATGGGCCGAATGGCCTCCTTCTGCATTGTGTGTTCTATGTTCTATGAGTCAGCGCGTGTGTCTTGCCACTTTTTCAGGCAGTACGTCAGACGCCTGCTGTAAACACAAGATTCCACCCATTAACTCTGTTTCCCTCTCTGTCGATGCTGTCAGACCTGCTGAGCGTTTCCAGCATTTCTTCGTTTTTATTTTGGATTCCCAGCATCCACAGTATTTTTTCCCTTATGTTAAATCAGGGACCTGCCTGTCTTCTCAGGAGGACGCAAAAGAGAAAAGTCGTGGTGTAATCCCTTATGTCCCGGTCAATATTTATCCCTCAGTCAACATCACAAAAACATCGGCCAGGATTTTCACTCCCAGATCGGGTGCACAGAGTCGGATCATTTCTCGGTCCCTCGATCCCGAAAAAAAGAGGCCCGAGAGGCTGGATTTTCATGCCTGAGTGGCAGGCTGCATTGGATGTTAGGCCCGGCACCCCCCCCAGAATGCGAAGGCTGCCGGTACAGAGGTGGGCTTGGTGGAAGGCCTGCACTGGCACTTTGGTCATTATGGAACAAAATGAACAAAACCAAAAACAGTGGTCCAGCCCTCATCCCTCACGTACCCTTAAACCCAGGCTTGACGTTGGCCTGCAGTGATAATTTTAAATGGCGGTTCGAGTTACGAGCTTGATGAGCCAATTTGTTGGGGGGTAGGGGTGCGTGCAACAGTACTTGGACACATGGGCACAATAAGCTAATTAATCTTTTTTTTAAAAGGCTCAAAAATCTTCATACTGAGGGTTAGTAGAATCAGAAGCAAATGTGACAGCGAAGGCGTCCTTCGCTATGTGTACGTACATGCAGCAGTTCAGACCCTATCACTCAGGGGAAAACAGGACCATGCTCAAGGTGTGGATCCTTTAAGTCAGATGTGAGTGTGTGTTGGTACACGGTAATCTCAGAACGACTGCTCAGCGCACCAAATGCACTCAGCAAAGGGAAATTAGAGGGAACTTTGGTGACAGCTACTGTTTACACGGTTGAAAAATCAGAACCAAATGAAGGCGTACAGGGAGTGCATTCACAAGGGAAAGTTCATTAAGACATTATTGCTGCTCGGAACCATCAGGGGAATGAAAGGAAATGTTTGTGGCGCTGTCCTAACACTAAGTAACCATTGAAACTTTAGCCGTGTCACCAGAAAGCAAAAATAAATTTTGGCAGGAAAATACCGCCCGTTAAAGTGCATTCAGATTTTTAAAAAATATATATTTTATTGAAGTTTTTCCATTTTAATAAATAACGCAACAAGACCTCAGAATTGGTACAGCACAGCAAAAATGTCTCAGCATACAGAAATACAGAAGAGGACAGAACAACATTCCAGTTGACTCAGTGCAATCACTAAACTCAGCTTGGCGCCTCCATATTATTACAGTTGCTAGGATACCAGACAGAAACCCCAATATTTTATTTAATTTTGAACATTGTGAGGAAAGGATACCTCGCTCCAGCAGTGATTCCATACACAAATAGGGATATGGCATATCAAAACAAACTTTATTTCTAACACAGTGTTGTTACATTTAACAGCTTGAAGACAAATAGCTGACCAAATAATCAATGCTTAGCAATAACATGAACCACTAACTCCAAACTATTGTCTTATCTCCACTCAAGCAAAACCCATGTCAGGTCAAAATCTACTTTTAAATACAGTTAGCCAACCCAGGAATACTTGCTGTAAAGAGATGTCTTGGATAAACCACTTTGTGAGAGAGAGATCCTCCAGGAAACAGCTTGCAGATTCGTGCCAGTGACAAACTACTGTTTAAACTGCCAGCCTTTTCAGAAACCTCGAGTCTGTTCACAGGTAAAAGCTAAAGTTCCGGGAGAGCAGCTACTAGTTAGTTCACAGAACTGTAACTCCAGAAACCGCTCCTCCCATTAACTATATTATCTTACTAAGCTGAACACAATGTTGGTAATTATCTACTCCTCAGGGGACCTTCTTAATATAAACAAATTCCATTATCCCAACTTCAGTGAACAATATCCCTGGTTGGAATAAACTATAATCTTACTTTTATGATGCTTCAATTGCACCTCTGTCTCCAAAGACCTAGCTGCCTTTCAAACGACGATTTTCAAAAACATGACTGCAGCAGTCATACACACACTAACCCAGGCTTTTAACCATTACTGCACTAAATGCACATAATGCAATATATCTGGAATTCCTACATTCATCACAATAATCACGAGAGAACGAGAGCAAGGAGAATAGGCCATGAAAATATGGTAAAATGGTACACACCTTCCCATGTGGTGATTGTTCGCAATGTCCATGAGAATTCGGACTAAGGGGCGGAATTCTCCGACCCCCCCGCAGGGTCGCGGAATTGCCCGGGGCCGGAATTATCCACCACCCGGCAATAGGCGGGAGCGGGAATCGCGCCCCGCCAATCGGCGTGCCCCCGTGGCGATTCTCTGGCCCACAATGGGCCGAAGTCCTGCCGCTGTCAGGCCTCTCCCACCGATGTGATTTAAACCACCTCTGTGCCGCCGGGATTGGCGGCGCGAGCAGGCCCCCGGGGTCCTGGGGGGGACGCAGGGCGATTGGACCCCAGGGGGGTGCTCCCACAGTGGCCTAGCCCGCAATCGGGACCCACCGATCGGCGGGCGGGCCAGTGCCGTGGGGGCACACTTTTCCTTACGCCGCCGCCACGGCCTCCACCATGGCGGAGGCGGAAGAGAACCCCTCCACCGCGCATGCGCTGGTGGTGACGTCAGCGGCCGCTGACGCTCTGGCGCATGCGCGGACCCATGCCGACTAGCGAAGGCCTTTCGGCCAGCCCCGACGCTGGGTGATGTGGCGCCAAAGTCCACTGGCGCCAGTTTTGTCACCAGTCGGCGGAGTGGGAGCCACTCCGGCACGGGCCTAGCCCCTAAAGGTGCGGAGAATTCCACACCTTTGGGGAGGCCCGACGCCAGAGTGGTTGGCGCCACTCCGCTACGCCGGGACCCCCCGCCCTGCCGGGTAGGGGAGAATTTCGCCCAAGATCTTTGCACATGTTTGGGTGCGCGCCAGAACATATCTCCCTCAACTCCAGTCACGCCAGTGGCAGCAATAACACACTGTGATGCCCTCATCTCGGATATCAGACCTGTCTGTATCCTTACAGGAGCCAGTCATGGATTCTTTAACCCCACAATAACAAGAAATAAAATTTACAGAAAAGATTTGCGAGGGGACTGGCTCTAAAAGGATATTTTACACATAACCACCAGACGCAACACAACTCCAACCTCTGGCACAGTGCAGAATGATCATCATTCCACATATCTATACAGAGAGGACCAGCAAATATCCATACAATTGATTCGGATTATAGACAATACGGTCAGCGCCTCCCAATGCACTAACTGAGACAGGATTACAAAGGAAAACTACCAGGATCAGAGGATGACAGGATAAAAGAGACCAGGACACAGCCATGAGCTTATGGTCCGCAAGCACACACCCCTCATCACGAGACAAAGAAGGGAAAAGACTGTTCATTTGAACCTCACTCAGCCTCTCAGGACATCCTGGCTACGAGGGAACATCCCAAACAAAAGGGAGTAACACAATACCGACCACAGTACAAGACCTGGTGCGGCCCCGTACACTCTCGCACATATGAGTATTTTTATTCATTTACAGGGTGTAGCTGTCGCTGCTCAGGCCAGTATGTATTATCCATTCCCAGTTGCCCTTTAGAAGCTGGTGGTGAGTTTCCTTCTGGAACCGCTGCTGTCCCTGAGGTGTACGTACGCCCAATGTGTCCAATTTCATTCCATTTATTTGTGATTTCGTAGTGGTTGAATACAACATGGAGGCTTGCTACGTCAGTTCAGAGGACATTTAAGAGTGAACCACATTGCTGTGGGTCTGGAGTCACATGTAGGCCAGACCAGGTAAGGACAGCAGATTTCCTTCCCCAAAGGACATTATTGAACCAGATGGGTTTTTACGACAATCCACAATAGGATATGTGGGGCGGGGTGTCAGACCCAGTGGATGTACTGTACTTGGATAAGGTGGATAAGGTACTGTACTTGGATAAGAAACAACAAAGGTTATTGCTGAAAATAAAAGCTCCTGGTGTAGTGGGTAACATATTAGTCTGGATAGAAGATTGGCTGGCTGGTGGCATACAGAGTCTACATAAATAGGTCTTTGTCCGATTAGCAGCATGTGAGAAGTGGAGTTCCACAAGGGTCTGCGCAGGGGCCTCAACTTTTTGCTGTTTACACCAATGGCTTAGATGGGGAGCGAAGGCATGGTAGCTAAATTTTTGGTGACACAAAGATAGGCGGGAAAGTATGCTGTGAAGAAGCCATAAGTTTGCAGATGTACATAAGTAGGTTAAGTGAGTGGGCAAAAATCTGTAAGACGGAGGATAATATGGGAAAATGTGAAGTTGTTCACTCTGGCATGAAGAATAAAAAGGCACAGTATTACTTAAATGGAGAATGAATACAGAATCCCAAAGTTCAGAGGGATCTAGATGTTCTTTTGCATGAATCACGAAAAGTTAGTATGCAGGTGCAGCATGTAATCAAGAAGGCTAATGGAATTTTATCCATTATTATGAGAGGAATTGAACATAAAAGTAAGGATATTTCATGTCTGAAGAGCGTCTGGAGAATCCGCCTTCAGGGAGCAATTCTCCAGGAAAATTTCCATGTGTGGGAGGGAACTTGCCGCGAGCTTCCTGGCACTCGGCCCAGTGAGTCCGGCAATGCAATTCAATGTTAATTGGTCCTCTTAACGAGGCCTCACAGGCTTCTAGCCGCAAATGACGGCTCGCCAGCTGATTCACCCGCACACCATTCACCAGCGCCCCGCTAACAAGATCAAGCTGCACTTAAACTGCACTTGCTCAGTCAGCTTGCAAAAATGATGCCCAGGCGACCAGTCCCAAGATTTGGAGATGCAGTCCTGGGGAGGCTCCTAGATGCAGTGGAGGCCAGGAGGGCTGTCCTGTTCCTCTGAGGGTCTCGGAGGGTGAGCCACAAGACAGCCAGTGTTGCCTGATTTGAGGTGGCAGCCACCATAAGCTCGAATAGTAGGACCAAGGGGACTGGCCAGAAGTGCAGTAAGGTCAACGACCTACACCGGGCAGCACGAGTGAGTGCACACCAATGCCCTCACTCCCCCAAGGGAGCATCCTCCACCTAACTCTTCATGCGACCCCAGCCTTCCCTCCCCCACCCACAACCCCCCCAATCCTGCCTTCACCCCCTGCTCCCACCACTGTGAGCCATGCATTTTGCGAATGATACTCTCTCTGTGTCTCCGCAGGAAAAAGTCTCCCACAATCGGCGGGAGAAGGCCCAGACTGGCGTAGAGGTCCTAGACATAAGGGGCGGGATTCTCCGACCCCCTGCTTGGTTGGAGAATCGCCAGGGGCGGCGTGAATACCTCCCTGCCGCTCCGACGCCGGCTGCTGAATTCTCCAGCGCCGTTCTTTTGGTGGGGGTGGGGAATCACGTTGCGCCTGTCGGGGAACGTTGGCAGTGGACCCCCCAGCGAATCTCCGGTCCCCGATGGGCCGAGCGGCCGCCCATTCTCGGTCAGTCCCGCTGCCGTGGATCAGACCAGGTCCGTACCGGTGGAACCTGGCTCTGGGGACGGCCTGTGGAGTCCTCGGGGGGGGGCGCAGGAGGATCTGGCCCCAGGGGGGCCCCCACGGTGGTCTGGCCCGCGATCGGGGCCCATCGATCTGCAGGCGGGCCTGTGCCGTGGGGCACTCTTTCCCTCTGCACCGGCCTCTGTAAGGCTCCGCCATGGCCAGCGCGGAGAAGAAACTCCCTGCGCATGCGCAAGAATCACGGCAACGGTTCTGGGAACACGTTGGTGCTCCTGCGCAAGCGCCAACTCGTGCTGGCCGGTGGACGCCCATCGGAGCCAGTTGGGGCGGCGCCAACCACTCCAGCCCGATACCCAAGTGGTTCACGCCACTCCTTGGCGCCGGTACGACCCGCCCCGTCGGATACTGGAGAATCCTGGCCAGGAATTCTCACCTCTCTTCGAGGTTCGGGCCTGGAGGTGACTGGGGGTGGCCGAGGACAGATCGGTCACCCACGCGGAAGCTGGTGGGCCCCACAGACATGAGGAACCATTGGGCTCCACCTGGAGGACCTATCAAACGTGAGTTGTGCGGTGAATCACAATCCTAGTAATTCACACTGTGTTATATTGTATGTGTTGTGTCTCTGTAAGCTCGGTATACGAGCAGTTGCGCGGCTCTGCCCATTGGGGGAGAGGAGGAGTTTGTACTGGGCTCCACCCTTGGCTCCGCCCATGGTTCCGCCTATGGCTCCTCCCACTAACTGGAAGTATAAAGATCTGCAGTTGTGAGCCTGCTGCCAGTTCATCTCGTCGCCGGCAGGCTCAGTTGTAAGACTATTAAAACCACTGTTCACTTCCAACCACGTGTCCTGTGAATTGATGGTCACATCAAGTTGTTATTGCCTTACTGAGTGATCCATGCCTCCCACTGACCACATGTCCATTCCTCTGCAGGTCCTCCAGCCAAGGGAGCCAGCCCTCCCGGGCGTCACCCTCCACTGATTCCAAGGAGGACACCTTGGAGGGGAGCTCCGGGGATGCGACTGTGGTTTGCGGCACAGTTGTCATTCCCACCCTCCCCCAGTGCAGATTAACACACCTCAGTGGCACGTGCTAGTGGACAGGCTTCTGGGGCACAATGTGGTGAGCACCACACCGCTGATGATTTGCATCAGGTGGAGGCAGGAACCCCCAGGTGAGAGAGCAGTCGGAGGTCTGCTGGATTCCAGGACTCAGCTGGGTCCCAGCCTGATGCTGAGCTTGTGGTACAGAGGTACTCTGAGATGGTCGAGACAATAGGGAGCGACTGGGACATTCAGAGGGCGATGTCAGCATCACTCCAGCAGATCCATAGCCGATTGGAGGAGTCCCAGAGGCTAGGGGCACAGGAGATGGCGCCAGCATTGAGTGGCATCAAGGCCAACACTGCTAGGGTGGCGACCGAAGTGGAGAGCCTGGAGCACGGCGTCGTCACTATGAGTGAAGGCATGCAAGGCGTCGCACAGTCGGTGACGGCTATGGCTGAGGGACTCCGCAGAATGTCCGACTCGCCGGGGGATGTCACCCAGTACCAGGCCAACCTTGGTGAGATTCTGTGGGACATGCCCTGCTCTCAGATGGGAATGGTCGAGGTGCTGTGGAGCTTGTCCCAGTTGCTGAGCAGCATCGCCGAAGGCGTCAACATGATGGTGCAGGCATCAGAGAACTGCCAGGACTGGCAGAGCTAGATGATGCAGAGGCAACGGGGGTCCGAACCAGCTGCCCCTCCGTACTGAGGTGAACCCCAGGACCCTATGGGCACCAAGCGGGTGGAGAGGGCGCTGGATGACAGGCTGGACCCGTCCCATGGAGTGGTGACAGTGGTCATCAGCTCCCCCGATTTCCACCTCTCTGATGAGGCTGCGTCTCGGGGTCAGCACATGGGACAGGGTGGCACGGCTGTGCATGTGCCGCCGAATAGTGAGCCGGGGCCCTCCTACCCCAGAGCCCCCAGAGGATGCCCGCCCGGGGAATTGAAGGCCACGGGACAAGGTCGGCAGCTTGCAGCCTCCACCTCAGATGTGCATCCTGGAGAAACACCTAGACGTAGCAGTAGAGCTAGGATGGCCAAGCACATTGAGGACCAATGAAGGATCCAGAGGAGGGGGGGGGGGGGGGGGGGGGGTAGTGAGGGGGATGCGGTGGGGGGGGGGGGGGATTTGGAGGTGGAGGGGATGGCACCACCGGGAGTTGGGTATTATACAGCACATTAAACTTCTTCTTGCACATCCATTATGATGCCTCTGTCACTTCCTTCTGCAATGCGGGCTGACCCCCGGATCCTTGCTCCATTTCTCCAGGCATGCCCCCCCCTTCCCATGGCACTCACCCACCCTCCGGCTGTGAACATGTCCCTGGAGCTGTGTCCCATCCCCTGGGTGTTCGGATGTTGCGTGTGTGATGTTGCCTCCCACAGTTTTCAAGCACAGTGTGAAGTTCTCACTTAACCACGATTGCCAATTCCCTATTAGCAATAACCTTCAGCCACGCAGCCAGAATCCTCAGCATTCGGTGGGGGTTGTGGGTGGTCGGTGGGGCAGACGGGCAGGGACAAGGGTTGCCCCCTGAATGAAATGAAATGAAATGAAAATCGCTTATTGTCACAAGTAGGCTTCAAATGAAGTTACTGTGAAAAGCCCCTAGTCGCCACATTCCGGCACCTGTTCGGGGAGGCTGGTACGGGAATCGAACCGTGCTGCTGGCCTGCTTTCAAAGCCAGTAATTTAGCCCCGTGCTAAATAGCCCCTGAATGGTTACACATGATCCAGCTGTTGGCATGATGGTGCTGCGATGGTTGCCCCCCAGTTGCCTGCCCAGCGCCACCCCCCACCCCCCCATGGCGGCCCACCCCTGGGGAGGGTGCCCCACCCCCCGCCGAGCTCCACCCCACCTGCCGAGCACAGAGGCAGCAAGCCCAGCATTCCCGGGCTCTTTGCCCATTTATCAAAAGGAGTACTAACCTGTGGCAGCGTGACCACTTGCTTGGGAGGCTGCTGAATGACGGGAGGCCATTGGATATGGGATCGCTCTCATTGATTGTATGGAAATGGGGCTTAAATGGTGATAATTGGTTTCTTGCCACACTGCGGTGAGATCTCGATTTTGCCTACGGGAGGGGGCCGGTTGCATCATAAACTGTTTGCCGCCCGGCATGGATCCCGGTTTTGGCCTCTCCCACTAATCACCGGCCTCATTACGCTTGACAGAGAGCGCAACGGGGCAAGAGAATCGTGCTCACTGTGTGCAGCTTTGGGCTCCTTATTCAAGGAAGGATGTAAATGTGTTGGATGCTGTTCCGAGGAAGTTTATTAGGTTGATACCTGGATCGAGTTGTCTTATGAGGAAAGGTTGGACAGACTGGACTTGTACCTGCTGGAGTTTGGAAGAGTGAGGGGTGACATGATTGAAGTATATAAGATCCTGAATGTTGTTGACAAGATGGCCATTGAGAGGATGTTTCCTCCTGTGTGTGAGTCCAGAACTAGGGGGCGCTGTTTTAAAATCAGCGCTCACCCTTAGGGGACAGAAAGGAGGAGAATTGTTTTCTCTCAGGATTTTACAACTTCGGAACTCTCTGAGGTGGTGGAAAGGGAGTGACTGAAGATTTTGAATATTTTTAAGATGGAGATGGATAGATTCTTGTCAGGAAAGAGAATCAAACGTTACTGAGGGTAGATTGGAATGTGAAATTCACACAAACACATCAGCCATGATCTTATTGAATGGCAGAGCAGGCTCGAGAGGCCTGCTCTCATTTTGCATGTTTGGATGTTCGTATTTATCCCCTCCTGCTGCTACCCAGGCAGCGGCTACTGACGCCTTCGTAATGCTGACAGGACAGGTGGAGCTGTCGGCCAATCAGATTGGCTGGTAGTTCCAGAGGGCATGACTCCCACCCCTCCTCCTCTCGGCCCTCGTTAATGCACCCCAGAGTGACCCTTCCTCCCCCGCCTCGTAATATCCCAGCCCAGATGTAGAGAGGAGGAGAGTTTTAGGGCGGGAATTCTGGAGCTTAAAGCCCAGTCAGCTAAAGGCTAGGCCACCAGCGGTGAAGTGCTTCAAGTAGGGGATGCGCAAGAGGTCCTGAATGGGAGAAGCACCGTCGTTTGAAGAGCCCTGGAGGAGGTTAGAGAGAAAGGGAGGAGTAAGATCATGCCGTCATTTAAAAACAAGGAGGAGAATTGTACAAGTGAGGCATTGCTGAAACAGTGGCTCAAGCGGGTCAGCGAGCACATCAACATTCCTCTCCCACAAAACAGTCTTGCAATGGAAAACAATTGCCAGCAGCAAGTAGCTGCACTCTGGACCCCATTTCACGGCAAAAGATTGCAATGTTTTAAACCTCAAACAGGTGCCTTTTCACCAAAGTGCTTTATTAAGCTTGCAATTCGAAAAGGAACATTTTGAAAATTGTCGTGGTCACTTGCTCTCAGAGTTGGTGAAAAGGGCAGCATGACTCCACTTTCCACTCTCCGTCTATTGTTCACTCCATCAATAGCCCTGAAACATGCATTCTTCCTTCAGATCGTGCTCTTGACAACTTTCTATTCGACCTGCCCATCATCGTGCCCTGAGCCTTCAGGCAAGGTGCATTGTATCTTGCAGCTTGGTCCCTGTTTGTTCTTTCGCTGTAAAGCTCGTACGCGCCTCAAATATAATTAGACAAAATTTTATTATTTGAAAGAGCAACTGAAGAACCAAGTACTCATTAGGCGAGGGGAATGAAAAAAAAAACTATAATAACATGACTGGATGCCAAAACCTGTCATCGGGTAATGTTGCTGAATGCCAATAAGTTGCTCGAGCAATTGTTTGAAAGGGCAAGCTCCAAACGACCACCTCCAGAAGGCTGAATTCTTCACTCGCTGTGACGTGCCATTTCTAAATATTAATTTTCAATATCAATATAACCATTAGCCCGCTAATCACCTGCACCGATGGTGAGTCACATTCTAGATATATAATTTTTGAGTTTATGAGATGTCCTTGTGGAATAAACTGGAATTGAAGCGGAGTTGGCACATCTATAATTATTTGTCTACAGCTGTCGTGTTTGTCATACACTTGCTGTGTTTCTTTTAAACTACATCCGCAGTTTTTCAGTTTTTCTTTGTGACTTAAAGGGAGAGTACAATCATGTAAGGAAGAACTCATGATTATCATAGAATGATATGGTGAAGAGGGAGGCCATTCAGCCCACTCAGCCTGTGCTGGCCCTGCACAAGACTCCCATTCTCCCACCCTTTTCCCTTGTTATTTTCCAGTGTTCAGCCAATTGCTTTTTGAAAGGTACAATTGAATCTGATTCAGCTACCCTTTCAGTCGGTGTATTCCAGATCATAACCATTTGCTGCATCAAAACAAACAAATTCTCCTCACCCCCTCATCTGCTTCTTCAGTTAAGTGTCAATATACCCAAAGAGGTGAATGTCTACATTCATGATTATCATAGAATTTTCAGGGCAGAAGGAGGCCATTCGGCCCATCGAGTCTGCACCGGCTCTTGGAAAGAGCACCCTACCCAAGGTCAACACCTCCACCCTATCCCCATAACCCAGTAACCCCACCCAATTTTGGACACAAAGGGCAATTTGTCATGGCCAATCCACCTAACCTGCACATCTTTGGAATGTGGGAGGAAACCGGAGGAAACCCATGCACACACGGGGAGGATGTGCAGACTCCACACAGACAGCCTCAATGACTACCGCCCGGTGGCCCTGACGTCAGTTGTAATGAAGTGCTTTGAGAGGCTGATCATGAAGCGCATCACCTCCATACTCCCGGAACGCCTTGACCCACTTCAATTCGCATACCGTCGCAACCGGTCCACATCGGACGCCATTTCCCTGGCCCTAGACTCATCCCTAGAGCATCTCGAAAACAAGGACTCCTACATCAGACTCTTATTTATTGACTACAGCTCCGCCTTCAACACCATAATCCCAGCCAAGCTCATATCAAAGCTCCAAAACCTAGGACTTGGCTCTCCACTCTGCAACTGGATCCTTGACTTTCTGACCAACAGACCACAGTCAGTAAGAATGAACACCAACACCTCCTCCACAATAGTCCTCAACACCGGTGCCCCGCAAGGCTGCGTACTTAGCCCCCTACTCTACTCCCTGTACACACACGACTGCATGACAAAACTTGGTTCCAACTCCATCTACAAGTTTGCTGACGATACAACCATAGTGGGCCGGATCTCGAACAACGACGAGTCTGAATACAGGAGGGAGATAGAGAACTTAGTGGAGTGGTGCAATGACAACAATCTCTCCCTTAATGCCAGCAAAACTAAAGAGCTGGTCATCGACTTCAGGAAGCATAGTACTGTACACACCCCTGTCAGCATCAACGGAGCCGAGGTAGAGATGGTGAGCAGTTTCAAATTCCTAGGGGTGCACATCACCAAAATTCTATCCTGGTCCACTCATGTCGACGCTATCACCAAGAAAGCACAACAGCGCCTTTACTTCCTCAGGAAACTAAGGAAATTTGGCATGTCCACATTAACCCTTACCAACTTTTACAGATGCACTATAGAGAGCATCCTCTCGGGCTGCATCACAGCCTGGTATGGCAACTGCTCGGCCCAGGACCGCAAGGAACTTCAGAGAGTCGTGAATACCGCCCAGTCCATCACACGAACCTGCCTCCCATCCATTGATTCCATCTACACCTCCCGCTGCCGGGGGAAAGCAGGCAGCATAATCAAGGATCCCTCCCACCCGGCTTACTCACTTTTCCAACTTCTTCCATCGGGCAGGAGATTCAGAAGTCTGAGAACACGGACGAACAGACTCAAAAACAGCTTCTTCCCCACTGTCACCAGACTCCTAAATGACCCTTTTATGGACTGTCCTCATTAACACTACACCCTGTCTGCTTCATCCGATGCCAATGCTTATGTAGTTACATTGTATATCTTGTGTTGCCCTATTATGTATTCTCATGTATTTTCTTGAATTCTGTTCAATTCCCTTTTCTTCCCATGTACTGAATGATCTGTTGAGCTGCTTGCAGAAAATACTTTTCACTGTACCTCGGTACACGTGACAATAAACAAATCCAATCCAATCCAATCCAGTGATCCAAGCCGGAATCGAACCTGTGACCCTGGAGCTGTGAAGCAATTGTGCTCTCCACAATGCTACCGTGCTGCCCAAATGATGGTGGCGGATTTTGGGTCTGGCGTTACTTTCTCAGCGAGGCTAGATATGGGAAATGTTCACATGGTGAAAGTTTCAAAGAGAAATTTAAAAATTGCACCAGAAGATCTGGGGAATGCACAGTACGTAGTTCAGTCACCAGACGTCTTGAGAGTTACGGGGCGGGATTTTCGTCCAGCGACGCCGGATTTGCGAAAGGCGATTGGCTGGAGAATTGCGTGTGAGGTGAAAATCCGTGCAGGCGCCGAGCGCCCGACAGACCGCCGTGCTCTGGTGCCTCATCAGCAGCGTCACTACAGCCTACTCTACATGTACAGTAAACGCCATTGGCAAATCATTCGCGTGCCCAACCCAGTATTCTTCGGGACCTCCGCGATGCTTCACTTCCGCAGGGAGGAATTACCGACGGCGAGTTTCACTTGCGGGTTTAAAAATTGAGAAACAGGCACTGTGGCTGCTCATGGAGAGAGAGGATGTACGGAAAGTGTCCCAACATCGTTATAGTGTGCGCCGACAGGTGTGCCACTGGCTCTAGGGCTTCTGCCAGGGCCGGGGGGAGTAGAAGGGGGCAGCCAGGAGGTGGGCCGTGGGGGTCAGAAGGACAGCCGTGCAGCTGTGCTTGCCAATGACTACCCACTGTGAACTTAGTGCCATGGGTCATATGGCCCCCCCCCCCCACCCCGGGCCACCCCCCCCCCCCCCCCCCCCCCCAGGTACTCTGTTCCCAGTCGACCCAACAATGGGATAAGCACGCTCTAGCACAGCAGGTGCTCTCTTCTTGGCTGGGATGAATTTGTGTGGGGAGTGGAGTGCTAACATGTGGCTGCAGCTTGTCAGCCTTTCAAGTGCCAATCCAACACCGTTTTCCATTGGAATCGATGATGTTCCATGTGGCGCCGGTTGAGGAATTGGTCTGAATTTGTTACCGTGGACGCCCACCGATTCAGTCCTGGCGTCAGCATTTAGTCTCTGAAACAAAGAATCCCGTCAATGAAGTTGGCAGACCTGTAGACTAAAAGAGTTTAAGTCAGGTTAGAAAATAATAGAGCTGGAGGGAATCAGCAAATATGTCAGAAGGAGCAAATGAGTTGAAGGGGCTGCCAATCATTCTCAAATGAATGACCATGGGGTCATATGGAAGACAATTGGTAAGGTGAAGGAAATACAAGGTTGAGGTCTTGATAAACGGAAGGACAATATTGAGGAAAGACTAGTGGAAAATGCAACAGATTCGAAATCAAGGCAAAAAATAGATTTACAGGATGTGGGCATCGCTGAGCATTTATTGCCCATGCCTAATTGCCCTTGAGTGATGAGTGGCCTACTTGAACCACTACGGTCCCTGAAAGTGTAGGTACACCCACTGTGCTGTTAGGGAGGGAGTTTCAGGACTTTGACCCGGTGATAGTGAAGGAACGGCGATATATTTCCAAGTCATGATGGTGAGTGACTTGGAGGGGAACTTCCATGTGGTGGTTTTCCCACATATCTGTTGCCCTTATACTGTAACGTGGTAGTGGTCATGGGTTTGAAGGTGCTGCCTAAGGAGCCCTTGGTTAATTCCTGCAGTGCATATTGTAGATGGCCCACACGTCTGCTACTTTGCGTCGGTGGTGGAGCGATTGATTGTTTGTGGATGGGGAGCTATTCAAGCGTGTTCCTTTGTCCTCGATGGTGTTGAGCTTCTTCGGTGCTATTAGAGCTGCACTCGTTGAGGCAGGTGGAGAGTATTACATCACACTCCTGACTTGTGCTTTGTAGATGGTGGCTTAACACAATGTTGTCATGGACAACATCGCTGCTTGATTGGTAATCCACAAAATCCACCCATTATAGAAACCCACCTGATTTTCATTCCTTCTAAAAACAAATGGGATGAAAATGTGACCGGTTCTGTGACAGGTGGGCTGACCCCCTTGATCAGGTTAACACACCCAGGCATTGATGATGAATATTCTCTGAGGAAGGATACGTCAATATGATAATCCCATAACCTGGCTGGATCCAATGCTATTGCCTTGCAGCAGATGTCTGTTGTAAATATGGAAGGTGAGCACAGTGACACTGACAAGTGTTCACTTCTGACCGAGAAGCATCAGTTCGATCTCAACAGCCATGTAACCAGAAACGTTTCAGAGATTGGTTTCATTTAGTGCCCAAATTGTTTTATTTTACAGAAATGATCTGCCTGCCACGGGTGTACCCTGGGATGGAGAAGAGAGAGATTTATAACAATTTTGCGAACTTCAGAGGAGTATGTTGAATAATGTATTTCTTCTGACGTTATCGGCTGTCTTCAGCCGTACAACAATACTGTCGGGAATTTCACTGCAGCTCAGAATGAAGCAAACCACAAATGTAAGTTGGCACCAACCAGCTTTCATTTCCTTAGTGTCCGCAATTGAGATTGAAGCTGCCTGAGAAGAAGAATGCAGAAAGAGACAAATAAAACCAGGAGTGAGGTGACAGCAAAAGGCGTTAGGACCTGGAGGAGGTCTAGAATGGAGGGCTGCTCCATTTGCATCTACAAGGTGATGAAGCAGATGCACCAATTCCACCCCTCCCCCCACCCCATCTCCCCCCCCCCACCCCCTCCCTCCCCCCCCCAAGGCCATGAGCATCATGAACTCCTTCATGAATGATTCTTTCAAGATTACGTCCTTGACTGTTACATCAAGCACATGTTCATCAACATTCTCTACCCACCCTCCACCCCCCATCCCCCAACCCCACCCCTACCCCTGGAGATCCAGACCGTCATGCCCCCTCAGCCATGTGTCAAAACGGTGGAAGGAAGAGAGTACACCAGCTCCATATCTAAAAATGCAGACATGAGTCTCCTGGGCCTTCTGCGAAAGAGTCCATCAAAACCGGTGCCTATCCAAAATTTAGCTGTTCTATGAAGTTGTTTTGCTTCGTCTATCCCCTCCCTCTCTGACCCCCCTCAATATTAACTTGCCTCCAGTGCCACATTAAAAACCCTCAAGCTGACCTGTCAAGACGTTTCCCGGCCTTCTGTCCGGTATTAATGGCCTATCCCATCTCTCCTTTTCCGATGGGGACCTGGACGGCTTCCGGAGCCTTGGTGAAAATCTTATGGGTCTGACGTTGGGCCTTTTGATAGGGCAGGATAGGCTTCCTGCCCTGTGCCCTTTCCTATGCCTTGCAAAATGGCCACTAGCAGAAGCAGGAGAAGGAGGTCTACCTGCCCAGCTTGGTGGCCATTTTGTCTTGCTATTCCACCTCCATTTTGTCCTGTTTTGGGATCACAAAATACAACACATGGTTTCAAGCTTATCAATGTAGGGAAATAAATATTCCACGGCTCACAATGTTTAACACAAAAGACAGGAAAAACAGGAGGAAAGGCCCTGATAATAAAAGCTAGTGAAAGGATAGTAGTGAGAAAGGAACTTGGTTCAGAAGATAATGAAATAGATCAGAATGATTGGAGATTAGGAATAACAATGGTCAGAAATAGTGTAGCTGTAGCTTTCAGCAGAGCGTTAAGTGGTAAATAATTGGCGGTGTAACAAAGCCAATATAATAATCGTGGGGACTTTAATTTTCATTTCAACTGCACATCTCAAACTGGCAACGGTAGTTTTAAAGATGAGTTAGTATGATGTTTTCCTGAAACAATACGCAATGAAACAAACTAAGCATAAAACTATTTTAGATTGAATGAGGCAGGTTTAATTAGTAATCTCATCACAAATGGTCCTCAGGAAAAAAGTAAAAAAGTGACAATGGCATAGTTTTTTAATTATTTCATAGGACGTGAGCATTGTTGCAAAACCAGCATTTATTGCTCATCACTAATTGCTCTTGAAGGTGAGCTGCCTTTTTGTGCCACTGCAGTCCACCTGGGACAGGTGCACCCACATGTTGTTAGGGAGGGAGTTCCAGGATTCTGACCCAGTGACAGTGATATAGTTCAAAGTCAGGATGGTGTGTGGCTTTGAGGGGCACTTTCAGGTAGTGGTGTTAAAGAACATACATACAGTGCAGATGAGGCTGCACCGACCCACTTAAGTCCTCACTTCCACCCTATCCCCCTCACCCAATAACCCCTTCTAAGGGCAATGTAGCATGGCCAATCCACCTAACCTGCACGTCTTTGGACTGAGGGAGGAAACCGGAGCACCCAGAGGAAACCTACGCAGACACGGGGAGAACGTGCAGACTCTGCACAGACAGTGACCCAGCAGGGAATCGAACATGGGACCCTGGCGCTGTGAAGCCACAGTGCTAACCAATATGCTACCGTGCTATCCCCTTTCTTTCCGATGTGGTGGTGAAGGTCTCACATTCTGAAGTTGCTATCGAGCAAGCCTTTGGTGAGTTGATGCAGTGCATCATGTAGATGATGCACACTGTTCCTCTGTACATTATTGGTGGAGGTGATAAATGGTTAAGATGGTGATTGGGGAGCCAATCAGCACTGGGCTGCTTTGCTATTGAATTACTTGAGCATTGTTGGAGCCGTGTTCACCTCAGCAGTGGGAAGTATTATATCACACTCCTGAATTCTGCCTTATATATAATAATTTAATTAACAATTAATAATCTTTATTGTCACAAATAGGCTTACATTAACATTGCGATGAAGTTACTGTGAAAAGCCCCTAGTTGCCACATCCCGGTGCCTGTTCCGGTACACATAGGGAGAATTCAGAATGGCCAATTCACCTAACAAGCACGTCTTTCGGGACTTGTGGGAGGAAACCAGAGCGCCCGGAGGAAACCCACGCAGACACGGGGAGAACGTGCAGACTCTGCACAGTGACCCAAGCCGGTAATCGAACCTGGGACCCTGGTGCTGTGAAGCAACAGTGCTGACCACTGTGCTACTGTGCCACCCAGGTTTGGGCAGGCTTTGAGGAATAAGTAGTTGAGTTTCTCACTTCTGACTTGCTCTTGTAGCCACAGTATTTGTACGGCCAGTGCTGTTAAGGTTCTGGAAAATGGGTATCCCACAGGATGTTGCTAGTAGGAGATTTAGCAATGGTAATTCTGTTGAATGTCGAGTGTAGATGGGTAGATTCTCTCTTGTTGGAGATTGTTATTGTCTGGCTTTTGTGTGGCACAAATGTTATTTGCCATTGACCAGCCGAAGTCTGGATGATTCCCAGGTCTTGCTGCATATGAACACAGATTGCCTCAGTATCTGAAGAGCCATGAATGGTACTGAACAATGTGCAATCATCAGAGAACATTTTCACTTCTGACCTAACAATGAAGTGAAAGGTAATTGATGAATCATCTGATGATGCTTGGGCTGAGGACACTACCCTGATTAACTCCTCCAGCAATGTCCCAAGACTGAGACGATTGACCTCCATCAACCACAACCATCTTCCTCTGTGCTAGGCAAGACTCCAGCTATTGGCGAGTCTTCGCTCTGATTCTCATTGACTTGAATTTTGCAAGTGCTCCTGAATGCCTCAATTGGTCAAATACTATGAAACCAATTGCGCAGGTATGAGATGGATACAGTTGACTGGGTCAACAGACCAAAATGCACCGCAGTAGATAAACTGTGGGGAACAGACAAAGCAATAATTCAAAATGATCAGCAGAAATATATTCCATTAAAAAAACCTAGCAAGAAATATCACCTCTGACTTATTAGGGAGATTAAGGGTAGTATTAAATGAAACAAACAGGGTGAGAATGTTGCAAAGAATAGCAAGACTGAGGATTGGGAGTGTTTTGGAAACCAACAAAGAACAACTAAAACATTGATAAAAAGGAAAAACATGGAACATGAGAGTAAACTAGCCAGCAATATAATAGCAGATTGTAAGAATTTTACGAGTATATAAAAGGGTGGGGGCAGTAGTGAAAGTAACTAATGGAGAGACAGAAAAAATGATCAAGGTGATTTGAGCAAATGACATTGAAGAAATATAGTTGTGCCTGTCTTCACAGTTGAAGATACAAGTTGCATGCCACAAATAGAGGGAACCCAAAAGGGCGAATAAGATTGCGGAACAGAAGGTAGTTAATATCAGCAGAGACAAACATTGGAGTAATTTAAGGGACTAAAACCCGACAGCTGAAGGCTAGCTCCTGGGGATCTGAAAGACGTTAGCTGCAGGGATTTTGGATGCATTGCTTCTGATTTTCAAATATTCACTGGACTCTAGGATGGTCCCAGTGGATTGGAAGTTGGCAAATGTAACACCTCAATTCAAGAAAGGAGGGAAACAGGCCGTTTCGCCTGACACAGTCATTGGGAAAATGCAGGAATCAAGTTTAAAGGCTGTCCAATGTACTTAGGGCATCTGGGGATGAGCAGCTAACACCAACATGGTTTTGTGAGAGGAACTGGTAGCGAGAGGGAACGGGGAATCACAGTACATTTGGATTCCCAAAGGCATTCAAACAGATGCCACACAAAAGATTAGGGTTCATGAAGTTGGGGGTAATAAAACTGAAATAAAGGTAAATATGATCAGGTAATAGTAACGGAATTAAGGATGAAAATGGTAGAAAAAGTCAGCAGGTTTGGCAGTATCTGTGCGGAGAGAGACAGAGATAACGGAGACGCTTTTCCCACCGTGTCACACTGGGGGCCGGTCCCGTTGTGCAGGGAGCATCACGGGAGAGGCCCAGAACGGTCATCATGCCAGGCACAAAACCGTTCGTGAGTCACCCGATCCATGGCACCCGGCGCGATCTGGATTCAGGCCCTCGCTGGGCGTGATCCAGATAATCATATTTAAATAAGCTCACCTGGGCGTCCATTAGTACTGGTCTCCACAGAGGAGAACAGGTGTAATGGCCACTCCGGGGTTCTCAGAGACTATTAGAGCCCCCTGGTGGTTGTGCACAGGGCAGTGCAGTGGCTTGGCACTGCCCCTATGCCAGGTTGGCACTGCGTGGGTGTCACAGGGGCATACCCTGGGTGCCAGTCTGGTACTGCCAAAGGGTGGGACCTGAGGGGGCCATGCCAATGAAAGGGGGTGACTGAAGGGGGGCCCTAAAGGTGTGGGGCCCTCAGCAGCCCCATAGTGGAGTATGCTCACTTGGGGGGGGGGATCGATGCCCACAAGGATGCTTGGGTGTGGGGCAGGGTCACCCTCCTGCCTGGGTGGTGGGGGAGGGGGGTGGTCGCACTAACATTCAGTGATGGGGGAGAGGTTGCCACTCGGGGATTGAGGGTTGTGGGTGTTGTTCATGTCTGTAGCGGCGGGGGGGGGGGGGGGGGGGTTTACATTGTACATTAGCTGGAGGTAGAAATGCCCAGGTGAGACAGCGGCATCCCAGGACCCAGCTGGGTCCCAGCCTGATGCTGAGCCTATGGAACAGGTATACTCTGAGCTGATACAGAAGCTAGGGAGAGGCCGGGACATTCAGAGGGAGATGTCAGCGACACTCTGCGGGCCATAGCCGATTGGAGGAGTCCCAAAGGCTTTGGGCGCAGAAGATGTCGCCAACATTGCTAGTTTGGCGACCGCAGTGATGAGACTGGTGCACAACGTTGGCACGATTAGTGGATGTGTCCAACCCATCGCACAGCCGGTGACCGCCATGGCCTCGGGCCTCGGCAGAATGCCCAACTCACTGGGGGATGTGACCAAGTACCAGGCTCACCTTGATGTGGTTCTGCGGGACATTCTTAGATGGGAATGGCTGAGGTGCTTCAGAGCTTGGCCCAATCACAGATGGGCATTGCTGAGGCGCTGCAGGGCATGACCCAATCACTGAGGAGCATCGCTGAGGGTGTCAACACGATGTGCGGACAATGGGGAGGCGCCAGGGATGGCAGCGGCAGACGATGCAGGGGCAGGGGGGCTCAAACCGGAAGTCGCTCCGTCCGGAGGTGGACCCTCGGGCCCTATGGGCACAGACCGGGAGGAGGGGACACTGGCTGCCAACCCGGACCCGTTCCATCGAGTGGGGATGGTGGCCACTAGCTTCCCCGAGTTCCACCCCGCTGATGAGGCCGCATCTTGAAGTCAGCAGACAGGACACGGAAGCATGGCTGTGCGAGGTTGTGGAGGACACAGCAGATCACCACAAAGTGAGCGACCCTCCGGGCGGTGTACTGCAAGGCACCACCGGAGCGGTGAAGGCATTGGAACGCCATTTTGAGGAGTCCGATACACCGCTCAATGACAGCCTGGGTGGCCACATGGGCCTCATTGTATCGGGTCTCTGCTTCGGTCTCCGGCCTCCATACTGGTGTCACTGGCCAGATCCTCAGCAGGTACCCCTCATCCCCAAGAGTCAGCCACCTACCCTGGGGTGCTCATCAAAGAGGGTGGGGATGACCGACCTCTCCAGGATGTAGCTGTCGTGGACACTCCCTGGGAAGCGTGCAAACACATGCATGATCTTCATGAGGTGGTCAAACACAAACTGTATGTTCAGGGAGTGGAACCCCGCCCTGTTGACGTAGGGCAATCCCAGCTGGCCTGGTCAGGGCAAAGTAACAACGTGCCATCCACTACCCTCTGGGCCTGTGGCATCCCAACAATGACAGAGAAACCTGCTGCCCGGGCATCCTGTTGGGCTTGGACCGTCCGGGCAAACAGGGTATCTGTGACCTGTTGGATACACCTATGGGCTGTGGCCTGACAGATGCCACACAGGTCCCTGCTCGGGCCTTGGAATGATCCCAAGATATAAAGGTTCAGGGCTGCAGTGACCTTGATGGCCACCGGGAGCAGGTGTCCTCCTCCTCCATATGGTGCCAGGTCGACAAGGACATGGCACAGATGCTGCACTGTCTCCTTGTTGAGGCAGGGTCTCCTGCAGCAGATGCTGTCCGTCACCTGCTCGAACGACCAGTGGCACCTGTACACCCTGGGCCATGGCGGACCACCCCCGCCGGGTCCCTCACTGACCTGATGGGCGGCCGGTCCTCAGGGTGTGGGGTAGGGTCCGGCACGTGGGCTGCCGCCTCGAGCGTCTGTAGACGCTGCTGCTGCCACTGTCTCCGCCGTCTGGCCACCCAGACTACCAGCAGCACCACTACGTCCTGATCTGCAGGGTCCAACGTACCGTCCATACCATTCAATATCTGAAAGTAATCGGGAGAGGGTGTTAGACTGACAAACAGCAGTGGCTCCCACTCTCCACTGCCCCATTGATCCCCCCTTCCTCCCCACCTGGAATGCCCTGCCCACACACTCCCTGCCTCAGCGGGCCCCCCTCACCGGACCCCAGATCCTGTACCCCAGACACCTACTCATAACGCCACCTGGACCATGCACTGGTCCCTCTCTGTGGTATTCACCCACCCTCTGGCCGTGGACATGTCCCCGTAGCTGTGTCCCACCCCCTGGGTGTTTGGATGTTGACTGCTGCGTGTGTGGTGTTGCCTCCCACAGTGTTCAGGTATACTGTCTGGGCATCGCAGTCCGATTGGGATGCTGGGCAATGGCTCCCACGTGCTACATGGCTGATCCATCCACAGGAATCTATTTGGCATGTGTGAAGTGCTCACTTAATCACAATTGACAATTCCCTATTAGCGATAGCCTTCAGCCGCACGACCAGAGGCTTCAGCAGCCGGTGGAGGGGTATTTTGTGGTCAGTGGGGCACATGGCCAGGGACAAGGGTTGCCCCCCAGAATGGGTGCACATGATCCAGGAGTTGACATGGTGGTGCCGTGCAAAGTTGCCCCCCCCCCCCAGCGCCTCACCCCCCCCCCCCCCCCAGCTTCCCATGGCAATCCACCGCAGCCAAGGATTACCCCCCCACAACCGTGGGTTTCCCCCCCACCCAATGGTTCCCCCCTGTAGTGATATTCAGATATCAATATACATGATCAATGTATGTAAATGTAGTACAGTCATTTCAACTCTAGATGGCTCACAGTTAGATACTATAAGAACTGGATTCCTGCATTTTCTAAGTCACATGATGATGTGATTCAGAACAGTGAAGAAGCAAGATATAGAATAGCGAGAGTGAGAGAAGTTAGAACTAGTTTGTCATAATAATGTATAGTTATATAGTTATCTGTATTGTACTGTAATTCTTTATTGTTCATTTATAATTGAGTAAAAGGACTCACAGTTTATTATTTTATTACTCATTAAATAGTTCATCTTTCAAGTAGATGACTATTGGTCATTTTATCATCCTGGTGGATTCAAGAGTAATATATATATTTTAGATCAGTCATTATTTAAAATATAACATGATACCAGCGAGTTATAAATCTTTTAAGAAAGACTAACAAAGTTTTAGCACAGAAAAGAAGAAAGGAAAAAGCACAAACGGATTTAACTATTCGACTATAGCAACCATCGCAACTTTGAAAACTTCGACGCAAACAACCTATCAATGGACCACGTTCAAGCATCAAGACATCTGAAGACCACTGATGATTTAAATTTAAATTGGAAGTTGTTCAAGCAGCAATTTCAACTTTACCTAGAAGCTAGTGATTTATGTGCCAGCACCAGAAGCTAGAAGGATCGCGTTATTTCTATCCCTTGCAGGACATCAAGCAATCAAAATATTCAACTCATTTCATTGTAGTGGTGGTGAAGGTAAAACCAAATTTGATCAAGTGATAGCGAAGTTCGATGAACATTGTAAAATTCAGACAAATTAAATTTTAGACCGACTGAAATTTCATCGGAGAATTAAAAAAACTGGTGAACCTGTGAATAATGTTATCACAGATCGCAAGCTCTTAGCTAAAACGTGTAACTATGAAAATCTGCATGATTCACTTGTAAGAGACCAAATAGTATATGGTATACTTGATAATAATATCAGAGAAGCATTAATTCGTCAAAATGATTTAACTCTACAAATCGTGATTGACAAATGTGCAGCAGCAGAACTGACCATAAGCCAATATCTAACATTTTATCTAAAGGAAAAAAGCGTTAATCTCTACCACGAGGCAGAGAAAATTCAAATGGAGTTGCAAGCAAAGCAGAAATCTGTAAAGAAAGGAAGCTATCCTCTGCAAGCATTTTCGAGCTCTGCACATGCTCACTACGTTCAAGAAGAAGTCTGCGTGTATGTCACAATTACGTCATGACGTCAACGTAACTACGTGTCACAGATGTGGTAACGCCCACTTTAAGGGGAATTGTCCAGCTTTTGGCAAACGATGTTTAAAATGTCAGAAACTCAACCATTATGCTTCACAGTATCAATCAACTACTAAATACATTCCTCCTACACACAAAAAGTATCACAAACTACGAGCTGTGGACAAAACAGAAGAAATCAACACTCAAGAAGATTTCATGGAAGGTGACAGCATTTTCTCATTGGAAAGTACTTTCTCCGTTGGTGTAGTTGATTCGTCCATCAAACATGATCTACAAGCAAGCAAGGATCATCGTAAAACAATGACATTTCCTCATCGAGAGTATGAGAAAAATCTTCAAGCAATGGAAGAACAAAAAGTCAACATAGTAAGCAATGAATGGATGACTACTGTGTATGTTAACACAATTCCAATCACTTTTAAATTGGATACTGGCACTTGGGTGAACCTTTTGAATTCCAAGGGCCTGCCCAAGATCAAGAGTCATAATGAAATGATTCCTCCAGAATGCTCATTGCATGATTACAATGGCAATCCCATTTTTTCACATTGATTCTGCTACCTAGGTGCCACAAACAGAGACATTCAACAGTAAGGCTGGAGATTGTCAATGATACTTGTTCATCATTACTTGGAGAACAAACATGCAAAGATTTGCAACTCATACAGCGAATCTTCATGAATACCTGTCAATCAAGTGCACTCAATGATGATGTTCAGCAACTCTTACAGCAATACCCAATTGTTTTTCAAGGTATGGGCATGTTACCTTTACAGTGCAAAATCCAACTGAAAAAGAATGCCAAATCGGTGATCCATCCACCTAGACGTGTTCCTGCGCCACTTAAAGATCGACTGAAAGCTGAATTGTCAAGACTTCAAACTCAAGGAATAATCTCGAAGGTTACTCAACCTATTGACTGGGTAAGCTCCCTAGTGTGTGTCAAGAAACCTACGGGTGAAATAAGAATCTGTATGGACCCTAAAGATCTCAATAAAAGTATCAAGAGAGAGCATTATCAAATACCAAAGAAAGAAGATATCACTGCTGAGATGGCAAATGCTAAAATATTTTCCAAGCTTGATGCGTCTCAAGGATTTTGGCAGATGCAGTTAGAAGACTCCGGCAAACTTCTTTGTACTTTTAATATACCTTTTGGAAGGTACCGTTTCAATAGGATGTCTTTTGGTATCATATCTGCTGCTGAAATTTTTCACAGAACAATGGAACAGATGACCGAGAACATAGGAGTTCGGGTTTACGTTGACGACATAATCGTCTGGTCAACACCTGAAGAGCATATCAAGCGTCGTCAGGAGGTTTTCCAAAGAATTGACAACTATGGTTTAAAGTTAAACAAAGCCAAGTGCATGTTTGCAGACTCATCTTTAACATTCCTAGTTGACAACATAACGGTTGAAGGCATTAAACCAGATCAAGACAAAGTCCAAGCTATCAAGGCAATGCAAATTCCCAAAGATAAGAAGGCTGTCTTACGCTTTCTCGGATTTTTCAACTTTCCAGGAAAGTTCATTTCAAATCTATCCGTGAGAACAACTGCTCTACGTCAATTGATCAGAAAGAACACAGTATTCAGCTGGACCGACAAACATACTGCAGAATGGACTGATTTGAAACAACAATTGATACAAGCTCCATGCTTATCATTCTTTGATTCTACAAAACCAACCAAAGTTTCAACTGATGCAAGTAAAAATGGCATTGCTGTTGTTTTACCGCAACAAGACCGTTTTGATAATTGGGTTCCTATTGCCTATCGTCTCGATCGATGACTGACACTGAGTGCAGGTACGCCCAAATCGAAAAAGAATGTCTAGGGTTTGATGTGTTGGGCAGGCTGGATCGATGTGGACTGCACTTGATGCAGCGTAGCGAGAGACAGACTTCCAAAACTTGAGATGCAACACGATTTTATTTAACATCTAAACTATTACACATGTTCAACTGTGGGTTGACATTATGCTGACTTGACTGGAGACCTGATACTAGCCTGACCTGACTTACTAGCTACCGCATGGTGTTTGCACCGGCTAGCTCATGAGCTCTGACTGTCTCAGAGGCTGGATCCCGAGAGAGCGGGAAAACTGGTGCCCTCTGGCTTTATAGTGGTCGTGTCCTGTCTGGTGATTGGCTGCTGTGTTCTGTGTGTTTACTGGTCATCCTGTGTGTCAATCACTGCCTGTCTGCACTCCATTATATACATAGATGTATATTATGACAGAGTTAGTCACGGGGATTTCCAAATTCCACGACTACATATATGGTCTACCCAAATTCACAGTGGAAACTGACCATTGTCCACCAGTACACATCATAGAACAAAACTTAAATGACATGACTCCCAGACTTCAACGATTAATGATGAAATTGAGAAGATACGATTTTACACTGAAGTATACACCAGGTAAAGCATTTGTAATTTCTGATACTTTATCTAGGTCAGTCAACACTGACATTCTCCAAGAAGAATCTATCAATGATGTTGGTTCACATTTGCAGCTATTCAAAGAATTACCACCTGTATCAGTGTGAAATTCCAGCAAATTTTAATTGAAACACAGAAAGATACCACGTTGATGAAAGTTATGAAACATCTTCAAGAAGGATGGCCCAAAGACAATTGTCCACAATATCAATCCGTTCAGTCAGAGCTGACTGTTGTAGATGGTATACTGCTGAGACAAGATTGCGTTGTAATTCCACAAAGCATGCGTTCTGAAATGCTATTGAGATTACATGAGGGTCATCTAGGCATTGAAAAATGTAGAAGACGTGCCAGACAGTCTATCTATTGGCCTGGTATCGACAATGATATTGCGAACATGATCTTGTCATGTTCAACATGTCAATCCCATCATAGTCAGCAATGCAAAGAACCACTGCAACCCTATGATCGAGCAACATTTCCATGGATCAATGTTGCTGCTGATATTTTTCACTTTTTTGGAAAAGACTATCTTGTAGTCATTGACTATTTTTCCAATTTTCTTGAGATAGTGAAGCTGAATGACATCACATCCAACAATGTCATTAAGGCATGTTAAGCGGGATGCTCCGCAATTGGCGCAATGGCCTGATGCCACCATCAAAAATGGCGCGAACTACTCTGGCATTGGGCCGACCAGAAGTAACGGAATCCTCCGCACTTCCGGGGGCTCGGTGGACCCTACAGGGGTTGGTGCCGCGCTAGCCGGCACCTCGCCAGCTGGCGCCGTGCCAGCTGGCGCCAAAGGGACTGCGCGAGTCCGCGCATGCGCCAAAGGGCCGGCATAATCCCGCACATGCGCGGAACCACTGGCGTACTCTGGCGCATGCGCAGAGGGGTGTCTTCTCCGCGCCGGCCATGGTGGAGCCCGACAGGGGCCGGCGCGGATGGAAGGAGTGCTCCCATTGCACAGTCCTGCCCGCAGATTGGTGGGCCCCAATCGCGGGCCAGGCCACCGTGGGGGCCCCCCCCGGGGGTCGGATCCCCCCTGCCCCAGCCGACGTACCTGCCTGGTCCCGCCGTGTGGGACCATGTCTAATCCACGCCGGCAGGACTGGCCAAAAACCGACGGCTGCTCGGCCCATCAGGGCCCAGAGAATTGACGGGAGGGCCGCTGCCAACTGACCAGCGTGGCGTGAGCCCTGCCCCCGCCCAAAAACCGGCACCGAAGAATATGGTAGCCAGAGTCGGGGCAGCGGGGCGGGATTGGCGCCGCCCTCCCAGGGATTCTCCGACCCGTCGGGGGTTCGGAGAATCCCGCCCGGTATTCCCAGTATCATAATGTCTGACAATGGCTTTTGTTTCTCAAGTCATGAATGGCATGATTTTTCATTGAAATACAATTTTCAACATGTTACTTCAAACCCACACTTTCCGCAATCAATGGAAAAGCAGAGAAAGGTGTTACATCATGAAACAGCTACTTAGCAAATCTAAAGAATCTGATTCTGATTTTTACTTAGCTTTACTCAATTACAGAACATCTCCTCCATCAACAGGTTTATCTCCAGCTCAAATGTTGTACAACAGAGTGTTGAGAACAACATTACCTCAATTATACTTTCCTGATCAAGGATAACAAACTGTTACAAGAATGCAACAACAGAAAATGAGTCAGAAAAGATATTTTGATCAACATTCGAAAAAACTGTCTACTCTATCTGATGATGATATTATTAGATTCAGACTTCCTGAAGGAGGTTGGTCTGACAAAGCTCACATAATTAGGCAATTCTTACCAAGATCTTACCTGATCAGAACTTCTGATGGAACCATTCTAAGGTGAAAGAGAAGAGATCTACTTCAAGTCAAAGATACTGTCAACATCTTTCCTGATCTTGATTTGAACCAGGCTGTTTCCAGACAACTTGAAATAAGAATACAATCCAATGTACTGATTCACAACAAACTGAAGAATTCTTCATCACCTTTGAAGTTGAGAAGATCAACAAGGAGATGGAAACCCAATCGTCTGAATTTGTGAATGTTTTCAATAATCTAGTGATTACTGTATAATGTTTACACTGCGTTTCTAATGTAAATTTTCTTTTCAAATATTTCAAAGAAAATGTTAAAAAGAAAGGGGGATGTAGTGATATTCAGTAGTCAGGCAACATGGTCAGCATGGGCTTGGAGGGCTGAAGGGCCTGTTCCAGTGCTGTACTTTTCTTTGTTCTTTGTTATCAATATTCATGATCAATGTATGTAGATGTAGTACAGTCATTTCAACACTAGATGGCAACACTATAGTCAGATACTATAATAACTGATTTCCCGCCTTTTCTAAGTCAGATGGCATTAGAACAGTGAAAAAGCAAGACATAGAATAGCTACAGTGAGAGAAGTTAGAACTATTTTGTTATAATGGTGTATAGTTATATAGTTATCTGTATTGTACTTTGATTCTTTATTGTTAGTTTAGTATTAAGTAAAAGGACTCAGTTTATTATTTTATGACTCATTAAATAGTTCATCTTTCAACAAGAAGACTATTGGTCATTTTATCATCCTGGTGCATTCAAGAGTAATATATACATTTTAGATAAGTCATTATTTAAAATATAACACCGCCTAGCCAAGGGTCCTTCACCCCCAGCCGAAGTTCCACCACCCCCCGCTGAGCACTGGGGTGGCAAGACCAGCACCCCCGGGTTCTTACTCGGCTCTCTGCAGAAGCCCTTCCACCAGGTTCACGTTTTTCAAAAGGAGAACTAATCAGCACCGTTGGACAAGGGGTCGTTTCGGCCTCACCCGTTATTCACCAGCCTCGTCTCGCTCAAGCAAAAGCGCAGCTAGGCCTGTATGTTTTCAAGAAGAAGTTAGATATAGCTCTTGGGTGAAAGGTACTAAAGTATACAGGGGCAAAGCGGAAACAGTTGCTGACTTGGATGATCAGCCATGACCATAACGAATGATGGAGCAGGCTGGCTCAAATGGCCGAATGGCCTCCTCCTTCTCCTATTTTCTATGTTTCTATGTGGGGAGCAGGCAGGAGAGTCAGTAGGAGATCAGCTATGATTGTATTGAATGGCGGAGTAGGTTCAAAGGGCTGAATGGCCTACTCCTGCTTCTATTTCTCATGTTTTTATGTAACCGCCCCTTATTGAACACCGTGCAGCCATTTAAAGGATATTGTTACAAACAGGACATGTTCACAAGCAGACATTTTCTCTATCTGTATCTCACCATAGATACCCTGCTTCAAAATGTAACATGTGGTGCTATGCATCACTGCAAATACACAAGGGGTTAATGTAAATACACTACGACTAAGCAAACACTAGAGGGAGCACCAGATAAGTCATGACATGCAGACATACAGCTGATGAACACAGAGAATAGGACACGACCAATGAGCAGTCAAGACACCCAGAGGTGACACTACCACAAGGGGGCATTACACAACCCATATAAAAGGACAGGGCACACATGCTCTGTCTCCTTCCACAGGCGACACTTAGAGTGTAGGACAGGGGCAGATCAGAAGCATCACACCCACAACGTAGCTTAGAGCAGACTGGTTAGTTAGACTGAGTTGCTATAGCAAGATTAGTAGGAGAGTCAAACTCATAGAGAACTGTGCTATTGGTTCAATAAATCACATTGAACTTACTTCGAAGTCTGGAGTATCTTTTGGTCAAACCTGCAGCGAGTTGCAGCCTGTGTTATCCCAGAGTACATAACACATCATAACATAGGGATGATACGCACGCACAGTATTCATTTAGCCAGGAGCACAAAACGTGTACAAATGACTAGATAATCTGTTTTGCTTGTCTTAGTCGCGGAATTTATATTGGCTACCCTGCTGATTCCCCTGCACCTCTATGATTGGTGCTGTCTTGGTATCTGTGTGGTAGGTAACTCGTGCTACTCAATCCTTGGTTAATGGTGAGGTCTTCTGAATCTCGATGAAGAAGACTCAAACTCATCCAGTAACAACAAAGGTTTATTGAGTAATTATAATAACAAGTGCATGAGTTCTTTACTCTATACTAGTGATGAGGTTAACAAGATCTAACAACAGTGATTATACGGAACTCCACTAACTATCTGAACTATTCTGATATTGCCATGACCACAGTGCACCCAAGAGAGAGAGACTGCCCAAGACCCAATGTGGTGCCTTTTATACCCCCATTGGTCCAGCCCTCTAGTGATCATGTGGTGCTACTGATTACTCATTAACCCCTTGTGTACATGCTCATACAGAGATCACTGCAGGTGTTATGGGAACTTTTACATTCACTTGAACAGCAGATCGAATCTTGGTTGAAGATCTCATCCACATGACAGCATCTCTGAAAATGCAGCAGTCCTTCAATCCTACGTACAGTGAACTCTCAGCCCAGATTATGGGCTATAGTCCTGGAGTGTGGCTTGAACTGTGACCTGTGTTGAAAACATTTTTGTACGTGTAATACAGTAGGTACGGCACGGCTCTGTAGTATTCAGTCTGCTGTACAAATTGAGATGATAAAAGATGCACTGCAGCAACTCACCAAATGTCCTTTGACAGCACCTTCCAAACTCACAATCGGTATCAACTACCATCATTCAATGATGGGTGGCGCAATGGTTAGCACTGCTGCCTCACGGCGCCAAGGTTCAAACCCAGCCCCAGATAATTGTCCGTGTGGAGTTTGCACATTCTCTCCATGTCTGCGTG
The DNA here is from genome assembly GCF_902713615.1 of Scyliorhinus canicula. Taxonomy (NCBI): domain Eukaryota; kingdom Metazoa; phylum Chordata; class Chondrichthyes; order Carcharhiniformes; family Scyliorhinidae; genus Scyliorhinus; species Scyliorhinus canicula. The sequence goes on along the minus strand of NC_052148.1, from coordinate 258,367,153 downwards.
GGTCTCACCCCCACAACCCAAAGATGTGCAGGTGGATTGGCCACGCTAAATTGCCCCTTAATTGGAAAAAAAGAATTGGGTATTCTAAATTTATAAAACATTTAGGGGGCACGGTAGTAAGTGGTTAGCATAATTGCTTCATGGCTCCAGGGTCCCAGATTCAATTCCCGGCTTGGGTCACTGACTGTGTGAAGTTTGCACTTTCTCACTATGTACGCGTGGGTTTCCTCCGGGTGCTCCGGTTTCCTCCCACAGTCCAAAGATGTGCAGGTTAGGTGGATTGGCTATGCTAAATTGCCTTTAGTGTCCAAAGAGGTGGGGTGGGGTTACTGGATTATGGGGATAGGGTGGAGGTGTGGGCTTGGGTAGGGTGCTCTTTCCAAGGGCCGGTGCAGACTCGATGGGCCGAATGGCCTCTTTCTGCACTGTAAACTCTGTTATTCTACAGGTGAAGATAACTGGTGCAATGAAACCTGGAAAATCTATCAAAAGCACATTGAAACCAATCTCTATCCGTGTCCTTGCAAGGTGTAATTGGATACTTTGTCAAGTAGCAAGATGGAGGCATCTTGAAGCACATCAGTTGGATCGTGTCAATTGAAGAACAGCAGTTGATCAGTTCTTCTCGAATCTCGAGTGGTGGGAAGCGTGACTTGTCAGCTAAAAATGACAAGAATTCAAATTCTTCGTCATTGAATCGTTTAATGGTGCATGTATCTCAGCAAAAATATTGTATTGCATGAAATCTGCTCACTTAAAGTAATCAAGTAAGATTATACACACTTTGGGCTTCCTTTTAGAGCTGGTAAACAAAAAAAAAAGTAAGAAAGCTTGTCAATCAAAAAACGCTCTGCTCCACTTTCTGGCACCGGTACTAGGAATTATTGCAGCTGTATTTTTCGAGCTGGTGGGGGGTGGGGTGGGGGGGGGGGGGGGGGGCAACGCACTGGTAATTGTACTGCTGCTATTCCTGGTACTCCTGAAGGTCAATACCTCTGGATTCAAAAGATAAATGCGGCTAAATCTCATCTGCCCCTGCTTTAAGTTACAGGAGTAACAATTCGCAATCTGCCATGGCCTGCCTGAGCCAGGCAGCCCACAAACTTGAAGTTGCCTTCATGTCCACGGCCGCCGTGTTCACCCAATGCAACCTGCGTTGCTGGTTGGCCGAACGCACAGCAGGGAAGCATGCAGCAGTGCAAGGCTAGCATGCATTGGAGCTTGCCTCTTAAAGGCAGCCTGCCTTTCCTCAAGGGAATCCGCATTCATTCCAAGAGAGCTGATGTCGGCAGCCTGAGTTGGAATGACACTGTGAACAGAAGCAATGGAACACCAGGGGAGTGAGGGGGCTCCCAGATGTACGGAGGCCTTAGTGATAAAGGCTGACTCTGGAGCAAAGAGGGAGGGGATCATCAGCCATTTATAGAGGGGTTATCACTTGTCACGAACCAGCCACCCGCTGGGTCTTCTTGGCTCCAAAAGACATCAGGATTGGCCGACTGCTTCGGAGTGAAGGCTCATGGCTGCTGTCAGTCTGGCGGACATTCACTGACAGAATAGTTTGTCAATGCCTGCACAGCAACTGCACCTTGTCTGTCTGGGGTAACCCGCAGAGTCCTGTGTGTGCATCCATGGTTCCTTGCATCATTGAGAATCCCATTATCCTGGCAAAACCATGGACTCACTCTGCTTCTCTCGGCTTAGAGAGAAAATGATGAAAGCTCCTTCCTTTACACACAGGGCCTCCAGCAATGGATGGCATACTGGGAGATGCTTATTCTGTTTCCTTTTTACATCTGGAATGATCCAGCCATGTTGAACTTTAGCGCGATGGTAACCTTGATGGCTTCCCTTGCACTGGTGTGAGACTGCAGGTCTCCTTGAAGGAGATAGTACAGCTCTGTAGCCACCTCCTTGTTGATGGAGCAGCTTTAGACATTTCTCTTGGATGAGGCGCAGGTTGGAGAAATCATCGCCATAGAGGCAAAGCTCGGGATTTTCCAGGCGACATTGTTTCTTGCCTGCCCACCACTTGAAACTTTGGCATGGAACGCATCCCCAAGATTACAGTCACCCTGCAACCAAGAGTGCCATGGAGACAGGTTAGCCACCCCTCATTCAGGGGAATTCCCGGCTCAAATAGATGTCGGCCATGTCGATTGTAGTTTGCATCTCAGCAGCACCAGTGGCAACAATGGCTCAGACTGGGACAACAAGCAGGCCCCAATACTGGAGCCCAGGACCTGGTATGTGTTGGGAGTCACAGGAAATGAGGCCTTGCAAGTGGAGGGGGGGCGGGGGGGGGGGGGGGGGGGGGGGTTGGTGGCATTGAAGAGTGGGGGAGGGGTGGGAGATTTGATAGAGTGGAAGGAAAAGGATCACCTGCAGGACCAGAGGTTGGGTGGTGTTGGGGGTTCTTGAGGGAGGCCCAAGCAGGGTGTCCCGCTGAGTCTCCACGCTCCACACATGAACTCAATTGAGGCTGGGTGAGGCCCAGCCCTCAGATGGCAATAATTGTCCATCGGAAGGTCTGAATTGAGATGAGAGCAGGCAGACAGCCTTTGGTCTCATCCACCACACCAAAAATTATGAATAGCTTGGGGGCAGGCAGAAGACCTGAGAGGAGGACACTCGGGGAATTTTAGGCATTATCCCCTCTGGTGGGGGACCCTAAAATGCTGTCTATTCATTTTGACACAGAAGGAAGCCATTCAGCCCATCACATCCATCCTGACCTTCAGTAGAACAATATTCCATTCTCCTACTCTGTTGGTGCGGCCCTGCAAATTTAGGCTCCCTGAAGTGACCGTGTAATTTCATTTTGGGTTGGATTTGACCGCCCACCGCCAGGTCTGTTTCCGCCAGCAGGGAGCACCCATCACATGAGGGGTGGCAAGCCCACCACCTCCCCACCCACTCCCGGGCTGTCCCCATAATGCTGCAGGTGGGTGGGTGGGTGCTAAAATTGACAGTCACCCACCATTTTAAAATGAAGAATGTAGGGTCAATTGAGCTTGTTGCAAGCCAATTGACGTTGATAGCAAACCGCCCAGGCTACAATATGATTGGCATGGGCAGGCTGGCAGGAGTGGGCAGGCTGTTCTGTTGAAGCAAACTGGCTAAGAGGTGGAAAGAAAGTTTTTTATGTTCGTTGTGGGGCTGGAGGGGGGAGTGGGTGCCCTGTGTCACCCATCTCCCCTCCCTCCCAACAAGATGATTCCCCCCCCCCCCACCTTTGCTCTCTGTTCCTCCCAGCCTGGTCTCCACAACCTGCCCGGGATTTACCTGACTCAGGCCATTCCTCATGGGCCAACCTACCGTCCCGGCAACATTGACTGCTGAGTCCTGCCGCTGCTGTGACTGCTGGAGTTGGCTGGCAGCTCTCAATGAGTGGGGCTTCCTCCTGCTGGGAGGTGGAAGGCCCACTCTGTGCTTGTCAAGCCTGCCGGCAGCAGGAGCTTCATTTCAGTGCGACTGTCTCTTGTAACGGGGGAGTGAATGGTACGACCCAACCTATCTCCCCGCCTCTCACCGTGAAATCCAGCCCTTTGAAATCATTCATCATCTTCTCTTTTATCACCATGATAGGCTGGAAGTTCCTCGTAAAATTGTATCCGAGAGTCTCAGTTTTATTTACCAGCCTTTTGTGTGACACTTTGTCAAATTACATTCTTCAAGTTCATATAGGCAACATCCATTGCAGTCCTTTCATCGATCTTCCCTGTTACTTCATCAAAACATTCAGTTGGATTAGTCAAGCACGATTTGCCTTTTACAAATCTGCATAGACTTTCCATAATTACCTCAAACCTCTCCAAAGACCCTGGTGGTGTTTTCCCTGATTATTCTTACTAAAAAAAATCACCCGCCACTAATGTTAAACTGAGCAGCTTGTAGTTACTAGGAACGTTCTTACATCCTTTCTTGAACAAAGGTGTCACATTTGTCACTCTCCCATCTTCTGGCTCCTCTCCCTATCTAGGGCAGTTTAGATTCCGGTAAGCCCTTTCACTATCGCCCACTCCTGTCTATCAATCTTCATCCTATCTAAAACCTCTACCAGCTCCACTTTTACCAATAGTTTTTGTCAGCATCCCCTTTCTTTGGTAAACGTCCATACAATATACCATTATGTATTCTAGTCTTGCCTTGCGTTTCTAAGCAAATATCACCCTTTTGTCCACTTACTGCTTTCATGCCAGTAGAAGGTTTTTCGGTTATTTTTCGTGTTAACTGCCATTCTATTCCCATATCGAAACGCCCAAGGATGTCTGACATTCAGTTGGAGAGCTTGCATCCTCCTCCATGTTTGCAGATTTCCCCCTTCTGTAGACTCTGCTCCACTTGTCAGTCATTGCAGACACGACAATTACAGCCGCCATACCTGTCACAGTATTTGGGTTAAATATTCCGATCCCGTTTGCTGCTGGAATCGTTATGGGCGGGGTGGAAAGTTTGACGGGCCATTTAGATGTCCGGTAACCTCAGGCGGGAATTTCTGGTCTCGGGAAGGGCACAACCAGAAAAACCCACCCATGGTTTGGGCAAATTACCGAACTCTCTTCCCTCCCTGAATTAATGTCCAAACTCACGGCAACTCCCAAAACAATCCACGTGAGATCCACAAACTTCACCACAGCAGAAGAAGGTCAAAAACAAGTCCTTTGGACTTTGAATGTCTGGCCCTAATAAGACACAAGGTGGGGTTGGGGATGTCCCTGAATAATTAACATCAGGTGTTCACTGGGCCTATACACCTGCAGATCCAAAACCTTACATCAACCATTCAGCCAGAAGGGCTGATTGACACCATGATCTGAGTGCGTTCTCCTGACACTTTTGATGCATACTTGGTACGACTGACCGCACTGTCGCCCACACTGTCACCCACATTGTCACCCACACTGTCACTCACACTGTCACCCTCACTGCCACCCACACGGTCACCCACACCGTCACCCACACGGTCTCCCGCACTGTCACCCTCACTGCCACCCACACGGTCACCCACACTGTCACCCACACGGTCTCCCGCACTGTCACCCACACTGTCTCCCGCACTGTCACCCACACTGTCACCCACACTGTCACCCACACTGTCACCCACACTGACACGCGCACTGTCACCCACACTGCCACCCACACTGTCACCCACACTGTCACCCACACTGTCACCCACACTGTCACTCACACTGTCACCCACACTGTCACCCACACTGTCAACCGCACTGTCACCCTCACTGTCACCCACACTGTCACCCACACTGTCACTCACACTGTCACCCACACTGTCAACCGCACTGTCACCCTCACTGTCAACCGCACTGTCACCCTCACTGTCACCCACACTGTCACCCACACTGTCACCCACACTGTCAACCGCACTGTCACCCTCACTGTCACTCACATTGTCACCCACACTGTTACCCACACTGTCACCCACACTGTCACCCACACTGTCAACTGCACTGTCACCCTCACTGTCACCCAGACTGTCACCCACGCTGTCACCACACTGTCACCCACACTGTCACCCACACTGTCACCCGCACTGTCACCCACACTGTCACCCACACTGTCACCCACACTGTCACCCACACTGTCACCCACACTGTCACACGCACTGTCACCCACACTGTCACCCACACTGTCACCCATACTGTCACCCGCACTGACACCCGCACTGTCACCCACTCTGTCACCCACACTGTCACCCACACTGCCACCCACACTGTCACTCACACTGTCACCCACACTGTCACCCACACTGTCACCCGCTCTGTCACCCACACTGGCACCCACACTGTCACCCACACTGTCACCCACACTTTCACCCGCACTGTCACCCGCACTGTCACCCGCACTTTCACCCACACTGTCACCCGCACTGTCACCCACACTGTCGCCCACACTTTCGGCCACATTGTCACGCACACTGTCATCCACACTGTCACCAACACTGTCACCCACATTGTCACCCGCACTATCACCCGCACTTTCACCCACACTGTCACCCACACTGTCACCCGCACTGTCACCCACACTGTCGCCCACACTTTCGGCCACATTGTCACGCACACTGTCACCCACACTGTCTCCCACACTGTCACCCACACTGTCACCCACACTGTCATCCACACTTTCACCCACACTGTCACCCGCACTGTCACCCGCACTATCACCCACACTGTCACCCACACTGTCACCCACACTGTCACCACACTGTCTCCCACACTGTCACCCACACTGTCAACCGCACTGTCATCCACACTTTCACCCACACTGTCACCCGCACTGTCACCCGCACTATCACCCACACTGTCACCCACACTGTCACCCACACTGTCATCCACACTGTCACCCACACTGTCACCCTCACTGTCACCCACACTGTCACCACACTGTCTCCCACACTGTCACCCACACTGTCACCCACACTGTCTCCCACACTGTCACCCACACTGTCACCCACACTGTCATCCACACTTTCACCCACACTGTCACCCGCACTGTCACCCGCACTGTCACCCACACTGTCACCCACACTGTCACCCACACTGTCACCCACACTGTCACCCACACTGTCACCCACACTGTCACCCACACGGTCACCCGCACTGTCACCCGCACTTTCACCCACACTGTCACCCACACTGTCACCCACACTGTCACCCACACTGTCACCCACACTGTCACCCACACTGTCACCCACACGGTCACCCGCACTGTCACCCGCACTGTCACCCACACTGTCACCCACACTGTCACCCACACTGTCACCCGCACTGTCACCCACACTGTCACCCACACTGTCACCCACACTGTCACCCACACTGTCACCCACACTGTCACCCACACTGTCACCCACACTGTCACCCACACTGTCACCCACACTGTCACCCACACTGTCACCCGCACTGTCACCCGCACTGTCACCCACACTGTCACCCACACTGTCACCCACACTGTCACCCTCACTGTCACCCACACTATCAGCCACACTGTCACCCGCACTGTCACCCACACTGTCACCCACACAGTCACCTAAACTATCACCCACACTGTCGCCCACACTGTCACCCACACTGTCACCCGCACTGTCACCCACACTGTCAACCGCACTGTCACCCACACTGTCACCCGCACTGTTACCCACACTGCAACCCGCACTGTCACCCACACTGTCACCCACACTGTCACCCACACTGTCACCCACACGGTCACCCGCACTGTCACCCGCACTTTCACCCACACTGTCACCCACACTGTCACCCACACTGTCACCCGCACTGTCACCCGCACTGTCACCCACACTGTCACCCTCACTGTCACCCACACTATCAGCCACACTGTCACCCGCACTGTCACCCACACTGTCACCCACACAGTCACCTAAACTATCACCCACACTGTCGCCCACACTGTCACCCACACTGTCACCCGCACTGTTACCCACACTGCAACCCGCACTGTCACCCACACTGTCACCCACACGGTCACTCACAGTGTCGCCCACAGTGTCACCCACACTGTCACCCACACTGTCACCCACACTGTCACCCACACTGTCACCCGTACTGACACCCACACTGTCACCCACACTGTCATCCACACTGTCGCCCACACTGTTGCCCACACTGTCACCCACACTGTCGCCTGCACTGTGACCCGCACTGTCACCCACACTGTCACCCGCACTGTCACTCACGGTGTCACTCACACTGTCACCCGCACTGACACCTACACTGTCACCCGCACTGACACCTACACTGTCACCCGCACTGACACCCGCACTGTCACCCACACTGACACCTGCACTGTCACCCGCACTGCCACCCACACTGACACCCGCACTGCCACCCACACTGTCACCCACACTGCCACCCACGCTGTCACCCGCATTGTCACCCACACTATCAGACACCAAGACCATGACTCACTCCACCGCCTACATCGTCACCCACACCATCACGCAAATCGTCACCAACACCATTACCCACACTGCCACCCACTCCACTGCTCAAGCCATCACCCACACCATCGCACACTCTGCCGCCCACATCGTCACCCGCACCATCACCCAAAACGTTATCCACACCATTACCCACCCCACGGCTCACACCGTCGTCTGCACCATCTGACACACCATCGTCCACATCATCAACCACCCTGCCGCTCACACCATTGCCCACAACATCACCCACGCCGTTACCCATACCGATGCCCACACTATCACTCACCCCGCCGCTCAGACCATTGCCCACACCATCACCCACGCCGTTACCCATACCGATGCCCACACTATCACTCACCCTGCCGCTCACACCATTGCCCACACCATCACCCACGCCGTTACCCATACCGATGCCCACACTATCACTCACCCTGCCGCTCACACCATTGCCCACACCATCACCCACGCCGTTACCCATACCGATGCCCACACTATCACTCACCCTGCCGCTCACACCGTTGCCCACACGATCACCCACGCCGTTCCCCATACCGATGCCCACACTATCACTCACTCCACCGCTCACACTATCACCCACACCATCACCCACAAGGTCACACAAAATTTCACTCACACCCTCGCCCACACCATCACCTGTACCATCACCTGCACCATCGCCACCCCATTGCCCTCTCCATCATGAGGCAGGTTGTGCTGACAATGGCGGGAGGCATCATTACCGCTGTTTACGCATGTCTGGGATTCCATTGCTTTGGTACCATGGGTTTTACAGAGCCCTGGTTTCATGGCTCATGTAAAATTCACCTTAGACTAATCGTCTTCGCATTGCAATCATAAACAGATCAACACCGCTTGTTGATTTTGAGGTGTGTGGGGTGGATGGTGACTGCAGGGGATGAGGAAAACCCAGAAGCAGAATAAGAACAACATCCTGCTGAGGTTATCTGGCAGCAGAGTATGCTTTTTGGAGGTAGCCTTGTTGTGGATGGATCTAGAACAATAAACGTCCTGGAGAGGATTGAAAACATCAATAATGTCACAGGTGCAAAAGACGTCACAATTCAGCAGCATACCTTGGTCCCTGTTCTTCACAAATATGTACAGAGTTATTCAATCAATTCCATGTTCCTTGGTGCCTGGTTTCAAATGGAAGGCAGACTCCTAGGTGCTACAATCAAAAGGCCTTCTGCGCCGTACGATTCGAAGGATAAAAATTGACAGAGAGTAACGAGGAAAAAAAAGCCTGAAAATAACATGCAAGAGACAGGAGGGGAAGAAACGTCAGTTGTTAAATAGAATTACTCATGCATTGAGGAGTGTAAGTGACAATGGCTTTCTTCACCCGGCCCAGCCTCCTGCTGGAAGAGCAGCGACACTCTCTCATTCAAAGATATCCTCAATACGTTTGGTCATGAGCAACATCATGAGAGATCTAGTATTCATAATAATAATCTTTAATAATTCCTTGGCAACACAGAATTGCAGGTCTATAGGGAAGGAGTGGGAGATTGGGACTAATTGACAAGATGACCTCTGTATAATTCAATCATTTTAAAAGTTGAAGTCTTTTGTCTGCTCCAGGTTTGCTGCTAACAATGACTTGTTTTTATATAGCACCTTTGACATAGTAAGATGTCCGAAGCTGCTTTGCACAAATTACATCAAATAAAAGTTGATGCGGGCCACATAAGGAGATATTAGGGCAGGTGACCAAAGACCTGGAAATGGAGAGCAGTGTTTAGGAGAGAGGGACAGTGAGGGCCAGGGAGCCCATCATGGATGGAGGGCAGCAATGGAGTGCCGCAGTGCACGACTGGATAAGGTAGAAAGGAGAGATAAGGAGAAATCAGCCATGCTGGAAAGTTCACACATTGGATGCAGGGACATGACAAGAAATGGGCTCACTGTTAGGCTCCCAAAGTCGAACAGCCCCTGGTGTTTGCACACTCTCAGCACTTAACTGAGGTAAACTGGTGACCATTGCCCATCATGACCCAGCGCCTTCGAAAAGAGGGAGAAAATAAATGGAAAGATTTGAAGAAAAGCAAGATTTAAAAGCCTTCCACACACCCACACACCCACACACTTTATTCAACTCTGACAGAGCTGCTTGAATGTGACAGGCTTTACAATTATGTGATAGAAATGTCAGCTACTAACATCTTGATGAATATCTAATGATGCTGCTCCATTTTTACTGGAGGCAAAAAAAAATCACTTTATATAACTATGGATATTGAATAGTGTGAAATCCTGGCATTTGCCCACACAGTATTCAAATCTTTGTACAGACTGTGGAAATGGCACCTTAATAATGGGGGAAAAAAATCATTTGTTAAAGCATCAGGTACAAGGTTCTGATCAAATGAGATTGCTGGACTGCTGTGATTTGCAGCACATGTGTGAAACTCATTTAATTAGATTAACAATGATCAGAATCAACAGAGGTGACATCGGAAGAAAAATCTGTTTCCAATGACAATGTACATTGCAGCTTTGTTTTAATGCTGCAAGTGCTCCATGCACTTTCAGTCAGATATAAACAATTTAAAAATGATTCAGCTAATTGAAGATTTAGTTTTGGAAGAGTTAAGGCAGAGTGACTTTCATCTTTCACGACCCCAGGTTGTCAAGCGCTTCCACTGAAGTACCTTTCGAGTGTTGACACTGTTGTCATATTGGATTGGATTGGATTAGATTTGTTTATTATCACGTGTACCGAGTTACATACATGACAAAAAAAACATAGGGCATCCATAAATACACAATGTAAATACATAGACATCGGCTGAAGGATACAGGAGTCGAGCAGTACTCAGCAGGGAAGATGCATGAAGAGATCAGGTCAGTCCATACGAGGGTCATTCAGGAGTCTGGTAACAGCGGGGAAGAAGCTGTTTTTGAATCTGTTGGTGCGTGTTCTCAGACTTTTGCATCCCCTACCTGATGGAAGAAGTTGGAAGAGTGACTGAGCCGGGTGGGAGGGGTCTTTGATTATGCTGTCCGCTTTCCCAAGGCATTGGGAGGTGTAGACAGAGTCAAAGGATGGGAAGCAGGTTTGCGTGACGGACTGGGCTGTGTTCACGACTCTCGATTGTTTCTTAGGGTCTGAGCAGTTGCCATACCAGGCTGTGATGCAGCCAGATAGGATGCTGGCTACGGTGCATCTGTAAAAGTTGGTCAGAGTCAATGTGGACATGTTGAATTTCCTTAGTGCCCTGAGGAAGTGTAGGTGCTGTTGTGCTTTCTTGGCCGTAGTGCGAAGTGGGTGGATCAGGACAGATTGTTGGTGATGTGCACACCCAGGCATTTGAAGCTGTCAACCATCTCCACCTCGGCCCCGTTGATGCTGACAGCGGTGTGTACGACACTTTGCTTCCTGAAGTCAATGACCAGCTCTTTGTGGGATATGTGACAGTCAGTCTGTACACAGCAAGCTCCCACCAACAACAATGTGATAATGACATATAAAAACAGACTGGCTCTGATGAAGAGTCAGAACCCTAAACGTTAAATCCACTTCCCTCGCCACAGACGCTGCTAAGTATTCCAGCATTTTCTGCTTTTATTTCAAATTTCTAGTGTCTGCCGTGTTTGGTTCTGGAGCAACGCGATAAAGTCCAGGTGATCACTTTTCGTGATAGTGGATGACGGTTAAATATTGACCAGGATAGCGGAAGAAGTTTAAAAAAAAAGAAAATTGTGGGGGAATCTCAGCAGGTCTGGCAGCATCTGTGGAGAGAGAAACAGAGTTAACTTTTCAAGTCCCTGTAGCACTCCTTCAGAGCTGAAGAGATCTCATCCAACAGGCTACACCTCCAATTGCAGCACTGAACTCTCAGCCTAGATGGTCTCTGGTCTCTGGACTGGGACTTAGAGAGCTGCCCACTGATACAAACCCAACACCTAATTGCTGCACTGGCTTCTATGATGCCTGCAGCGAAAACATCACCATTTCTGAGGTCTGCCCACGGTTGATGCAGGCGAAAAAGTTCTCAAAAAATGATACCTTTTGACTGCCTTGACCCCCTACAAGGAATAGAACATAGAACATAGAACACTACAGCGCAGTACGGGCCCTTCGGCCCTCGATGTTGCGCCGACCCGTGAAACCATCTGAAGCCTATCTGACCTACACTATTCCATTTTCATCCATATGTCTATCCAGTGACCACTTAAATGCCCTTAAAGTTGGCGAGTCTACTACTGTTGCAGGCAGGGCGTTCCACACCCCTACTACTCTCTGAGTAAAGAAACTGCCTCTGACATCTGTCCTATATCTCTCACCCCTCAATTTAAAGCTATGTCCCCTCGTGTTGGTCATCACCATCCGAGGAAAAAGACTCTCACTGTCCACCCTATCTAACCCTCTGACTATCTTATATGTCTCTATTAAGTCACCTCTCAGCCTTCTCCTCTCTAACGAAAACAACCTCAATTCCCTGAGCCTTTCCTCGTAAGACCTTCCCTCCATACCAGGCAACATCCTAGTAAATCTCCTCTGAACCCTTTCCAAAGCTTCCACATCCTTCCTATAATGTGGTGACCAGAACTGCACGCAGTACTCCAGGTGTGGCCGCACCAGAGTTATGTACAGCTGCAGCATGACCCTGTGGTTCCGAAACTCAATCCCCCTGCTTATAAAGGCTAGCACACCATATGCCTTCTTAACAGCCCTATTAACCTGGGTGGCAACTTTCAAGGATTTATGTACCTGGATGCCGAGATCTCTCTGTTCATCTACACTACCAAGAATCTTGCCATTAGCCCAGTACTCTGCGTTCCTGTTACTCCTTCCAAAGTGAACCACCTCACACTTTTCCGCATTAAACTCCATCTGCCACCTCTCAGCCCAGCTCTGCAGCTTATCTATGTCCCTCTGTATCCTATAACATCCTTCAGCACTATCCACAACTCCACCGACCTTCGTGTCATCTGCAAATTTACTAACCCATCCTTCTACACCCTCTTCCAGGTCATTTATAAAAATGACAAACAGCAGTGGCCCCAAAACAGATCCTTGCGGTACACCACTAGTAACTGAACTCCAGGATGAACATTTGCCATCAACCACCACCCTCTGTCTTCTTTCAGCTAGCCAATTACTGATCCAAACCGCTAAATCACCTTCAATTCCATACTTCCTTATTTTCTGCAATAGCCTACCGTGGGGAACCTTATCAAACGCCTTACTGAAATCCATATACACCACATCAACAGCTTTACCCTGATCCACCTGTTTGGTCACCTTCTCAAAAAACTCAATAAGGTTTGTGAGACATGACCTACCCTTCACAAAACCGTGTTGAGTATCGCTAATCAACTTGTTCTTTTCAAGATGATTATAAACCCTATCTCTTATAACCTTTTCCAACATTTTACCCACAACCGAAGTAAGGCTCACAGGTCTATAATTACCAGGGTTGTCTCTACTCCCCTTCTTGAACAAGGGGACAACATTTGCTATCCTCCAGTCTTCCGGCACTATTCCTGTCGACAAAGACGACATAAATATCAAGGACAAAGGCTCTGCAATCTCCTCCCTGGCTTCCCAGAGAATCCTAGGATAAATCCCATCTGGCCCAGGGGACTTATCTATTTTGACATTTTCTAAAATTGCTAACACCTCCTCCTTTTGAACCTCAATTCCATCTAGCCTGGTCGACTGAACCTGAGTGTTCTCCTCGACAACATTGTCTTTCTCCAGTGTAAACACTGACGAAAAATATCCATTTAATGCTTCCCCTATCTCCTCTGATTCCACACACAACTTTCCACTACTATCCTTGATTGGCCCTAATCTTACTCGAGTCATTCTTTTGTTCCTGATATACCTATAGAAAGCCTTAGGGTTTTCCTTGATCCTATCCGCCAACGACTTTTCGTGTCCTCTCCTCTCTCTTCTTAACTCTCCCTTTAGGTCCTTCCTGGCTAACCTGTAACTCTCAAGTGCCCTAACTGAGCCTTCATGTCTCATCCTAACATAAGCCTTCTTCTTCCTCTTGACAAGAGCTTCAACTTCCTTAGTAAACCACGGCTCCCTTGCTCGACAACTTCCTCCCTGCCTGACAGGTACATACTTATCAAGGACACGCAGTAGCTGTTCCTTGAAAAAGCTCCACATTTCGATTGTACCCATCCCCTGCAGTTTCCTTCCCCATCCTATACCTCCTAAATCTTGCCGAATAACATCATAATTGCCTTTCCCCCAGCTATAATTCTTGCCTTGCGGTATATACCTATACCTGCCCATTGCTAAAGTAAACATAACCGAGTTGTGATCACTATCACCAAAGTGCTCACCTACATCTAAATCTAACACCTGGCCGGGTTCATTACCCAGTACCAAATCCAATGTGGCCTCGCCCCTTGTTGGTCTGTCTACATACTGTGTCAGAAAACCCTCCTGCACACACTGCACAAAAACTGACCCATCTATAGTACTCGAACTATAGTATTTCCAGTCAATATTTGGAAAGTTAAAGTCCCCCATAACAACTACCCTGTTACTCTCGCTCCTGTCAAGAATCATCTTTGCAATCCTTTCCTCGACATCTCTGGGACTATTCGGAGGTCTATAGACAACTCCCAACAGGGTGACCTCTCCTCTACTGTTCCTAACCTCGGCCCATACTGCCTCAGTAGACGAGTCCTCAAGCGTCCTTTCTACCGCCGTAATACTTTCCTTGATTAACAATGCCACACCCCCCCCTCTTTTACCATCTTCTCTGTTCTTACAGAACATCTAAATCCTGGAACCTGCAACAACCATTCCTGTCCCTGCTCTACCCATGTCTCCGAAATCGCCACAACATCGAGATCCCAGGTACCAACCCATGCTGCAAGCTCACCCACCTTATTCCGGATGCTCCTGGCGTTGAAGTAGACACACTTCAAACCAGCGTCCTGCTTGCCGGTGCCCTCTTTCGAACTTTTAACCCTATCCCTGACCTCACTACTCTCAACATCCTGTACACTGGGACTACAATTTAGGTTCCCATCCCCCTGCTGAATTAGTTTAAACCCCCCCGAAGAGCACTAGCAAATCTCCCCCCCAGGATATTGGTACCCCTCTGGTTCAGGTGAAGACCATCCTGTTTGTAGAGGTCCCACCTACCCCAGAATGAGCCCCAATTATCCAGGAAACCAAAACCCTCCCTCCTGCACCATCCCTGTAGCCACGTGTTCAACTCCTCTCTCTCCTTATTTCTCACTTCGCTAGCACGTGGCACGGGTAACAACCCAGAGATAACAACTCTGTTTGTTCTAGCTCTCAGCTTCCACCCTAGCTCCCTGAATTTCTGTCTCAAATCCCCATCTCTCTTCCTACCTATGTCGTTGGTACCTATGTGGACCACGACTTGGGGCTGCTCCCCCTCCCCCTTAAGGATCCCAAAAACACGATCAGAGACATCACGAACCCTGGCACCTGGGAGGCAACATACCAACCGTGAGTCTCTTTCGTTCCCACAGAACCTCCTGTCTGTTCCTCTAACTATGGAGTCCCCAATGACAAGTGCTCTGTTCCTCTTCTCCCTTCCCGTCTGAGCAACAGGGACAGACTCTGTGCCAGAGACCTGCGCCCTATTGCTTATATAGGAACACTAAATAAATACTGAACTGAACCGATCCATTGACATGGCATCCCAAAGGCAATTGAACCAGCATTTAGTTTGATCCCTATACTGTGAAAGCTGGAAGATTTCCAGCTTTCACTGGAAAACCAGGTAACTTTCTATGCGACAGACTTCAGGTGAAGTAAGTGCCAACAGCTAGAAGATTGTCCGTTCCCTTAGACACGCCATTATCCCTGAAGGGATCAGGTGTTCGAGGTTGTGGAGAGCAAGTGAGAAGGTTGCATAGTAACCTTTGATGTGAGACAATATATTAGAAGGAATTAATTGAATGCAATTGAATTGAACCATGCCCTGTATTTGAAATCATCTTTGGAAATTCTCCGTGAAACATTGGCCATCAATCAAGAGGACAAGAGAATACGATTGCAATAAACAGTATGTCAGTATTGTTGAGGTTCACATTGAGCATAAGTCATGACAATACCAATAAGTGATTATCTACATGGCAAACAGACCTGAGGAATAACTGAAAGTGAATCACAAAGACAGATGTTACCGATCTGGAAAATTACATTTCACAAGGAAATATATTCTTTTTAATGCAGAAATTGATTTTTCTGGGTGGGTGGGGTCACCAATGGGCGCAATATACTAGTCGCATTGCAGCTGAAAGTCACCGCACCATGGCGTAATGTGGCCGGTAGATGCCAGGAGACCCCACTACCGGGATCCACCCGGATCGCTACACCTCACATGATCTAATGTGATCTCGCGAGACATTGCGATGTGAATCCTGCCCATTGTGGGCAGGATCACATTTTGGAAAATATGCATATTAGAATGAGGCAGCTAGTCTCACTCTAATATGCAGTTCCCTGAGGTAACCGAGATGTTGGTATCCAACACCTTGGAAACCTGGGTGAACACCGTTCAGTACTGGTTCCCACAAGCCAGCCAGAACACGCACTGGGGGGTCTCCCAGGGGATTGGAGGCCTCTAGTTGCTTGCCTTCTGCATGATGGCACCCTGGCAGTGCCACTTGAGTTCCAGCCTGGCACTCCCCAGATGGCACTGGCAGGGGCACTGCTGGGGTGCCAGACTGGCACTGCCAAGCTGTCATTCTCTGCGAGACAGTGATCAGACCGGGGGTGCTCTGCCCAAGTGTGGGTGATCTGGCAGGGGTGCTGATGGGGACACCCCTATAGTGAGTTGGGGCTTGGGGGGGGGGGGGTTCAGGGGTCACATCAGGGGCTCGAAAACGGGGCCAAGTGCGCCCTCAGTCCTCCATGCCCCCGCTGAAGCCCCTGATTTACCCGGGTGGGCGTTAGGGAGTGGGGTGTATCTTGGTTCTTCGAGCACTGGGAAACACCTGGCTAATATCACACTACCGGACTCTGTCGCCATTTGGGTAGATCGCGTCCAAGGGGCAGCACGGCAGCATAGTGGTTAGCACAGTTGCTTCACAGCTCCAAGGTCCCAAGTTTGATTCCCGGCTTGGGTCACTGTCTGTGCAGAGTCTGCACGTTCTCCCCGTGTCTGTGTGGGTTTCCTCCGGGTGCTCTGGTTTCCTCCCATAGTCCAAAGATGTGCAGGTTAGGTGGATTGGCCGTGATAAATTGCCCTTAGTGTCCAAAAGGATTGGGTGGGGTTACTGGATTACGGGGGTAGACTGATGGTGTGGGCTTGGGTAGGGTGCTCTTTCCAAGGGCCGGTGTAGACTCGATGGCCCGAATAGCCTCCTTCTGCACAGTAAATTCTATGATTCTATGATTGCTTCTTTTTTTTTCCTTCTGTACTGTGATACTTGCTCGTTCTGGAAGTAACAGTTATTGTTTGATTATCTTTTTTGCCCGTTGATTATCTGTTTGTGCATCTACCGCGGCCCAATCCAAGCAGCTTTCTCAGGCCTGGTGGTTTTACATTCGCTTAGTGCCAGAAGACTGGAGGATAGCAAATGTTGTCCCCTTGTTCACGAAGGGGAGTAGAGACAACCCGGTAACTATAGACCAGTGAGCCTTACTTCTGTTGTGGGAAAAGTCTTGGAAAGGTTTATAAGAGATAGGATGTATAATCATCTGGAAAGGAATAATTTGATTAGAGATAGTCAACATGGTTTTGTGAAGGGTAGGTCGTGCCTCACAAACCTTATTGAGTTTTTCAAGAAGGTGACCAAACAGGTGGATGAGGGTAAAGCAGTTGATGTGGTGTATATGGATTTCAGTAAAGCGTTTGATAAGGTTCCCCATGGTAGGCTATTGCAGAGGCATGGGATTCAGGGTGATTTAGCAATTTGGATCAGAAATTGGCTAGCTGATAGAAGACAAAGGGTGGTGGTTGATGGGAAATGTTCTGACTGGTGTCCAGTTACTAGTGGTGTACCACAAGGATCTTTTTTGGGGCCGCTACTGTTTGTCATTTTTATAAATGACCTGGAGGGGGGCGTAGAAGGATGGGTGAGTAAATTTGCAGATGACACTAAAGTCGGTGGAGTGGTGGACAGTGCAATGGATGTTATAAGTTACAGAGGGACATAGATAAGCTGCAGAGGTGGGCTGACAGGTGGCAAAGGGAGTTTAATGCAGAAAAGTGTGAGGTGATTCATTTTGCAAGGAATAACAGGAAGACAGAGTACTGGGCTAATGGTAAGATTCTTGGTAGTGTGGACGAGCAGAGAGATCTCGGTGTCCATGTGCATAGATCTCTGAAAGTTGCCACCCAGGTTGAGAGGGTTGTTAAGAAGGTGTACGGTGTGTTAGCTTTTATTGGTAGAGGAATTGAGTTTCGGAGTCACAAGGTCATGTTGCAGTTGTACAAAACTCTGGTGCGGCTGCATTTGGAGTATTGCGTGCAGTTCTGGTCGCCGCATTATAGGAAGGATGTGGAAGCTTTGGAAAGGTACAAAGCAGATTTACAAGGATGTTGCCTGGTATGGAGGGAAGATCTTACGAGGGAAGGCTGAGGGACTTGAGGCTGTTTTCGTTAGAGAGAAGAAGGTTAAGAGGTGACGTAATTGAGGCATACAAGATGATCAGAGGATTAGATAGGGTGGACATTGAGAGCCTATTTCCTCGGATGGTGCTGTCCAGCACGAGGGGACATAGCTTTAAATTGAGGGGAGATAGATATAGGACAGATGTCAGAGGTAGATTCTTTACTCAGAGAGTAGTAAGGGCATGGAATGCCCTGCCTGCAACAGTAGTAGACTCACCAACACTAAACGCATTCAAATGGTCATTGGATAGGCATATGGACGATAAGGGAATAGTGTAGATGGGCTTTAGAGGGGTTTCACAGGTCGGCGCAACATCGTGGGCCGAAGGACCTGTACTGCGCTGTAATGTTCTATATTCTATGTTCTAAGGTGGGATATTCTGCTATTAGAAATAGCACACAGCAAAAAAATACATTCTTCGCCACAATGTGTATCAGCAATGAAACAGAGAAACAAGTGAGAAAGACACAGATGATATTGCTTTTTAAAAACTTGTATTTATTTTGTCCCCACACAACCTCAGAAGTTACAAAGCACGTCAGAATCAGTTAAGTACTTTTGAAGTGTGCGGTCATTGATGTAATGAGAAATGTGGGAGCCAATTCCTACGCTGCAGGATCCCACATCAGCAATGTGATAATGGCCAGATATTGGTGGCGGATAATTATTGGCCGAGACATCAGGGAGACCTCCCCTGTTCGGACCACAGAACAAGGGTAGACCATTCAGCCCGTCGAACTTGCTCCACCATTCAATACTATCATGGGTGATCAGAAGACAGGGCCTTTGTTTAAAACCTCACTAAATAGCACCATGCACAGGCCCAAAAAGAGGCCAAGGCGCGTTGGAAATGTTTTAACAGCATCTCAGAGGCCACAGTTTACTGGCACTGTTGGAACAATGGCAACATAGACTCTCTAAGAACAGATTCCAGTATGTGTTCAGTTCTGATCTATGTCCTGTATTTTCCACTGGACCTGTTTGGGTGGAACGAACAGCACCAGAGCGAGTATGGTCAAGAGCATGATGCTCCTCGGTTCGGAGTATTTTTAACCAGAGCCAAGCATTTATCTGGTTCCAGCACATTAGATTAAAGGAGACAGCTCCTTCTCATTGAAGAAATAGGTCTTACTGGAAGCCTAGGCCTATAATCCCAAAGATGTCATACGTCAAAGATGTCAAATGGTAATTGGTTTCCTTGAGAAGAGGATCAAGGATATCTCCAGCAGGGGGGTTGTTGGTGGGGAGGACGTTATATTAATACCCACCCACTCTTTCCTGTTCAAGACACACTCACCACAAACATGTGGATGAGGAAACCTGGTGTTATCCCTGGCTGCACTAAAATTTATCAGTAGGCAGAATTTGATAGTTGGCTGGCATAAGGAGGCTACAAAGGGATATAGAATGGTTAAATGAGTGGGCAAAGATCTGGCAAATGGAGTATAATGTGGGCAGATGTAGACTTGCCCATTTTGGGAGGAAGAATAAAAATAAATGGTGACACACTGAGGTTTGGGGGGGGGGGTCATAAAATCGTAGAATGCGCTGAGGTCCCAGGTTCGATCCCGGCTCTGGGCCACTGTCCATGTGGTGTTTGCACATTCTCCCCGTGTCTGCGTGGGTTTCGCCCCCACAACCCAAAAATGTGCAGAGTAGGTGAATTGGCCACACTAAATTGCCCCTTAATTGGAAAAAATAATTGGATAATCTAAATTTATTTTTTTAAATAAATAAATGAATAAATAAAATCGTAGAATAATTACAGCACAGAAGGCCCTTCAGCCTGTCATATCCATGCCAACACTCTACAAGAGCAAATCACCTTATCTCACTGCCCTGCCTTTTCACTGTAGCCCTACACATTTCTTTCTCTTCAAGTGGCTATCCAATTATCCTTTGATGGCCTCAGTTGAATCTGCCTCCTCCAGATTTTCAGATAGTACATTCCAGACACTGACCACTTGCTGTGATTTTCTTTAAGTCGCTGTGGTTTCTTTAGCCAACCGTATTAATTTGGTGTTCTCTGCTTCGAGACTCTTCCGTCAATAGAAACAGTGTCAGTTCCGTTCCTTCAATAAGAACATCATTATATCAAATCACCCGGCTTTTATAACGTTCCTAGTGGATCTCCAGGAGAATGTATTGTTGAACAATGTGAGTTTTATAAAAGCAAATTGCTGCGGATGCTGGAATCTGAAACAAAGACAGAAAATACTGGACAATCTCAGCGGGTCTGACAGCATCTGTGGAGAGATCCTGTCACTGGCCCATCGCCTTACATCCCCTGCCCCACCACAACAGCATACATCTGACCCCATTTCCACAGCTTTGACAAAGAGTCATCCGCACTCGAAATGTTGCTCCTTTTTCTCTCCACAGATGTTGTGCGGACCCGTGAGGGAGAAATTCTTGCGGAGGACGAGGGTGGTGAAAAATGCCGTGGGGGAGGGTCGTCATGAGGGGGGGGGGTCAGTCTGGGTTTTAACTAAAGTTACCAGAAGTTAGAAGAGGTGTAATTTCTAATTTCTTCTGCGTAACTATTGGTGTAAAGCTGATAGAACATTCTGAAAGTTGCGATTTAAAATCGAATTTTCAAATGGTTCCCATTTTCAATGCAATTGTCCAGAGGCAGTTAGCACATCTGGGCAATTGCTGTGCAAATGCTTATATGGGAACCTCCGAGAGGGAACCCACTTTGGGGTACAAATCTGACACCAGAGAGCTACGGTGTTATGACGTAATGTTTTGTGACTCTTCATGTTCAGGGACTCTGTTTCCTTCTTAAATTTTCTCTTTTTGCATGTTCTGCCAATGTTTTCTCCTGCAGCACTCTGGCTGAAAATACCGCATCTTTTTGCACCTCTGGCATTGCACACTTTTGCTGGGACTATCGCTGTATCTGAGCCTTTCTCTACTCGTTCAGTAACAGCTAGTACGGGCTGCCGCCATTAATTCCTTTTTATGCCACACAGCTCTCCTTCTTTCTATTTTCCATTTTTCCTGTCTGACGAATGGAACTGTACCTATCACTCCAGGTTCCGATTCTCTCTCTCTCCGAATAATAATAATCTTTATTAGTGTCACAAGTAGGCTTACATTAAGTTACTGTGAACCACACTCCGACGCCTGTTCGGGTGCACAGAGGGAGAATTCACCTAACAAGCACGTCTTTCGGGACTTGTGGGAGGAAACCGGAGCACCCGGAGGAAACCCACGCAGACACGGGGAGAACATGCAAACTCCGCACAGACAGTGACCCAAGCCGGGAATCGAACCTGGGATCGTGGCACTGTGAAGCAACACTGTGCTATTGTGCTGCCCACGGCTATTGACTTTCAATTGTTTTTTTGACTCTGATCTTGGATTTTCTACTTAGCTGAATCGCCTTCACCAGCAGCAAATCTTCTCAGTACTGCAAGTCATCTGATTTTGCATAATCACTACCACAACAACAGATGTGTTTTAAATGAGCTCCTCCTCCAGATTACCACACCCACAATCTTCTGATAATTGGTACAAGTCATTAATAAACATGTCGCTGCTTTCCCTGGGTCTCTGGGTGCATTTATTTAACTTTAAGATTGCTGAAAAAAAGAGACGTGTCTGTCCTCACCAGGACAGATTCACAAGGATACCAGATCTCACGCAATGTGGATGTCTGGTAGCGTTGCGAGGCCTCAAGGTCAACTCAGTCATATATATGTGTACGCCTGCCAAAGGGACTGGAATAATCATCCTCAAAAAGCTTGACTGTATTGACAAAATGGACACCATTTTTCATGACAAGTTCACAAGTCCAAATTCATATCCATTGGACCTACCACTAAGCATGACTGCACAGCAATCAATTTGGAAGCTAGTTACAAAACTGATAGCTGAACTTGTGTAAGAGTAACAAGCTGCCTGGTGGTGTATGCAATAGGATTTGTCCCCATAGTTCACTGTGCCTGCCTATGTATGGGCTTCCCAAGACCCACAAAAGTGATATCCCTTTATGCCCTATCTTATCTATTATTGGTTCTACACAACATGATTTCCTCTGTGGCTCAGCGAGCTACTACAACTAGTTCTGAGCAGGTTTTCCACACACACGCTGAAGGGTTGTTTCACCTTTGTGAAGACCATACAGGGCTTGTGCATTAATAGCAAAGCTATGTCCTTGTGCTTGTTCAGCATTACTAGCCTTTCATTGCATTACAGCTCATGGAAGACAGAAACAATCCTGGAATTCCCTCCACACCAGTACTGTGGGTGTACCTGCACCTCAGGTACTGCAGCAGTTCAAGATGGCAGCTCAGCACCTCCTTCTGAAGGGCAACTGGGGATAGGCAATAAATGATCATCAAGCCGGCAATCCCCGAAATGAAAGAAAAAAATGTTTTCACCATGTCACTATATCATTGTGATGTGGAGATGCCAGCGTTGGACTGGGGTAAGCACAGTAAGAAGTCTTACAACACCAGGTTAAAGTACAACAGGTTTGTTTCGAATCACTAGCTTTTGGAGCACTGCTCCTTCCTCAGGTGAATGAAGAGATAGGTTCTAGAAACATATAGACAAAGTCAAAAATGCAAGACGATACTTTGAATGCGAGCTTTTGCAGGTAATTAAGTCTTTACAGGTCCAGGTGGAGCAGCTTAAAGAGATGTGAATTGTCTCAAACCAGGACAGTTGGGAGGATTTCGCAAGCCCAGGCCAGATGGTGGGGGGTGAATGTCATGCAACATGAATCCAAGATCCCAGTTGAGGCTGTACTCATGTGCGCGGAACATGGCTATAAGTTTCCGCTCGGCAATTTTGCGTTATCACGCATCCTGAAGGCCGCCTTGGAGAACACTTACCCGAAGGTCAGAGGCTGAATTCCCTTGACTGCTGAAGTGTTCCTCAATTGGAAGGGAACGTTCCTGCCTGGCGATTGTTGCGCGATATCCGTTCATCCATTGTCGTAGCATCTGCATGGTCTCCAACGTGCTACAGCAAAACACCGCACCGACCTCCTCAGAAGACAAACACGGGACACAAGCGACAGAGTACCCTTCGTCGTCCAGTACTTTCCCGGAGCAGAGAAACTACGACATCTTCTTTGCAGCCTTCAAAACGTCATCGATGAAGACGAACATCTTGCCAAGGTCATCCCCACACCCCCACTACTTGTCTTCAAACAACCGCGCAACCTCAAACAATCCATTGTCCGCAGCAAACTACCCAGCCTTCAGAACGGCGACCACGACACCACACAACCCAACCCTGCCATGGCAATCTCTGCAAAACATGCCAGATCATCGACATGGGAACACCAGCCACCAGGTACGTGGTACATACTCGTGCGACTCGGCCAAGGTTGTCTACCTCATACGCTGCAGGAAAGGATGTCCCAAAGCATGGTGCATTGGCGAGACCATGCAGACACTGTGACAACGGATGAACGGACATCGCATGACAATCACCTGGCAGGAATATTCCCTTCCAGTCGGGGAACACTTAAGCAGTCAAGGGCATTCAGCCTCTGATCTCCGGGTAAGCGTTCTCCAAGGCGGCCTTTAGGACGCGTGACAACGCAGAATCGCCGAGCAGAAACTTATATCCAAGTACTGCACACATGAGTACGGCTTCAACCGGGACCTGGGATTCATGTTGCATTATATTCACCCCCCATCTGGCCTGGGCTTGCGAAATCCTCCCAACTGTCCTGGCTTGAGACAATTCACACCTCTTTAACCTGCTCCACCTGGACCTGTAAAGACTTAATTACCTGCAAAGACCCGTATTCAAAGTATCGTCTTGCATTTTTGACTTTGTCTATATATGTGTTTCTGGAACCAACCTTTTCATTCACCTGAGGAAGGAGCAGTGCTCCGAAAGCTAGTGTTTGAAACAAACATGTTGTACTTTAACCTGGTCTTGTAAGACTTCTTACTATATCATTGTGATTTAGATCTGCCTCTATTGTCTGAACCTGTATTAACTGAACTCATGAACTTAGCAACTCACGCAGGTGAGTTTAATTTTAATGATACAAGATGGTGTCGCTACGGGATCCTCTCTCAGCCCAGCTCTTGCAAACATCTTTGGTTTCCGTGAGAAATACATCTTTGATGGAATGACGCCAAACCTCCTATTCCTTGCATTCTGAAGATGATGAGTAGGATTCTCTGTCCCGCCGTGCCAGTTTTCTGATGCAGCACCCACCCTCCCCACCCCCACTGGCAGCGGGATCCTCCGTCCCACCAGCCGGGCAATGAGCGGGCTGCTGGCGAAGCGTAGGATCGCGCGGATGGAGAATCCAGCCTGATATGTTTGCTATATTTGGATCTGCAATCACAAGTAAGCATTTCCTTGCACACCTCATTGGGCTCTATCCTGCGCTCAAAGTCACCTTTAAAATTGAGCAGTCAATGTGCTAGCTGAGAATTTTGTCAATGAGTATTCTACTACTGTCTGTGGTAATCCCAGCTTTACAGGTCAATATATGTGTTGGGATTCCCACAATTCAACACGCTATAAGATTGGCCTTATCAGCAACTTCCTAAATAGGGCCCAAACTATTTAACTCACCATGCAAACTTGATGCTGAAATAGGGTGAATCAACGACAGCACAGCACGGTGGCACAGTGGTTAGCCCTGCTGCCTCACGGCGCCGAGGTCCCAGGTTCAATCCCAGCTCTGGGTCACTGTCTGTGTGGAGTTTGCACATTCTCCCCATGTTTGCTTGGGTTTCACCCCCACAACCCAAAGATGTGCAGGCTGGGTGGATTGGCCACGCTAAAATTGCTCCTTAATTGGAAAAAATTAATCGGGTACTTAAAATTTATTTTAAAAAACGAAATAGGGTCAATCAAAACAATCCTGCAGGATAATGGCCACCCTGATCAGATCATTGCTTGCTGTACATCACACAAACTCACCCATGGGCCTAAGCGAACCACATTCAGTACTGAAAAGTGCCTAGTTTACCTCAGATAAGATGGTATAGTGAAAAATCTTTAATTGCTCAAGAAGACAGGACAATCCTGTATAGTCAGCAGCCCCAACTAAAGTATTGGCCACATTTGGTGACAACAATTACAGTAAAACATGCATTACCATTTACTCCAGCACCAGAGACAGCACAGGGTATTCTCTTTGTCTCTCTATATCCGTTCTCGAGCCACTGACTCCATCCCTCTCTCCGGCCACACTCTAAGGCTGGTGTTACATTTGACCCTGAGGTGACCCCCACACCCTCACTGATACAATGCTAACTCAGACCAAGTCCCATTCACCCATGTGCTCGCTGGCCTACATTGGCTTCCAGTTACGCAGTGCCCCAAATTTAAAACTCTCACCCGTTCCATAGATGATTTGGAGTTGGGGACCAAGGGCAATGTGTCTAAGTTTGCAGACGACACTAAGATGAGTGGTAAAGCAAAAAGTGCAGAGGATACTGGAAGTCTGCAGAGGGTTTTGGATAGGTTAAGTGAATGGGCTAGGGTCTGGCAGATGGAATACAATGTTGACAAATGTGTGGTTATCCATTTTGGTAGGAATAACAGCAAACGGGATTATTATTTAAATGATAAAATATTAAAACATGCTGCTGTGCAGAGAGACCTGGGTGTGCGAGTGCATGAGTCACAAAAAGTTGGTTTACAGGTGCAACAGGTGATTAAGAAGGCAAATGGAATTTTGTCCTTCATTGCTAGAGGGATGGAGTTTAAGACTAGGGAGGTTATGCTGCAATTGAATAAGGTGTTAGTGAGGCCACACCTGGAGTATTGTGTTCAGTTTTGGTCTCATTACTTGAGAAAGGACGTACTGGCACTGGAGGGTGTGCAGAGGAGATTCACTAGGTTAATCCCAGAGCTGAAGGGGTTGGATTACGAGGAGAGGTTGAGTAGACTGGGACTGTACTCATTAGAATTTAGAAGGATGAGGGGAGATCTTATAGAAACATATAAAATTATGAAGGGAATAGATAAGATAGATGCGGGCCGGTTGTTTCCACTGGCGGGTGAAAGCAGAACTAGGGGGCATAGCCTCAAAATAAGGGGAAGTAGATTTAGGACTGAGTTGAGGAGGAACTTCTTCACCCAAAGGGTTGTGAATCTATGGAATTCCTTGCCCAGTGAAGCAGTTGAGGCTCCTTCATTAACTGTTTTTAAGCTAAACATAGATAGTTTTTTGAAAAATAAAGGGATTAAGAGTGTTCGGGCCGGAAAGTGGAGCTGAGTCCACAAAAGATCAGCCATGATCTCATTGAATGGCGGAGCAGGCTCGAGGGGCCAGTTGGCCTACTCCTGCTCCTAGTTCTTATGTTCTTATGTTGTTTTCCAAACTCTTCCAAAAACGCACCTTGCTCCTCCAGCCCCACAGCCCTCTGAGATATCTATGCTCGTCTAATTCTACCCCCTTGATCATCCCTGATTTTAAACGTTCCATCGCCAGTGGCTGTGATTTTGGCTACTGTCATGAGAATGTCGACTTAAGAAATGTTTGGCTGCTCATGTGATGCGACCATCAATACACGCGAGATAGAGTTGAAGTGAACAGTGGCTTTAATCAGCTAGAACAGTGCCTACCTGCGACTGCTCTGCCACTGAGAGCCGCCTACAGGGCAGCTGCTCTTTATACCTCCCCTCAAGGGGGCGGACCAAGGGCACCAACATGATACATTCTGTGTAATATCGTACAATGGTCCATAGGTGGAGCCCACATGGGTAACAGCGTGATACAGTGTAATACAGTGGTGAATGGTTAAGACAATACATTCACCACATCATGTTAATGCAGTGATGTCAGAGTGTGGATGGAGCTGAGCTCTGGCTCTGCTTTTTAGTTTCACTTTGAGAAAAGCTTGGGTGTGTCTGTGTTTTTTTGGTTTTGTTTCAGTGTTGGAGCTGAAACCAGACAAAGCAGGTGTACTGTTGTTCTCTCTGCCATGAAAAGACTATCTCTTGATCATTTGATGAAATCAGAATTATAAATGTTGTCAGTAGTGAATTTAAACCTGATGTGCTTCTGTTAAATGGTGTTTCTTTTGTCTTCTGGATGTTGTTTGGGGATTTATTAAGGATTACTTGGTGTTGTATTCTTTGGGGGTTGTATTTGAATTGATGGTTGCTAAGATGTTCACTGTATATTTTAAAAAGTTCAACTTGAGTTCATAGAATAAACATTGTTTTGCTTTAAAAAATACCTTTCCATTTCTGCTGTACCACACCTGTAGAGTGGGCCGTGTGCTCCCCATAGCCACAAGCTATTAAAAGTTGTGGGTCAGGTGAACTCCATGATTCACTTTGGGGTTCTCTAAACCCTGGCCCATAACACTACCAAGACAACGAACTCTGGAATTTCTTCCCTAAAACCATCTGCCTCTCCACCTCTCTCTGTCTCTCTCTCACACTTCAGAGTACTTCTTCAAACCTAAATCTTTCAACAAATTTTCCCCAACATCTCTTTGTGTAGCCCAGTGTGAAATAAATGTTGTTTTATAATTTCTCCTGCAAAGCACCTTGAGATGTTTTATGTTGCTCAAGGTACTGTATGAATGAAGGCAGCAATGTGTAACACTAACAGAACAGAAGTACAGAACAAAGACCAGTGTTCCTATTGCCATACTGAGAAAATAATAATGCAGCCCACGAGGCTGCCAACGCATGGTGCTATACAAAGAATAAATTACTTGCAGAGCATCCATTTGCTTGCATTGAATAAACTGTTTGTCCTCGACAGTTCTGTTTTAACCCAATTAGGCACAAAAGGAAAGAATTCTGTTGTCTGCAAATGTCAAAATTTATTGTAAATTACTTATTAAATCCTTCGGCTGAAACGAACTGCCGGTAGCACAAAGGCACAGTTCCAAATTGGAAACTGAGGCACAGCACAAGCAGCATTGATCTGGCACAGACTGACCAAGTCAGAACAGCGACCAAACCAAACTTTGGACAGAAATGAACCAGGCAGGAAGCAAGATGGTGAAGAGAACGCTTATTGATGTTCTTTTCTTCAGAGAGTCTGAGTCATGTCAATAGCGAGGAGACACTTTGGGCGGAATTCTCCGCTCCCCCCGCGGCCTGGGAGAATCGCGGGAGGGCCTCCCAACATTTTTTACGCCCCCCTGGCGCCCCCGCGATTCTCCCCCCCTCTCGGAAAAATCACCGCTCGCCGTTTTTCACGGCGAACGGTGATTCTCCGAGCCCAATGGGCAGAGTGGCCGGCCCTTCACGCCCATTTCACCACGGCAGCAACCACACCTGGTCGCTGCATTCGTGAAACGGGCGCCAGATGCCCGTTTGGGGCATTATTGGGCCCGATTTGGACGGGAGCACCGTGACTGTGCTCCGGAGAGGACAGGCCCGCGATCGGTGCCCACCGATCGTCGGGCCAGCGTCCAAAACGGACGCACTCTTTCCCCTCCACCGCCCGGCAAGATCAAGCCGCCACGTCTTGCCGGCCGGCGGTGGAGAAAGATAGCACCGCGCATGCGTGGGTTCGTGCCATCTGCGCGGTGATGTCTTCCGCGCATGTGCGGGTTGGAACCAGCAACCCGCGCATGCGTGGATGACATCATGAAAAGTGCCGTTCGCGCGTCATTTCTGGCGGCCGACGCCGTGGCCGGGAACGACGGGGGCCCGCTCCTAGCCCCCCGGGTGGGGGTGAATTAGGTGCAGGGAGCAGGCCCCGAGGCCGTCATGAACCACGGCTGAGTTCACAACGGCCTCCGCGATTTTTGGCCTTAGCAGAGAATACCGCCCATGGGGCGGAATTCTCCACTCCCCATGTGGAGTGGGAGAATCGTGGGAGGGCCTCCCGACATTTCTTATGCCCCCCCTAGCGCCCCCAGCGATTTTCCAAGCCCGATGGGCCGAGTGGCCGGCCCTTCACGCCCTTTTCACCACGGCAGCAACTACACCTGGTCGCTGCATTCGTGAAACCGGTGCCGGATGCCCGTTTGGGGCATCCAGAGGCCCGATTTAGATGGGAGCACCACGACTGTGCTCCGGAGGGGACAGGCCTGCGATCGGTGCCCACCGATCGTCGGGCCAGCGTCCAAAACGGACGCACTCTTTCCCCTCCGCCGCCCGGCAAGATCAAGCCGTCACGTCTTGCCGGGCGGCGATGGAGAAAGATGGTCACCGCGCATGCGCGGGTTCGTACCGTCTGCGCGATGAAGTCATCCGCGCATGCGCAGGTTGGAACCGGCAACCCGCGCATGCGTGGGTGACTTCACATTCTCGGCGTGACGAGGTCGCTGCCGAGAAAGACGGAGGCCCTCTCCTCGCCCCCCGGGTGGGGGTGAATTAGGTGTGGGGAACGGGCTCCAAGGCCGTCGTGAAGCTCGGCCGAGTTCACAACGGCCTTCACGAATTCGGCCCTTTGCGGAGAATTCCGCCCTTTGTACTTGAAGGTTGTCATAAAGATATTAATAGGGAAGAAAGGTGTATAGTTAAAACAGGCTGGGTAAGTTTTGTACATTAAGGTTGAGGTCAAACCCAGCCATGCTTCTCCAGGGAAAAAGCGGAAATTAGGTAAAAATTTGCAGCTTCGTTGTGAAGGAAACCAGTTGCCTTTGTCCATTCCGGTTCAGTAAGAGGCTGATTTCTAACTCTCCAAACTGGCATAAGTTTAGTAGCATCAAACTGTGACAGATGACTCAAACCATGAGTCATGTTCTTTGTTCTTTGTTCTCTCTATAATTACAGGTATTGATGTAAGTCCAATAGGATTGGTGACTTGTTTTATACACGTTAAATGAGGCCCTATTGGAATCTGGAAGAGGTGGATTGGAAGCCACCCCTCCCCCCAGCATCCTCTGTCTGCCGCTGAGAGGCCGCCATCATTCATAGCCTGGGTTTTTGGCCTCAGTTGGGGGAGGTTTTGCATACCGACGGGAAAATCCCACCAGGCTCTAGTCCGACCTCCTCGCCTCAATTAAAATGGAGTTCCCAGTGACCTATAGAATAGCAGGCTCCCTTTGAGAAATAATTCAGAAGCAGTACCAAAGACAGTTGGACGCTACCCAACCTATTAAATCAACCAAAAGAGGGAGGCAACCAGTTGCAGGTAAAGGTAAAACTGTGAGGGTGTGTGGGAAATCATGAGGAAGAACCATTGGGAGGCACGCAGGTGGGAGGATCTGTGTGACATATTTGGGTACAATTCTTCAAAAAATACTCCACAAAATTAGCTCATGGTGTATGGGGTAACGTATCGGTGTGGATAAACAATTGGCTAACCAACAGGAAGCAGAGAGTAAGGATAAATGGATCATTTTCCATCTGGTAAGCTGTAACGAGTGGAGCATCAAAGAGTGGGACCTCAACTATTTACAATCGAGATCAATGACTTGGATGAAGGAGGGGTTGAATGTATGATAGCTAAATTTACAGACGACACCAAGATAGGTAGGTAAGTTGTCAAGAGGAGGTAAAGAGTCTACAAAGGAATATCGATATGTTAATTGAACGGATAAACATTTGGTAGATAAATACAGCAAAGTCCCGCCATTTGCGCAGGTTTCGTTCCCGCAAGACTTCACCAGCAGTGAAATTACTAACGAGGAACATGACTCAATTAGATAAGTTCCGGCCATTTAAGGGCAACATAGGTTTGGGGAATTAGTGTGCAGTAAATTGTTCTCACTATATCTAATCGCATGCACTTCTACCAGGGCTACTGGATAATGTGTGGAAGCAAGGAAGCTGATTTGTACAGCCAATCGTGGCAAGTCATCAATGCCCGGGTTGAGAGGAGCTGACCCCATACAGATCCTTAGACTATCACAGTCTGTATAGTTCAGTTACGGACTGAATAACCTCACAGAAATGTCAGTATGTATGCTCCGTGAGTAACTGACCCCAACAATTGCTTGCTGTATCCTTCATTTTACCACAGCATTTCAATCCATCAGAGTTCCTTACTGATGTTTCAATACTCCGGAGGCTACATCTCACCGTGTGAAATTTGCCAGAGTCTCTCTGCCTCGGTTTTCAAAGATCTTTTAGCAAATGAATTAATCCCACATTTGAACTGTGCTCAAACTGTACTTATCAGTGCAGAGATTTGGACATTTCAAATAGGGAAAAGTTAAGATTACTCACACAATGGACAATGTGCTGTACAAAGTACAAAGCTCGTATAAAGCTCAGGTCAGAGAAAATGTGAACACGGAAGTTGTAAAAGGCGGGACTTTATGGTATAATATGGGAAAATGTGAACAGGACCACTTTAGCAGCTGTAGTACAAGGGTATATGGCATAATAAAGATTAATGTGGGGGCCAGGAGACAGCACTGCCCAGTGCGATGTAAAGAGACGCATGACCTGAGTCAGTTGTGAACTGAATAGAGACCTGTGTAAAGGTACAGTAAGAAGTCTTACAACACCAGGTTAAAGTCCAACAGGTTTGTTTCAAACACGAGCTTTCGGAGCACTGCTCCTTCCTCAAGGAGCAGTGCTCCGAAAGCTCGTGTTTGAAACAAACCTGTTGGACTTTAACCTGGTGTTGTAAGACTTCTTACTGTGCTCACCCCAGTCCAACGCCGGCATCTCCACATCATGTGTAAAGGTAAGCATGAAGTTAACTCATAACTTGGGCTACCCTGTCTATATGTATCTAGTTATGTTTTATCAATAAACAGTTAATGTTCAACTCTACCACTAATCCACCTAACCGGCATATCTTTGGACTGTGGGAGGAAACCGGAGCGCCCAGAGGAAACCCACGCACACACGGGGAGAACGTGCAGACTCCGCACAGACAGTGACCCAAGTGCCAGGAATCACTAACCACTATGCTACCGTGCTGTGGGAAATTAAAGAAAAATGTTTTTAAAGAGACTGAAAACAAACAAGCTTGTCATAGGATTTGGATGGAGGGGAGACAGCAGCTGCTCTTCCATTATTCCTGTCATAAGGGAAAGTCTCACTAAGAGGTTCAGAGACTTGTAATGTTGGACAGCAGAGTTTCTTGGGAACACAGATCAATTTACATCTGTACGAAGTATAACCCGACTGTGAGCTAACTCAATGCTTACTTCTACACAGGTCTCTGCATGCTCTTAAAGTGACTTGGATCCATTATCATGTGACCGTTTACATCACACCATGGGCAGCACTGTTCCCGAGTCCCACAATCATCCTTCCCCTGTGCCAAATATCCTTATACTGCACCTCACCCCGTTGTCTTCACCCAACATATTTACAGTGCAATCTTTCCTCACATGATACCCCTTCTCCCCCGTCCACCTCCTCAAGTCTCTGATTTTATAAGTTCAGCCTGGAGGCTTGACCATTCTTCCAGATCTCATTCTCGTCACATCTGGAGAAGGGGTAGGCTCGGTTGTTTTGGACAAGTTTTTGTCGGCTTGGAGTTGAAATCGCAATGTTCTGTGTTCCCAGAACTTTATTGCCTCCGTCTGATTCACCTTCTGTGCTCCTTGGAGTTGAAATTTTCCAGATCACCAATCCATCTGCTTTTCTCAGTCACCTTCGTTCTTTCCAGAGGGAGTATTCACTCTGTTCCTTCGTAGTCTGAAAGCAGATTTTATTTTTCCCTGGGGTCTAACATGATCTTTCTGGGAGTTGACAATGTATCTCCATTCCGTTGGAATGTTCCCCAACCATGAACCTCCACCTGAAGTTTGGCTTTCCTCATCACAGCGCCGTTGTACCTGGCTGGGATGCGCCCTGGTGAGTTGATGGTTACTACTCTCCTGCCCCACCATCACCTTGCTGCTGTGCTGGAAGTTGCAGCTTTGTTGCCATGGTGATCGCAGGTTGCATGACAGCAACCATTGAGGCCTACGGTTGGAGGAGATAAAGTATGAGTTAAGGGGCTCTGCAGGAAGGTTTGAGAAAAGGTGGGGGATGTTTGTGACCGTGTATGAGGAGCTGTTCGTCGTTGGGGGGGGGGGGTGACGGGGGGGGGGGGGGGGGGGGTGAAAAAAGGGAACAAATCTCTACAGACTGTATAATTGATTGTTGGGAAGTATGTTTCCCGGGGTGTTTATTTGCTGTAACCTGTTTTGATACATATTTGTAATAAAATACAGTTTAAGGGGGAGCACCGGGCTCACATGACGGTGGTGAGAATGAGCCAGTTCTTTGAGGTGGTGGAAGGGCGGTGTGTGAGGGGCCCGCGAATCACATGCACATGTTTTGGGCGTGTCCAATGCTGCGTGGCTTCTGGCAGTGATTCTCGGACGTTATGTCTGAGATTCTCAGTGTGGGGTGACCCTGAGTCCTGAGGTGCCTATATTCTGTATTTTGGAAGATCCGGGAGTCCAGGTGGGGAGAGAGGCCTTTGCCTCCCTGATAGCCCGGAGATGGGTTTTGTTGGAACTCAGAGTTGCCGAAGGCGGGGGATTGGGTGAGCGACCTGGCAGAATTCCTACGGTGAGAGAAGGTCAATTACGTTTTGCGGGGGTCAGGGGAGGGGTTCACCAGGAGGCGCAAAATCATTCATTGATTTCTTCAAGGTGGATTGAGGAGTCAGCTGGGAGGGGGAATCGGTAGGTTGAGGGGGAGGGATAAGTGGGAAAAATAGGAACGTTGGGTGTGGTGGGGTATTGGTATAGGTGGAGGTTAGGGGCTGGTGGTTTCTGCTCATGTTGGTGTTTTGGACTTCTGATATTTTTATGTACATATGTAAGAAGCCTTGAATAAAAATAATTTTAATAAACAGGAGTAATAATATTTTAAAAGCAGAGCAGTCAAGGAAGAGGCTGAAACAACCCAGTTGAAGCAGCTATTTGAAGACATTCAGCCAGAGTGTGAAAGAGTTTGGGCGGGACGGTAGCATAGCAGTTATCACTGTTGCTTCACAGCTCCAGGTTTGATTCCTGGCTTGGGTCACTGTCTGTGCAGAGCCTGCACGTTCTCACCGTGTCTGTGTGGGTTTCCTCTGGGTGCTCCGGTTTCCTCCCACAGTCTAAAGTTGTGCAGGTTAGATGGATTGGCCATGCTAAATTGCCCTTAGTGTCCAAAAACGTTAGGTTACTGGGGTTACTGGGTTATCGGGATAGGGTGGAGGTGTGGGCTTGGGCAGGGTGCTCTTTCCAAAGGCCGGTGCAGACTCGATGGGCCGAATGGCCTCCTTCTGCACTGTAAATTCTATGATTCTATGAAGAGCTAGAATCTGTCTATACGCCAAGTATTACTCTACTTTTAAGATGGATTAAGCGCTGTATATTTCTTTTCTTGTTGTTTAATGGATAATTGTATCGTTGTGTTAAGGGGTAATTGTAAGCTAGTTATTTTCGGATGTGAAGTTAAAAAGTTTAATACTGTGTTCATAATAGTTTTGTTATAGAAATACCATTTTTGCATGCATAACAATAATATTCACTCCTGGAGTGTATCATTCTTTCCACACAGCCTTAAAATATTGGGGTTTTGGTCCACTATCCTCGTCATTGGTCTGAGATTGTAATGCTTAGAACTGAATTTTTGCTCACCCTGGCTACGTCCTTTGACTCTGCAATCGATGGAGATTCACAATGGACTGCCACATGCTCGGGTGGAGTCCTTTAGATCCACACAGGATTTTTCTCAACCCTTCAGCCTCCAGGTCGGCAATGGAACTTCTTTTTAGGTGATCGCTGGCTGTGTCTTCAGTTGAGGTACACTTCAGTTAGGTCAGGGTTTCCAGGTCCTTCAATAGGTACTTCAGTTCTGGGTTCAATCATGAGTTGCCTTGCCACCATGTTATTTGGATTTGTTCAGTCGGTCTCACATAGAGTTTCCAAGGCTTAAGTTTGAACAGTGGTGTTTATTGCAAACTATTTACATGGGTTCAAAGTATAACTCAGACTGTGAACTAACTCCATGCTTACTTCTACATAAGTCTGTGCATACTCTTAGACTGACCTGAGTCCCTTGACATGTGATCCTTTATATCACACTGTGGGCAATACTGTTCCCCAGTCCCACTTATCCCTTGCCAGGCCAACCACACTTATGCTATTGGGCAGCATGATAGCATAGTGGTTAGTACATTTGCTTCACAGCTCCAGGGTCCCAGGTTCGATTCCCGGCTGGGTCACTGTCTGTGTGGAGTCTGCACGTCCTCCCTGTTTGTGCGTGGGTTTCCTCTGGGTACTTCGATTTCCTCCCACAGCCCAAAGATGTGCAGGTTAGGTGGATTGGCCATGATAAATTGCCCTTTGTGTCCAAAAAATTTTTTAAAAATGTTAAGTGGGAGTTACTGGGATAGGGTAGATGCGTGAGCTTCAGTAGGGCACTCTTTGTAAGGGCCGGCCGGTGCAGACACGATGAGCCGAATGGTCTCCTTCTGCACTGTAAATTCCTTGATTCTATGATTCCATTGTTCCATTCCAATTTCACTTCACACCTGGCGTGTGGAAAGAGGAGACACTTTCTCATCAGTCTGGCCTGGATTCCAACCTAAGCCACAGAGGTGAAAGGTCAATATGTACCATATAATCCATTGCAGGATACGTACATTATTAGAAGCACATCCTGCCTGTACGCAGAAAGAAAACTTGTAACAATTTTCATGATGACTTCTGAATCACCACATTGGATGTTCGAATGGGGTTAGCGGAATTGAATTTGTCTTAACTGCAAACATGTGGATTCCTCGTGGGCATGATCCTGATTTAACCTCCAACACGCAAATAAGAATTACGACTCGGCCTGTTCTTGTGTCTTCAAGTGGCCATTTAGCCAAAGCAATGAAACTTAAAATTTGTCGAATCTTTCGGTGTCTTCTCTCCATAAGGCTAGAGGCCGTCTGTGCTAGCGGACCGCAGTGAGAAAATTTGATGTTGTCTCCTTTCCTTCTGTGATTCCCAAGTGAGCATCTCAATGATTGGTTCCTCCAGGTATGCTATAACCCTCCTTGTTTGTGGTTGTTTCCAAGTTTAGAGCGGTTACTTCATCATGCATTTCTTATAGTTTCTAGCAGTTTAATGGCAATTTTATCTCAACTCTGTAATTATACTGATCCCTTAGCAACCCAAGGTTTTTCTTTGGTTACGCTGCCTTTGTCTGACAAATAATATCTGTTAATGTCCCTTCTTCCCAGTTTAACATGGTTGAGCCGTCATTAAAATACGTTCAACATAATAAGTATATTATTCAGATTTCTATTATCTGGAGCTTTTGTATTAAAGTTCATCTTGTTTTTAGGGATAATTAAGATAGATTCTACTTTCACCTGGGAAGAAAAGGCCTTTTCTTCTCAAAGTATTTCATTTACAATTAAGTATTTTCAATTGCATTGACTATTACTAGATAGAGAAAAAAGCAGCAGTCATTTTAAGTCTGGCAATGAGATGATTCACCAGTTAATCGGCTTCTGATTGTGTTCATCCAAAATGTTTCTGGCATTGGTGATTGAGGGGAGATGCTGTCCGTAAGAAGTCCTTGCTTTTCTTCAGAGTGCCATGGGATCTTTAACATCCACCTGAACCATTGAGACAGGAAGGCACTGCTTACAGTTCAATATCCCAGCATGATAGCATTGTGGATAGCACAATCGCTTCACAGCTCCAGGGTCCCAGGTTCGATTCCGGCTTGGGTCACTGTCTGTGCGGAGTCTGCACATCCTCCCCGTGTGTGCGTGTGTTTCCTCCGGGTGCTCCGGTTTCCTCCCACAGTCACAAAGATGTGCAGGTTAGGTGGATTGGCCATGATAAATTGCCCATAGTGTCCAAAATTGCCCTTAGTGTTGGGTGGGGTTACTGGGTTATGGGGATAGGGTGGAGGTGTTGACCTTGGGTAGGGTGCTCTTTCCAAGAGCCGGTGCAGACTCGATGGGCTGAATGGCCTCCTTCTGCACTGCAAATTCTATGAAATGAATGACAACTACCCTGAGAGGCTGAATAACTCAGGTCCTCGAATGAATTTGAACTCTAAATATTCTTATCCCAAGGCAAAAGCACTTTCATCTAAACTACGATGACCATAGCCTTAGAATGAGGGAGAAAGTGCCCAAAGCTATTGAAAAGCTATTCATGCACCTTTAAAATTACAAGTCATCCGTTATCAACTGTGGGATCCCAAAAGGGAGAGTCCATTTCGGAAGTCCGAAAACACAATTTTGACCGATACTTCAGTGCAGTACTGAGGAAGTGCTGCCTGGGCGTATGTACCATCTTTCAGATGAAATCTTAAATTATTCGCCCTCTCAGACAGACATAGATGATCCCACAGCAGGAGGGGGGGGGGGGGGGGGGGTCCAGTGTCCTGGCCAACAGGGCCAGGGTGACCTCCCATGGGCTTGGGGTGGTGTCCAGGAATGGAATGCCATTGCCGCGGCCGGCAAGGCAGCCATCTTGCTGCTCACCCCACTGACCACCCTGTTTTTGAAAACTCACCATTATTCTTAGAATTCCCCCTATACCAAAAAGGGTCGGCATTATAAATGGTGAACAGGGATTCTCACTCCCTGACTCCGATGCAGGCTTCGGTGGGTGCTATTCAGGTCAAACTATATTTTCAAGTTATCCCCCGGTATAACCCATACCTTCATCAAATATTTTATCTACTTATCACTTAGTAGCATCGATGTCCTGGGTCCTGCATTGCTAAGTACGTAAAGTAGACTTTAGGAATAACCACTGTTTCAGGTTAAATTAAGTTATTTTATTATTATATTTTTTTCTTTTAAAAGCTGCAATCACTTTCTTTACAGAAAGGTAAAAAGATCTTGCTTCTGGATCCTTCTGGTTGGTTGAAGGGACCTTCAGGCCCACCTTGACAATCAATCTTCTTTAAAGTCTGGTCTTCTTGAGATGTATTCGCTGGTTAGCTTGGTTGCTGCGTCTTGTCGATCCCATGTGCTGAGCTATAAGAGCTGGCTCTGCTGGCTATCAATGAGCTGACTCTGACTCCTCTTTAAATTCTAGTCTTCCTTGGATGTATTAGCTGTTTTAACTCGGCTGCTTGTCTTATCTTACCCATGACCGAGCTGGCTGTAAGCTGATCTGCTTGCATCTCTTGTTCCTTCTCTCCGAGTTCTGGTTCTGCTCTGCTTCTGCTAGTTCCTGCTCTGGTCTCTGGGCTTATATTCTCTTTCTAACAGTTATTAAGTTTTCATTACCTTATTGTAAAGTAACTTATTACCATTTTGATTGTAAAAAGTATCTTTGATCTAAACATTCTAATACAACTAAGTATTCATTTTGGGCATGGCCTCAGCCCTCAGATCTGATTACATTGTTTCCTTTGTGATGTTCAAAGTTCCTTTGGTTTCAATACAGGTGTGAATTTTGGTTTGGTTCTGTCATTTCTATAGTTTAATTTTCCAATTGTCCCCTGCTCATAACTTTGTCTTTGATTTTGACTTTAAATTATGTTTCTCGTAGACTGATAGTCTCCAATTTTCTTTGATTTACTTGGTGTTAGTAGAATTTCACACCTAGAATTGTTTCCAAATTCAACTGAACCTCATCCTTTCCTTTCCAACTGTTTGAAATGAAATGAAATGAAAATCGCTTATTGTCACGAGTAGGCTTCAATGAAGTTACTGTGAAAAGCCCCTAGTCGCCACATTCCGGCGCCTGTTCGGGGAGGCTCTTACGGGAATCGAACCAGAGCTCAGTGCGCAGGGGCATTCGCACCTTCACGGACGGTCTATATGCCCAGTAGGCAAAATGCATCCATTTCAATGTGGACTGAGCCCATCAGGATGCCTGGGCAGCGGGATTCACCACCATCGCCGAGATGCCCCATGTCCAGGTAGTGATTCACAGGACGCATGTCGCCCTACGAGCACCTGCAGATGACAGGCTGATCTTCACAAACCAAAAGGGGTTCCACTCGATGAAGGTGCAGCTGGTGTGTGACCATCAGCTGCACATCATGCACGTCTGCGCCCGATACCCGGGCAGTGTGCATGGCGCTTTCATCCTGGAACACTCGACGGTTCTTGGCCTCTTCAAGGCGCAGCCCCGGCTGGGGAGATTGGCTCCTGGGTGACAGGGGTCATCTGCTGCGGTGGTGGCTGATGACACCCACCTGGAGGCCACAGACCGATGCAAAGACACGCTACACCGCTGCCCATACAGCAACCAGGAGCGTGCTCGGGGGGTGCTTTGGTTTCCTGAAGATGCGGTTCAGGTGCATGGACCGCTCTGGAGAAGCCCTTCAGTGTGACGTAGGGAGGGTCGTTCACATCGTGGCAGCCTGCTGTGTCCTCCGCAACATTTTGCAGCGGAGGGGGTGACGTGCTGGAGGAGGAGGATGACTGGCAGGCCTCGTCAGACAAGGAGGATGTGGAGGAGGGTGAGAGTAGGCAGGACATGTTCCCAAGCTGGCAAGGGAGGCCACGCAATGTGCGTGCCAGGGCCGAAGCGCATGGGATGCTGTTGAGACTGGCCAGGGTCATGGTCACTGCATCACAACCCCCACCCCCCTCCCACTCCACCCACCCCCCCCGCCACACACACACAGCAATCACTCCAGCATGCATACTGCCAAACTGCAGGGTGTAGGCCCTGGGTTGGCAGCAAAAGTGGGTGTTGTCAATGGATGGAGGATGATGACATCCTTTGACAACTTCTGACTCCTTTTCTGACTCCTTCCCATGGTAGCACTTCCCACTGTCAACCTGCATGCGAGCTGGCTATTCCATCACACGGTCCCATTCGGATCCCAGGAGTGATGGCGGTGGGGACGAGGTGGGGGGGGGGGCAACACCGGAACAGTGGGTGCCGGCTGAGTTGCAGTCTCCCAGTCCGTCAATCCCCCCATCCCCCTGCAGTCAGCACCAGCCAGCCCACCCCTCATACCATTCTGACAGAGCACCGAGGGAGGTTGTAACATTGTACACAGGTGTTTAATGTGTTTAATCACCAGACAGGGCACGGTCACTATAAAGCCAGAGGGCACTAGTTTTCCCGCTCATTCAGGATGCAGCCTATGAGAGAGCCAGAGCCCGTAATCAGTAGCACGAACATCTGCCATATGCTAGCAGTATAGTCTGGTCAGGTTAGCCATAGGTCTTCAGTCAACCTGACATAGTGTCGACCCACAGTGCAAGTATGTTTAACAGCTCATAGTTAAATAAAATAGAGTTGTACTTCTACAAGTGTTGGTAGCCTGTCTCTCTTGCTGCTCTAGTAAACGCAGTCATCACAGACCCAGCATACCCAACACATCAGCAGCCTGCTGTGATTCTCACCCTGTGACCTGGGTCCCAGTTGGCGGCCGTCTTCTGGGGTGACTGGGCCTGGATGGGCCTGCCTGCTGCTCACCAGATGCACCAGGGACGGAACAGGGGGCGTCTAAGGTGCTGTGGTGTTCCGACAACTCCCCTCGGGTATCACTGGCATGGGCCCCATCACCTCCTCCTCCCTCGGGGTGCCCAATGACCCCCGGGCTACTTCAAGGGACAGGAATCTGAGCGGAGCTAACCCCTGAGGCCCCCCATCATGTGGCACTGCCAGTCCTGGCGGCTCTCTACCATCTCGACCAGGGTCTGCATGCTCGCAGCCATGGACCACAGGGAGTGAACCACCTCTGCCTCGAACTGCGCCACATCACACCGCGATTGTGCCACCACCTTCTGGGTCTGTGCCATACCAGCCAGTGATTGCGCCCCTCCCTCTGGGATGGCTCACATCCCTCTGTGTCTGCGCCACATCGGCCAGTGCCTGGGCAATGCCGCTGGCTCTCAGCCGATATCCCGGCCCAGGGTACAGGGTCCTTCCCCTTCCCCTCCATGGCGTCCAACAGGGTCTCGAGCTCAACGTTTCGGGGTGCCACTCTCCTCGCTGCCATCTTGGTGGCTGGAACGGTGTGTGTGGGGAGTGAACTGTGTTTATCCGGCTGCAGCTTATCAGCCGCCTGAGTGTCAATCACAGACTCAGCGAATCC
The DNA here is from genome assembly GCF_902713615.1 of Scyliorhinus canicula. Lineage (NCBI taxonomy): Eukaryota > Metazoa > Chordata > Chondrichthyes > Carcharhiniformes > Scyliorhinidae > Scyliorhinus > Scyliorhinus canicula. The sequence goes on along the minus strand of NC_052148.1, from coordinate 258,325,782 downwards.
GGCAGGGTTTTCCATTGGAATCGATTGTGTTCCACGCAGAGGGCCACCAGAACTGGCACGTGGTGCCGGTGCTAGCCCCCTAACGGGTGCCGAATTGGTCCAGGTGCGCCGTTAGTTTTGTTGTCACAGAAGTCCACGAATCCTGCGCCCGCGTCAACACTTAGTTTCAGGAACGGAGAATCTGGTTAGCCATATTTCATAGTGACTAAAGATTTCTCCATGTAATTAGAATTAGAATTTAGGGCAGCACGGTAGCACAAGTTGATAGCACTGTGGCTTCACAACGCCAGGGTCCCAGGTTCGATTCCCTGCTGGGTCACTGTCTGTGCGGAGTCTGCACATTCTCCCCGTGTCAGCGTGGGTTTCCTCCGGATGCTCTGGTTTCCTCCCACAGTCCAAAGCGTGTAGGTTCGGTGGATTGGCCATGATAAATTGCCCTTAGTGACCAAAAAGGTTAGGAAGGGTTATTGGGTTCTGGGGATAGGGTGGAAGTGAGGGCTTAAGTGGGTCAGTGCTGACTCGATGGGCTGAATGGCCTCCTTCTGCTCTGTATATTCTATGTAATTATTGCTTGGTTGTGTATTATAATGCAAATAGTTTACATTTTAGAATATTCAAGGTGATAGCCATCAGACTGTGAAAGTAATAACTCGTGGTATTCTTAACATTTCATAATCATCTTATTATCTGTGGACCGGAGCTCCAAAAATCACACCTGCACAGGAAATGAGAAGTTAGCAGTCTCCGATCACTGGCTCCTCACTCAGAATGCCGATCACTGCAACGCAAATTGCTATTTAGTTCCACTTTCTAAAATTAGCCAGGTTTACAGCATGCATTTAAGGCAGGCACTGTCATGGTAATGTTATTGGGAAGCGACTCGTGATCTTTATCCTTGTGACAAAATCATGAAATCTGCCATCACAAATATTTGCATTTTCAAATTGTTAATTTTAAGAGTATTTATTTCTTCAACATTTGTTAGACACTGGCCTTTCTACTTAATTACTGCAAGTGGCTGGCAGGAATCTCTACTCATTATTTTCCACGCCTGTTATGTTATGTTTTATGCAGTGTTAACGCTATTCTCCCCCTGAGAGAGCATTGGCGATCATGCACTTCCATTGGATCGTTCCTTGTTGAGGCTCGACAAAGTACTGCAGCAGTTTGCCTTCTGCAGTATGGCTGGCCAGGAACTGTCTCCCTCTTATCACCCGCCATCAGGCAGATTGGAAGGATTTATAGGCTTGCAATCAACCAGTTTGGCCATGTTGTGAACACACCTTCCATGACCATCAAGTCCTGAAGTGGGACTTGAACCCAGAGCCCATGGTCCAGAGGCATGGAGGCTACTAGTGAACCACAAATGCTCCTTTATGTTATACTGTGCATTGCATGCTATGTAGTCCGGTCTCGATACAGCCATCAAAGCTTGCTCGCCCGGTTTTTGAATCTTGCAGCACAGAAAGAGAGTGTTCAGCCTGGAGGTGAGTCAGCGCCGGCCCTAGGGTTGCTGGCGCCCCGGGCTAGCTGAACTTTGGCGCCCTTGGGGGGGGGGGGGGGGGGGCGGGGGTGGGGGGGGGGGGCGGGGGGGGGGGGCGGGGGGGGGGCGGAGGGGGGGGGGCGAGGGGGGGGGGGCCGGGGGGGGCGAGGGGGGGGGCCGAGGGGGGGGCGGGGCCGAGGCGGGGCGGGCGGACCCGCGGGGGGGGGGGGCGGACCCGAGAGGGGGGGGCGGGGGACCCGAGGGGGGGGCGGACCGGCGGGGGGGGGGGGGGGGGGACCGAGGGGGGGGGGCGGGCGGAGCGGACCGAGGGGGGGAGCGGACCGAGGGGGGGGGGGGGGCGGACCGAGGGGGCGGACCGCGGGGGAGGGCGACCACCGCGGGGGAGGGCGGCCACCGCGCATGCGCTGGTTGGCACCGGCCCAACTGCGCATGCGCGGGACCCGAGTCTCTGGCGCCCCCAGCACATGGCGCCCCGGGCGACTGCCCAAGTTGCCGGTGCCTTGAGCCGGCCCTGAGGTGAATGCGTCGTGCTATTGTCACTGGACTAGTAATCCCGAGACCCAGGGTAATGCTCTACGAACGCTGGTTCAAACCCCACCACGGCCAATGGTGAAATTTGAATTCAATAAAAATCGGGAATTAAAAGTCAAATGATGACCATGAAACCATTGTCGTTAAAAACCCATCTGATTCACTCAGGTCCTTGAGGGAAGGAAATCTGTCAACCTTACTTAGTCTGGCCTACGTGTGACTCCAGACCCACAGCAGTGTGGTTGACTCTTAAATGTCCTCCTAAATGGCCGAGCAAGCCACTCAGTTCAAGGGCAAGTGAGGATTTGAAATAAAAGCTGGCCCAGCCAGGGATGTCTACATCCCCTGAACGAATTTTTAAAAAATGCCTCTTTGAAATTTACGCAATGCTATCAAATTCTCTCTGGTGATTATAAAGATAAAAATTGAATCTCCATAGCTCAATTATCTTAGGCCAGAGGTCATAGTTCTTGTCCGGATGAGTGCAGCTCCAACAACAATCAAGGGACTTGACACTCTCTAAGACAAAGCAGCCCACTTGACTGGCATCGCAAACACCAACCTAAAAATCTACTCCCTCCATCACAAGCATACAGTGAGAGCGAATATGCCACATATAAGATGCTCCGCAGCAACTCACCAGACCTCCTTGACCAGCATCTTCCAAGCCCTGACCTCTACCATCTCAAAGGCCAAGGGCAGCAGAGGCATGGGAATGCCACCCCCTGCAGCCTCCTCTCCTAGCTCCCCCCGCCCTACTGACTTAGAACTACATCAACATTCCTGTACTGTACCTGGATCAATATCCTGGAACTCCCTCACAGCACTGTGGGTAGCCACGACAAATGGATTGCAACAGTTCAAGAAGGCGGCTCACTACCATCTTCTCAAGGGCAATTAGGGATGAGGAACAGATTCTTGGCGTGCTAGCGATGCCCGCATTCCATGACTGAATAAAGAAAACGTCCTCCAGATCCATATATTAACCTTACTGATGTGTGATATCTAACCTGTAGTGAGTGCTCCAAATAAGCTCTTCCCAAAGCAATATACAACATAGTCTTTCAATCATGGATCTTGTTTCGCATTGAACAGATCAGGCGTAACAGCCCACGACCCTATTGGTTGCTTGCAGGAGCCTGGCACTGTGCTCAAACATCTTCCTTACCCTGAGGTAGCTTTAACCTTTCACCCTCTCAAGCTATCTTCCTAGTCTCCTTTTTCTTTCTCTACTTGCACTCAGCTTACTGAAAACCACTTGCTGATCTTGAATTCTGTTTCTCAATCTCTTCAGATCCACTTGCAACCTAAGATATGCAGGGGAAGTTTTTTTACACAGAGGGTGGTGGTGGTCTGGAATGCATTGCCAAATGAGGTGGTTGAGGCCGATACGTCAGCGACCTTTAAGAATTATCTGGATAGGCACATGAACAGACGGGGTATAGAAGGATTCAGGCGGTTGGTCAAGATAGGACAAGTGATCGCCGCAGGCTTGGAGGGCCGAAGGGCCTGTTCCTGTGCTGTATTGTTCTTTATTCTTAACTGGGTATCTTTGATCTACTATTCAGGATACCTCTACATGGCCTTTGTTTCGGGGCTGTTTAGCACAGGGCTAAATCGCTGGCTTTGAAAGCAGAGGCAGGCCAGCAGCATGGTTCAATTCCAGTATCAGCCTCCCCGAACAGGTGCCGGAATGTGGCGACTAGGGGCTTTTCACAGTAACTTCATTTGAAGCCTACTTGTGACAATAAGCGATTTTCGTTTCTGACTTTCTGTTGGCTGTTTCTGTTTTCTACACAGAACAAACCTCTGGCCCAGCAAGTCTGTCTCAAAAGCCATGGCGACTGAAAAATCCTCACTAGACATGAAGCAACTGTTATCTGTAAAGATTTATGACTGTTTAATGCAATCTCTGCTACAGTTAAGAGTGATACCAGCTCCCTTGGCAAGGAAAGATAGGACAGATGGTCAGCGAAGGCCACCACCACCCTCTGTGTAAAAAACATCCCCCGCACATCTTAGGTTGCAAGTGGATCTAAAGAGATCCACTCTGCAAGGCATCCATTGGATCCTTGCAGTGCAGAAAGAGCACTCTGCCTCGGCCTATTCACCCACATATTGATCATGGCCAATCCACCTAGCCTGCACATCTTTGGACTGTGGGAGGAAACCGGAACACCCGGAGGAAACCCACACAGACACGGGGAGAACGTGCAGACTCCGCACAGACAGTGACCCAAGGCCAAAATCAAACCCGGATCCCTGGTGCTATGAGGCAGCAGTGCTAGCCACTGCACCGCCCCACACCAGGCATACACAACGACAGCATACATTTAAAATGTACCATAGTAATCAATACCCTGGAGTGACCTAAAGTTTCTAATCCCATTATTGAATGTGTAAAAATATTGCATACAGGTAGGATTGTAGGAAACATGCACATTTCATGAATGTTATTGAAATAGTGATGGATGAAATTGAAAGAGTATCATAGAATCATAGAATTTACAATGCAGAAGGAGTCTATTCAGCCCATCGAGTCTGCACCGGCATTTGGAAAGAGATCCCACACCTCCACGCTGTCCCCGTAACCCAGTCACCCCACCTAACCTTTTTTGGACACTAAGGATAATTTTAGCAGAGCCAATCCACCTAACCTGCACACCTTTGGACTGTGGGAGGAAACCGGAGCGCCCGGAAGAAACCCACACAGACATGGGGGAGAACGTGCAGATTCCGCACAGTGACCCAAGCCAGGAATCAAACCTGGGACCCTGGGGCTGTGAGGCAACTGTGCTGACCACTGTGCTACCGTGCTGCCCTGTGCTACCGTGCCGTAAACCCAATGCTCCACACATCCACCCAATGGAGGGGAACTAGCAAAATATCAATAAATTGCTGAATTGGACTTGTGAAACAGTAGTCAGTTGAGATTGCTATCAACCTGCACATTGCGTTGGGAAAGCCTTCCAGAGATTCACTGTTTTCTAGGCAAAGAAGAATGGTTTAATATCCAACCTATTCCTATTGTTGCATAGTTTATATCCCATATCAGCCTCACCGAACAGGCGCCGGAATGTGGCGACTAGGGGCTTTTCATAGTAACTTCATTTGAAGCCTATTTGTGACAATAAACGATTTTCATTTTCATTGCTCATTATCATTCTGTTCAACTGGAATACGCTCTCATTAGGGATGCTTTCCAGCACTTTAAACAGGTGAAAAACCTTATCACTTGTGAAATAAATAGATCAAGACCTTATCTAAGTAGCCAAAGTTATTTAAGTTCGGAATTATTCGTATGTTTGTTTCTCTGGAGCTTTTCCAAAGCCACTCTATCACACATCATGTATTACAATTGCTACTGATCGTTGGTATTAACTTTGTCACTACAGAGTTTGGCTTCCCAGATCTGACTTTAATCCTTTTTCGAAATAAGAGCACGATGTAGCCTTTTTCTCCCATCATCTGCAATTAATGAAAGAACCATCAAAAATATTCGGCAGGGCATCACCCACAACCTCTACCAATTTTTTTCATTACCCAAGGATAAAATAAATCAGGTTCCTCTGCCCTTACCACCTTGTACCCTTTCAACTAACTAAGCTCCATTTCCCTTGAGAGCTGCAAACAATCCTATGGTTTTTTTTTTTTCTTATCTGTTACGAAAGGGTAGATCAAACCCACTCACAATAAAATATGTGCAGTACATCTGTTCAACTCTCTGCCATGACTTTGTCATCTTGCATAATCCTCCAAGGCATTCAGCAACTGTTTAATTTGTCCCTTCCCAGATCTTTGATCCATAAGCACAAAATGGTTGCTATGGTTTGGAACACTTCTCTCTCACGTGATCTTAATATGCTTTCTTGTTTTCTTAATGCTAACTGATAACATCCTTTTCCTACCCAAAAGGCTAACACTCCTTAAATAAATTTTAAAATAGATCGCCAGTGCTGGTTCAGAAATTAATTCCTAACCTGGCCATAGTAGCTGTCTGTCAATGCAGACTCATTCGTTTCTCAGGGTAACATTGATGGAGTATTGCTGAAAAGGAACCATGCTGTTGAAGCTTTTAGCTCGGCTCTCACCAGGTCAGATGCAAGGATGCCAAATTTTAAAGGGAGTAACAATTTATACTGCACGAGGAAAAGGTGCTGATTATTTGGCAAGTCAAAAGGTGGCCTATCAACCACTCCCACAAGTGAATCCTTTCCTTTGCTGGGTTTTATCTCCACCCAAACTGATTCTACATATTCCTCTTCCAAACCAAGGTCATCTCTCTGTACTGTGCTGATCTCATCCTTTATAAACAGAGTCACTCCACCTCCTTTCCATTTTTTCTGTCCTTCCAAAATGCTAAATACCTTTAAACATTCAGTTCCCAGATATGGGCCGGGATTCTTTCCTACCCGGTGGGGCGGGCGGTCCCGGCGTGATGGAGTGTCGTGAACAACTCCGGCGTTGGGCCGTCCCAAAGGTGCGGAATTCTCCGCACCTTTAGTAGCCAAACACTCACATTGAGGGGCTAGGCCCGCGCCGGAGTGGTTCCCACTCCGCCAGCTGGCGTGACCGGCCTTTGGTGCCACGCCAGCCGGGGCCGAAAGGACTTCGCCGGCCGGCGTAAGTCCGCGCATGCGCCGGAGTGTCAGCAGCTGCTGACGTCATCCCGGCGCATGCGCAGGGGAGGGGGTCTCTTCTGCCTCCGCCATGGTGAAGACCACGGCGAAGGCGGAAGAAAAGGAATGCCCCATGGCACAGGCCCGCCCGCCGACAGGTGGGCCCCGATCACGGGGCAGGCCACCGTGGGGGCACCCCCCGGGGTCAGATCGCCCCCGCGATGGACCGAAGTCCCGCCGCTGTCAAGCTTCCTCCGCCGGAGGGAATCAAAACACCTGCCTGACTGGTGGGATTGGCGGCGCGGGCAGGCACCGGGGTCTTGGGGGGGCCGCTCCCGCCGAATCTCTGATGGTGGAGAATTCAGGACATGGCGAGGGCGTGATTGACGCCGGCCCCGGGCGATTCTCCGACCTGGCGGGGGTCGGAGAATCCCGCCCATGGTCACTTTACAATCATGTCGCTGTACCGGCTGTCATATACTCAGTTATTTATATTTGCACTACCAATTTGTCCAACTTGTTACAAATGCAACGTACATTCAGATAAAGAGCTGAGTGAGATGCCACCGAGCTCCACTTTTTCTTGATCTAGTAAATGACTATGGGCGGTTTATTCCAAATCTGGCAACCATCCTGGGCCCCTTTCACTTGTTCCTCAAGAAGCACGAGCCATGGGAATGGAGCCAGGCTCAGGGTGAGGCATTTAATAAGGTGAAACAGCAGGAATCCTCATTGGGGGTGTTGCCGCATTTTGACGCTGCAAAACCATTATAGGTCACGTACGATGCTTCGCCATACAGGTTTGGGGCAGTCCTCTCTGATGGGATGAGTGATGGCCATGATCGTCCAATCACCTTTGCCTCCCAGATGCTGGCTGCGGCTGAGAGAAAATATGCAAAATAGAGAAGGAAGGCCTGATGGGCGTGTTTAGGGTTAAACGGTTTCTTCAATACGTTTATGGCTGCTATTTCTAAAGTGTCACGGATCACAAGCCATTTCTTGGCCTTTTTCCTTGAAAACAAGGCAATCCTGCCAATTGCGCCATAAGTTATAGACTGCTTACGGATACTTTTTCAAGCACTGCCCAGGGACCTAGATTGCGCATGCTGATGCGCTGAGTGGTCTTCCCCTGCAGACCGAATCCGCAAACCCCCTGCATCGGACAAAGTCGCAGCGGTCCTGAATTTTATGGACTCCTTGCCTGTCACTGCATCGTGCATTTGTGATTGGACTTAGACCGACCCCGTCTTTCTCAAGGTGCGGCATCTGGTGCCATGCAGTGGGCAGCATCAACAGCTTCCAGGGAGATGAAAGCTTTAGCTTCCAAGCTCGTGGAACAGACTGTGGAAGATGGGATCCTCCTGCGGGGCACGAGGGTTGTTGCTCCGACAAAGGGGCAAACGATCATATTGAAGGACCTTCATAACGGGCACCTTGGAGTGTCCAAAATTAAGATGCTGGCGAGAAGCTGCGTCTGGTGGCCGGGTTTGGTTGTGGATATTGAGGCACGGCCCAACAGTGTTTGCCCTGTCAAGAGCACCAGCAGTTCCCTGCGGCGGCACTCCTGCACCCTTGGGAGTGGCCAGGACACCCCTGAGCTCATGTACATGCCGATTTTGCTGGTCCATTCCTGGGATCGATCTTCCTCGTGCCGGTGGACGCCCACTCAAAGTGGCTGGCAGCCCACAGAATGGCAACGATCACCTCCCGGGCAACCGTTGAGCAATTTCTTTTTCTGCCTATGGAATTCCTGGGGTGCTTGTGACAGTTAACGCTTTCACAAGCGAAGTGTTTGACACTTTTATGAAAACCAATGTCCTCACTGCCCCAAATGGTTAAACAGAGGTTGAAGAAACAGTCACCAGGCTGGCAAAGGTTTTGCTTTCATACAGGACCATGCTGCATGCAATAACCGGGGTGGCCCCCGCTGAGATGCTATGGGTCGTGGACTTCGTACACAACTGAGCTTGATTATTCCTGACATCGGAACTTCAACGACGGTACTCGCTGGCTCTCTGGAATTGTCGTCTGCCAGACAGGACCAATCTCTTCAACCAAAGAGAAAATGCTGGAAAACTTCAGCAGGTCTGGCAGCATCTGTGGGGAGAGAAAAGAGTGAACGTTTTGAGTCCAGATGACCCTTTATCTCTTACCAGATCTGGGAGCAACTGATGCAATGGATCACATTCGCTCGTACAGGTCGCTCCTTCGTGAGGTTACTTGAAAGAAATCTGTCCTGGATCCTCCAACTCCATTGCCAAACCCGCCTCTGGTGACACCTCTGGTTTCTCTCGACGCCAATGTGCCCGACATGGGGTCTTCTGGTTTGGAAATGGAAACGCAGACCTCAGAGGACTCGGACGCCGATTAGCCACCTCCCACCGATCACCAGCCAAGGCATTCCGCATTTCTGGCGCAGATGATGTATATACCAACCGATCCGGCACATCAGCTCAATGTCTGACGAATTGCCAGGGCCAAAAAGAATCCAATGTCCTCCGCCTGCTCCTCCTTCTCTGCCTCATCGGTCTTCAAGGAGCTTTGGACTTGGAAGGCGAGGATTGCAACAGCCGCACAGGACCTATGGAGTGGGAATGATTACCTTCTCCGTGGTCCTTGCGGAGTTCGAGCTCCACTCCTAGGGGCCAGTGAATCTCTATCGACCTCTGTATGAAAGGTCAGCCAGTAAAGCACCGACCAGAAAGGAACTCGGTCAGGATCTACCAGGCTGTGGATATATTGTGTAAATAAAAACTTTGTTTCCTCATTTGACTCGGTGTGAACTCCCTGTGTGCTTATTAAATTCAGGCTGTGCCACACTCTGTGCTCCCAATCACAGATAGTCGGGCATTCATATGTTGTAGGATTGTTATTGTGCCTGTTGTCCCAGCTTGATTTAGGAAGAGGAGTCTCCACCTGCTCTTGCTATTTAACCAATCAATGCCTGGCAAACTGTTTGCCGATGTAACTGTGCCAGCAAAGCAAGGGAACAGACATCATGCAGTCATCATGCTTCTGTTGGTCATTCTCTCTCTCCGATGTCTAAGACAGGAGGATTCCCATTAGAGAAACTCTCTGGTTACAATTATGGTGCTGGGTACTGGGTGAGGAGCAGAATCTAACAAAAGCTCTCAATTACCAGAAATGAACCAAAAAGTGCGATAGGCATGGATGACAAATGTTAAAGCTTGAAGTTACTCAGCTACATACATCTCCCTTTACCGAGTTACAGCCTTTACTCGGCACACAACCAGAAATTATTTACTCGCAATCCAATTAGAAGTCGCCATCCACTGGACGTGACACTGCCTCCTTGCGGAATGGCAAATGGTGTATGGTGGGGACAAGGCCCCAAATTCATTTGTTAATGAGGCGCTCGCCTGTTTAAGATTAAACATAGAAAATAGAAGCAGGAGGCGTTTATTCGACCCTCCAAGCCTGCTCCGCCATTCATTATGATAATGGTTGGTCATCAGGTTCAATACCCAGATCCCACCTTCCCCTGATATCACTCGATCCTCATAGCCCCAACAGCTATACCTAATTCCTTCTTGAAATTACACTACGTTTTGGCCTCAACTCCTTTTTGTGGTAGTGAATTCCACAGATTCATCACTCTCTGGATGAAGAAATTTCTCCTCACCTCAGTCCGAAAAGGTTTACCCCCTCTCCTCAAACTATGACCGCTAGCTCTGGACTCCCCCGCCATTGGGAACATTCTTTCTGAATCTACCCTGACCAATCCTGTTAGAATGTTCTAAGTTTCTATGAGATCCCCTCTCACTGTTCTAAACTCCAATGAATATAATCCTAACCGACTTAGTCTCTCCTCGTATGACAGTTCTGCCATCCCAGGAATCAGCCTGGTAAACCTTTGCTGCACTCCCCCCATACCAAGAACATCCTTCCTCAGATAAGGACACCAAAACTGCACACAATACTCCAGGTACGGCCTCACCAATGCCCTATACAATTGCAGTAAAACATCTCTATTCCTATTCTCAAATCCTCTCGCTATGAAGGCCAACAGATATAGAACATAGAACATACAGTGCACAAGGAGGCCATTCAGCCCATCGAGTCTGCACCAACCCACTTAAGCCCTCACTTCCACCCTGTCCCCGTAACCCAATAACTCCATCTAACCTTTTTTGGTCACTAAGGACAATTTATCATGGCCAATCCACCTAACCTGCACGTCTTTGGACTGTGGGAAGAAACCGGAGCACCCGGAGGAAACCCACGCAGACACGGGGAGAACGTGCAGACTCTGCACAGATAGTGACCCAGCAGGGAACCGAACTTGGGAACCTGGCGCTGTGAAGCCACAGTGCTAATCACTTGTGCTACCGTGCTGCCCAATTTGCCTTCTTTACTGCCTGCTGTACCTGCGTGCTTACTTTCAGTGACTGATGTATGAGGACAGCAAGGTCTCGCTGAGTATCCACCTCTCTCAATGTACACCCATTCAAATAATAATCTGTCTTCCTATTTTTGCGACCGAAGTGGATAACCTCACATTTATCCACGTGTCCACTCTCAGCCTGTCCAAATCCCGCTGAAGCATCTCTGCATCCCCCTCACAGCTCACCCTCCCACCCAACTTTGCATCATCTACAAATTTGGAGATAATAAGACCATAAGACCATAAGACATAGGAGCGGAAGTAAGGCCATTCGGCCCATCGAGTCCACTCCACCATTCAATCATGGTTGATTTCAACTCCATTTACCCGCTCTCTCCCCATAGCCCTTAATTCCTCGAGAAATCAAGAATTTATCAATTTCTGTCTTAAAGACACTCAACGTCCCGGCCTCCACCGCCCTCTGTGGCAATGAATTCCACAAACCTACCACTCTCTGGCTGAAGAAATTTCTCCTCATCTCTGTTCTAAAGTGACTCCCTTTTATTCTAAGGCTGTGCCCCCGCGTCCTAGTCTCCCCTGCTAATGGAAACAACTTCCCTACGTCCATCCTATCCAAGCCATTCATAATCTTGTAAGTTTCTATTAGATCTCCCCTCAACCTCCTAAACTCCAGTGAATATAATCCCACGATCCTCAGACGTTCATCGTATGTTAGGCCTACCATTCCTGGGATAATACGTTTAGTTCCCTCATCCAAATCATTAATATATAATGTGAACAGTTGGGGTCCTAGCACTTGCAACATTGGTGCTTACTCTGCCCACCAGAACCTGCCTCCGGTGCAAAGTGGCCAGAATGGCAACTCTGGGGGGCAACACGGTGGCCTAGTGGTTAGCACAACCGCCTCACGGCGCTGAGGTCCCAGGTTCGAGCCTGGCTCTGGGTCACTGTCCATGTGGAGTTTGCACATTCTCCCCGTGTCTGCGTGGGTTTCGCCCCCACAACCCAAAAATGTGCAGAGTAGGTGGATTGGCCACGCTAAATTGCCCCTTAATTAGAAAAAATAATTGGGTAATCTAAATTTTAAAAAAATAAAAATAAATAAATAAATAAATCGATGCTGACTCTGACTGATCCGGTCATTGCTTTCTAAATGTTCCGCTATAAGGTCCTTGATGATGGTTTCAAGAATTTTCCCCACTACTGATGTTAGGCTTACTAGTCTATAATTCCCTGCTTACTCTCTATATTGAATATATTGAGACTGAATATTGGAATGACACGAGCTACCTGCCAATCTGCAGGGACTGCTCCAGAATCTATAGAATCCTGGAAAATGACCACCAATGCATCCACTATTTCCAGAGCCACCTCCTTAAGGACTCTGGGATTCAGATACTCAGGCCAAGGGGATTTATCCACCTTCAATCCCATAAATTGTCCCAGCGCCATTTCTCTACTAATATTGATCTCCCTCAGTTCTTCCCTCTCACTAAACCTTTCATTCTCCAACATTTCTGGTATCTGATTTGTGTCCTCCTTTGTGGAGACAGAACCAAAGTATGTATTCAATTGCTCAGCCATTTCTTTGTTCCTTATTATGCATTCCCCAGGTTCTGTCTATAGGGGGCCTACATTTGTCTTTACCAATTTCTTTCTCTTCACATTATGTTCCCTGCAAGCTTCCTTTCGTACTGTATTTCCCCTGTCTTAATCAATCCCTTTGTCCTTCTTTGCTGAATTTTATAACTGCTCCCAATCCTCAGACCTATAATTCTTCTTGGCCAATCTGTGTGCTTCTACCTTGGATCGGATATTATTTCTAATTTCCTTTGTAAGCCATGGATTGGCCCTCTTACCCATTTTGCTTTTGTGCTAGACAGGAATGAACAGTTATTGCAGTTCCCCCATGTGTTCCTTGACTGTTTGCCATTGCCTAGCCACTGTCATCCCTTTAAGTAACTCTCCCCAATCTATCAAGGCCAATTGATGCCTCATATCTTCAGTTTCCTTTATTAACATTCAGCACCCTAGTCTCCAAATCAACTACTTCACTCTCCATTCTTGACAAAAATATTCTATCATTTTATGGTCACTCATCCCCAAGGGGTATCGCACAGCCAGATCGGCAATGACTCCCTTCTCATTACACATACCCAGTCTAAGATGGCCTGCTCTCTAGTTGGTTTCTCCACGTACTGGTCAAGAAAACCACCCCGTATACACTCCAGGAATTCCTCCTCTACGGCACTGTGGCTAATTTGCCCAATCTATGTGAAGATTAAAATCACCCATGATCACCAAAATTCCCTTATTACAGGCACCTCTAATTTTGTGTTTAATGCCATTCCCAACATCAGCACTGCAGTTTGGGCGTCTATATATGACACCCACCAATGTTTTTTGCCCCTTGGCATTTCTCAACGCTACCCATACAGACTCCACATTGTCAGAGCTAATATCCTTTTCCACTATTGTGTTAATTTCCTCTTTAACCAGCAGTGCCACGCCACCACATTTTATTTTAAGCCTGTCCTTCCTAAATACTGAAAACCCTAGGACATTCAGTTCCCATCCCTGGTCACCCTGCAGCCATGTCCCTGTAATCCCAATTATGTCGTACCCATTTATATCTATCTGCGCGATTAGTTCATCCACTTTATTGCAAATGCTCCGTGCATTAAGGCAGATGTGTGGGACTTGAGTCCACTAACTTTTGCCTTAGGGACTACTGCCAGCAGAGTGGAGTTGACACTGAGTGAGGGCCTTCTGGAGTAAATTGAGAGTAAAGACACAAATATTAGACTAGATACTGTCCAGAATACAATTTTGTGAGGAAACATTAGTTCTTGATTGGCTATCCACCTATTCGCAATTTTCTTTGTGCAATAGCCCATTGTTTATTCTTTAGTGGATGGAAATTGAATAAAAAATCACACCCTGGAACAAATGATCACGCAGTACCATGTGAGAGAAATAGGATCTGCGTGACTAAACCAATCAAAAGTTTAAAAAGCATGAGGATAGCGACAGACTAGACAGAACGGCTGCGGTGGGCAGACACGTAGCAGATGACATTTAGTGCAGGGAAGGGTGACGTGATACATTTTGGTAGAAGAGGCAACGTGAACATGGTAGTTATAAAGGAGTGCAGTAACTTGGGGAATGAGGCATGCGTGTATAGATCATTGAAATTGGCAGGACAAGTCGAGAAGGCTGCTGTAAAAGCATATGGAATTCTTGGCTTTATTAGTAAGAGGCACAGAGTACAAAGGTCAGGAGGTAATGCTGAAGCTGAACCCTTTCAAAACATCACCAGGAGCGCCGCATTAAATTCTGGGCGACACACTTTGTGTTGAACGGCAAGGCCCCAGAGAGGTTGCAGAAGAGGTGTGCCAGAATGGTTCCAGGGATGCACGGCTTGAGTTATGTGAAGAGACTGCAGTTAGGCTTGTACCTTTTCAGCAGAGAAGATGAAGGAACAATTTAGTAGAGATGTTCAAAATTAATGGACGGAATTGATAGTAACTCAGGAAAAACTGTTCCCGTGCCAGGAGGGCCAATAATCAATACTTTTTAATGGTGGCAAAATAATGTAAAAGAACTAGAGGTGATTTAAAAAAAAAACACAGGCGGCGATCTGCAATTCACTGCCTGAATTCGGTGCTGGAAACAGATGTAACCATAACATTGAAGAGAGTTTTGGGGTACATTCTTGAAAGAAACCCATTTGAGGGATAAGGAGAATGAGAGTGTGGGGTGGGGTCAATTGAATAGGTCGCCCAGGGCGTTGGCACAGGAACCAAGGGGCCAAGCAGTCTTCTCTTTTATGTTATCTGCGATTCCAAAAGTTCGGAATCAAAACGAATATAGTTGCTTGGCTGAATCTACATAGGAGCCTTCCTGTTGCTAGGTTACAGGAGATATTTGATTTGGAAGCAATAAAAAAAAAACTGTTGAAAATTCCACACAAAACAGCTCAGAGTGTGAATGACACTCTGGCCAAGATATAGCGCCTCAACAAATTACCTTTCCAGAATGTTGAGAAGGCAAATACAGTAAACTAAGCTCTTGCAGTTAATTACTATTCATTATTAACACATAAAACAAGGTGGTTTTCACAGGAGACTCTGACGAGAGAATTTGACTTGTTATTTTGAAAAAAAACAATTTATCCACTTAACTGACGTGCCCCTGAGTGATGTAGATTGATAATATTCTGAATTCACAGGCTCACACTGCAGCTGCGGAATTTGAATTGCCATTGCTTTTTAGTCCCGACCTTATCCAGTGATACACAATCACACATTCCTGTATCGCTCACCACAGTGATTGGGGAACAAAAAAGGACGGGTGGAAAAATGTGAACAAACTTAAAAGTTGCCCAGCCGTGGGGGCCTCCCAACATGTTGAGTCCAATTGGGTCTTTTTAATCCAACAAGAATGTTAAACATACTGTTGTAGAGGCCTAAAGCCACGAACCCCAACGTCGCCAACATTTTGGGGCGGCACGGTAGCACAGTGGCTAGCACTGTCACTTCACAGCTCCAAGATCCCATGTTCGATTCCCGGCGTGGCTCACAGTGTGGAGTCTGCACGTTCTCCCCATGTCTGTGTGGGTTTCCGCCGGCTGCTCCGGTTTCCTCCCATAGTCCACAAATGTGCAGGTTAGGTGGATTGGCCATGCTAAATTGCCCTTAGTGTCCAAAAGGGTTGGGTGCGGTTGCTGGGATGGGGTGGAGGTATGGGCTTAAGTGGGGTGCTCTTTCCAAGGGCTGGTGCAGATTCGATGGGCTGAATGGCCTCCTTCTGCACTGTAAATTCTATTATTCTATAAAGGCACATATCTGTCTGCCATTCAAGGTGCCACAATAGATTCTTCCCACTTTTTGCACCTGATGTTTACACAAGAGGGTTTCCCGCCCCGGTTTTGGGTGGGTGGGAACGGTAGCGGAGGAAGGGAATGGAGGTTCAAAATTACTTTGACATTTGCGTGATTTCCCTGCTCGATTGTCCCCGCCCGCAAATGCATTAACAATTAATGGGTCTCCCGACTGTAACGTTCCCTCACGGAGGAAAGGTCCCCATCTCCATTCAGCAACAGGAAATCACGGCAGCAGGGTTTGCAACAAGTGTTTTTCAAATGGGCAACTGGTAAGTCGAACCCACTGGAATGCACAAGTAAGTACACCCCCTGGAAGGAATGGGGGGGGGGGGGGGGGCAGAGAAAGAGGGTCATGCCGGGGCAGCACCTAAGGCGTCCGTTAAGAAGTTATCTCTCAGGAGCATAAGTTGCCACCCTGCCAGCATGATGTTGTGGGACCAACCTACTGGGTTTATTTTGCAACACCAAACACCCCCCCCCACCCCCCATTTGGTGGGAAAAGCCAGCAGCCAGCGGGCTACACACAGTTTTACCCACCCGAGTTGACACTTAGAAAAAAGAAAGGAGAAATGTCTGCCCCAGGTTTAGATGTTCCACCTGCAGGGTGGAATTCCCTCTACTCAACCCCAACAAGTACCTTTACCCCGCCATTGGATTAACTCCATACTGCAGCTTCTTTCTGTTATGGCACCAACCATCTCTGCGCTCTTTCTCAAGGTAATGTCCTACTGAAGGTGTATTTTGTTCAGTACCTGAGTTGAGGCCATCAGAACTCAGTTTACTGTGCATCTCAAAAGCAGGTAACGAGAGCACACTCATGTCCCTTAGATTTTGGACTGGCTACATCTCCAGAAACTGGGAGGACACCACATTTCCGTCATGGCATTAGGTAGAACATTTTCTAAGACAACTTGTGCCCAACTTGTGCTTGCTCCTCCTCTTCCACCAATAGGAATTCTACAAACCTTTGAATCGTGCATTGCACCAAATGAAAGAATCAACAACACATTGCATTTTAAACAAAACTCAGGAATCACTATAACATCCATTTGAATTTATTGGTGTGAGTTCTTGTCTCTGTGAGAGGACAGCATGCAAAACAAGGGACATGTGTAGCAGAAAGAAGGCTTTCTGCACACTATTGTACAGTAAATCTATTATATACAGACAACAAAAATAGATCCACTAGGCTATAGAAGTGAGTGAAGATGCAACAAAGTCAATAAATATCGTAATCGCACAGAGAAATACCAAGTGGCACTGAAAAGAGACACCTATTTGCACCTGAAAATACATTACTTAGCAGATACCACTTTTCACTATAAATTTGATCACAGCCTTTCATTATCCACAGATGCAGAAGGTTTGACTGGCATTCCGCAAGGCAAGGGGGACGTGATTTCTTTATAGAAAAGAGATGAGATTTTCACACTTGACAAAATAGATTGAGTCCACAATTAGGCACAGCCTTGTGCTCTTCCTTCAGGTGCAAGACCCCCTACTTGACTGGTGCAGCGAGAGTTAAACTACAGCCTCGTTGCAATGGAAACTAACAGCAATGGCTCGAGAGGCAAAATGCAATTTCCTACTACAAACAAAACTTCCATTGGATCAATTGTAATTCTCCTACAATACTGTCTCTTTAACCTGTCTTACAGATGACAGAACTTGCCCAAGAATAAGTGCCTGGAATTATACAAAAAAAATGGAAGACAAACACATTCTTAAAAAAAACAAGGTGGTCAAGCTTTATGTATTCTGTTTAAAGTGCACTATAAATACTAATCTTTAAAGATACAATCAAAGAGTTCAGATGGTACCTTCTATATATTTGCTATATTCTTGTCAAGGAAACATCATATACACAGGTAACACGTTTGTCTGGCATTTACAGTCAGCTTAAAATGGAGCCACATGATCATTTAAAAACAAAAGTGTTTTAAAATATTTTTCTTCCAACACTGTACAGAATACAGCCTTCTGGCTCAGTAGCAGCTATGGACTTGGGGTGGGGTGTGCAAGGAGGTTGGGTGACTGGCACATGGTGTCTTAAATGTTGAACTATCACTTGAGTGGTCGGCATGCAGAGGAGGGAGAGAGAGAGGTCAAAACAGAGTTACCTTAGAGTGGCGGTCCCTCACAAACGTATCTGCTTGAAGGAAAGACTGAAATGCACTACGCAAAATAATGCAGCGGGCAGGATGATTAAGGGAGGGGAGGAGGGGAATAGACAATGAGAAAGTTAAAGGAACTATTTGCTAATTAGCAATGAAGAAAAATCAACCAGGCATTCAGCCCAATAGCTCTTGAAAGAATATTCATTTTGTCAATCTCCAGTAAGCTGTACTGTACAAAGCATTGTTTCTTTAAGAAAAACATATCCACAGAAACATTCATTTCACTAGGCTTCAACTTCCTTTTGAGAGTGTTTGGTTTTAAATAATTTAAAGAATTAAAAAAAATGAAGGAAAAGGTCAGCAGCTATCTTGCTCCCTATTTTGTACACAGAAATTCAGCCAATGACAATTCTCCGTTTGTGAAATGACACATATCCATTTGGCACTCATTGTTAGGACCTCTTGTGTAAACCTTCGACTGAGTGACCTTCGATAGCTTTCAAAATAGCAGGCCAACAAATAGGAGTCTGTCTCTTTAAGGCAATATAAAAAAAAACGTCAATCCACAAACAGTTGAGTCAACAACCAAACAAATATATAAAAGCTACAGGAGTGTCTGCAAACAAAGGATTACCATATCAGTCATGTTCTCACAATTTCTGTAACCAAAAGTTGGCATCTAAATAATATTTTACACAAAAATATACAAGTCACAGATTGCGTCACTTGATTATGTTTTGGTGGCCGAGGGCTGGGAGATGATTTCCTGCTGAAGAATTAAGTCTTCTGCTTGTTGTTGGCTGTATCAGGCCTGTAGTCTTTCCTTTCGGAGACATTGCGTTTGATTTTCGCATTTACAGGATACATCTCTTGGTTCAGTGATGGGCTGGAGTGCGACTTTTTCATCCCGTTGCCATCGGTCTCCACGAGCATATCTGGTCCTCCTTCCTTCAAGAGCTTCACATAAGTCTCATATCTGTTTTTCTGTAACAGAAGTCAGCATTGTAACAATTCAGCACAAGGACAGAACACTGCACTTTCAACAGAGAAGGATGCATTATCCTTGACGCCAAAGGTCAATTGTAAACACAAGTTCAAGCTTCCACAAGCCACGGAGCACACAGATGTTTTAAGACCTCATTCCCCCTTTAAGGACCAGATACAAACTAACCCCCATTCTCTTTTCCCTCCCCTCTATTTGACTGCACCAGATTATCAGAGAGCCAACACATGTCCAGTACATAGATCTCGGGCTGGATTTGCCGGCCTCCCAGTGTGTTTCTCGGCAGCGGGTTCTCAATCCCGCCGCTGTCAATGGAATTCCCGATGAAGCCACCCATTTTCACCGGAAAACCTGCGGGCGAGGGTGTGCTGCCAGTGGGACCAGAGAACCCACGGTCAGTGAACGGCTGAAGGATTAAGGCCTTCATCAACACTTCTTGTTGATGAAGTTTACACCCATTATGACTCTGGATATACCAATTGATCATTTTCATTGTGACATCGAAAATGGATATTTGATCCCTTTGAGTGGAGGTTAAAGTTAAGCTTGGTCAGGCCAGATGTAGTTTAGATACCAGGAAATGGTTCTTTCCCAAAGAATGGTGAACATCTGGAAGGCTGACTGCTCAGCTTAGGTCCTGCCAAGGTCACTGGGCTCCTGACCTCATTACAGTCTTGGTTCAAACATGGACAAAAGAGCTGAATTCCAGAGGTAAGGCAAGTGACTGCCCTTGACATTAAGGCAACATTTGACTGAGTATGGCATCAAGAAGCCTTAAACAAACTGGATGCCGACTCACTGAATTCTTTCAAATTCTGAGAGCTGGGCTTGTTTCTGGCTGTGACAGATATCACCTTGGACCAAAGATGTAACATTATTGGGGCCAGCATAATCTCTGTAGTTTTGATTGCTGAAAGAAGTCAGAGAGGAGCTGTGCAATGTGCGAATTGGCTGCTGTGTTTACGACAGTAGCTACTCTTCAAGAGCAGCTCATTGGGTGAAAGCTCCTGAAGTTGTGAATTGTGCTGTATGAATGCAAGGGCACACTTTCTTTAAATTAAATTTCAGTTGAACTTCTCAGCCCTAGAACCAAACATGTCATTAAAAGTGCTCCTTTGCTGCTCACACAGAAGACTCCCTAATCAATGCATTGCCACTTGTGAGGCCATTGAGTTCAGGCACAAAGCACTTTGGAGCAACCCACTCAACAGATTTAAAACTTGATTAAGTTGTCAGAGCTATGCTGACTCAGTCATCACATCGACCACCCTGTGTGGAACTAACCTTTACAAACCAGCACAGACACAGGTTAGATCCCCAGATTCGCTGATCTGTTTGTTTTGTTAATTGTATTGTCAAGGTTACGGATGCATAGGTGAAGGGCTTAGCTTAAGTACCTTGTGCACATATAAAGAAGGACTTCCGTAAACTGGTCCAGGCAGCGGGTAATTTAGGGTGTCATTCGGCCGGACTGCCTCTCGTTCGTGGTTACATCTGCGCATGGGTGTCCCTGGAGAGGGAACATGAGGTGTCCATCGATACATTTGAGGCTCTCCGCAGCCAGGTTCTTTTCTTTAAATGAATTTAGAGTACCCAATTCTTTTTTTTCCCAATTAAGGGGCGATAAAGCCTGGCCAATTCGCCTATCCTGTACATCCTTTTTTGAGCTGTGGGCATGAGACCCATGCAGACACGGGAAGAATGTACAAATTCCTCATGGGCAGTGACCCGGGGCCAGGATCGAACCCGGGTCCTCGGCACCGTGTGGCCGCAGTGCTAACCACTGAGCCCCATCTGCAGCCAGGAAGAAATGGCTGAAGGTATTGGATACTGCAAAGGCTATGGCCTCTGACAATATTCTGGCAATAGTACTGAACACTTTGTTCCAGAACTTGCCGCGGATCTAGCCAAGTTGTTCCAGTACAGCTATGACACTGGCATCCATCCAGCAATGTTGAAACTTGCTCAGGTATATCCAGTACACAAAATGCACGACAATTCCAACCTGGTCAATTAGCACTACCCCATCAGCATACTCTCAATCATCAGCGAGTGATGAAGGGATCGGGAACAGTGCTAACAAGTGGCATTTGTTTGCAATAACTAGTTTATTGACGCTCAGTTTGGGTTCTGCTAGAGTCACTCAGCCTCTGACCTCATTGCAGCCTTGGTTCAAACATGGACAAAAGAACGAGGGCGAGGGTGACTGCCCTTGACATCAAGGCAGCATTTGACCGAGTATGGCATCAAGTGGTCCTAGCTAAACTGGAGTCATTGAAAATCAAGCGGAAAATCCTCTGCTGGTTGGAGTCATATCTGAAAGGAAGATGGTTGTGGTGGTTGGAGGTCAATTATCTCAGTTCCATGACATCACTGCAGGAGTTAAACGAGGTAGTGTCTTAGGCCCAACCATTATCAGATGCTTGACCAATGATTTTCCTTCCATCATAAAGTCAGAAGTGGGGATGTTCGCTGGTTATTGCACAATGTTCAGCACCATTCACCGCTCAAGCAGTTCATGTTGAAATGCAACAAGACCTCGACAATATCCAATCTTGGGCTAACAAGTAGTAAGTAACATTCATGCCACACAAGTGCCAGGCAATGACTATCTCCGACAAGGGAGAATACATCACCCCTTGACATTCAATGGTGTTACAATCGATCAATCCCAACATCACCATCCTGGGGGTCACTACTGACCAGAAACTGAACTGGGCTGGCCACATAAATACTGTGACTACAAGAGCAGGTCAGAGGCTTGGAATCCTATAGCAAGTAACTCATCTCCTGTCTCCCCAAAACCTGTCCACCATTTGCAAGGAACAAGTCAGGAGTATGATGGAATACTCTCCACTTGCCTGGATGAATGTAGCTCCAAAAAACTCAAGAAGCGTGACACCATCCAGGACAAAAGAGGCCGCTTGATTGGCACCCCTTCCGCAAACATTCACTCCCTTCACCGCTGACGCGCAGTAGCAGCTGTGCATATCTTCTACAGGATGAACTGCAGGAACTTACCAAGGCTCCTTAGGCAGCATCTTCCAAACCTACGGACAGCTACCATCTAGAAAATCAACAGGTCCCTGAGAACACCAATTTGCCCTCCAAGCCACTCACCATCCTGACTTGGAAATATATCGCCGTTCCTTCACTGTTACTGGGTCAAAATCCTGGAACTTCCTAACAGCAATATAGGTGTGCCTACATCACGTGGACGGCAGCAGTTCCAGAAGGCAGCTTACCACCACCTTTCTAAGGGCAATAAGGGCTGGGCAACAAATGCTGACGTTGCCAGCCATGGCCATATCCTGTAAATGAATTTTTAAAAATACAGCCAGCAATGATCTGATCCGCAGGAGAGTTTAAAGTTCTTAAAACTCAAAGTTCTGTACTCCCAAACAACCAGCTCACCAGTTTATTTTAAATGTACACAGAAGGACTTCTGGGGAACTGGGTATTGCTTCGGGACGAAGCTAACATACGTAATGTTGCACTCTGTAAATAAACTTAATACTGGAAAAAAAGAATTGCTGTCCGGTTGCCCACTTCACCACCTGTCTTCAGGATGAATGAACAATTATGTTGGATGAGGAAAAGTGAGGGCTAGGTTCCATCCAACTGGAAAATGTCTGCGTGAGCACATGAGGTAAGGGCAAGATCAGGCCATACACTCCACGGCTGAATAAATTGCCAACACTTACCCTCAAGGGTCACGTGCGAGGAATGGCTTCTTGGCCTTGACAGCCGGACAGGGGAAGAGATGGGACTTGCGTGACTGTAGCCCAGGAATATAAGTGGCTTTGAAAGAGCAGGGCAGAAAAATGACTCGCATGATATCCGCATGATGATAGGAGTCATGATCCTCGTTTCTTCAGGATGAATTCTTTCCCCATCTGATACAACATCATCAGTGATGGGATAAAACAAGAGATTAAAATACAGCGGGGAACAATCCCAACAATGGAAGAGGCACAGCAGATCAGAGAGTCAGTGCAACTGTGCATTAAGAACTGCAGAGTGTGCTTGAATGGCATACATCTATAAATTACAATGACAACACTCTGAGAATAGAGGCTGTCAGGAAATTCTTATTTAAAAAAAAGATGGCTCAACTGTATAAAACCGTGTTGCGTACTTAAAGGAGTTTCAAATTTCAAACTGAGTTCCCCTCATTGCCATTAGATTTCGCCTTTCTGATCAGCGAAACTCAGTGTGAGAGGCTATGGCAGAAATGAACAGACTGCTGAAAGTGAATGACTGAATGCAGCCATCATCCTTCTCTTTAAACCCACAAACATTGTATACATTGCAGTGTCCTCGATTACACTGATTACAAATAATGTTACCAAAGGGCCTCATGCATCAATTCCTTTATCAAGCTCATCAGTCAATAATTTAATTACTGTTACACTGAATTAAGGAGCTGCTAAATGAATGTTAAATAATTACTAATGGCGCTGTTTGTACTTTAGGCTCTGATTAAATGGTGGAGTAAACCCTGTGGGAGTCCCGACAGGACAGTCATTAGGTTTTCATGCAAACAAATGCATTGCAGTACACCCGGAGGGCACATCTGGTTGCTGGTCGATGAGGTGCATGGAAATTCCCCAAGTTGCAAAGAGGTCTGCGGCCCTGTGCATCCTTCGCACATCAATCCTCCATCGCGGTGAAGGTCAGAGAACGAGGAAATAAATCAAGCATTTCCTTTCTAATGGGGTGAGGAAAGTTGAAAAGTTATTGTCACCTCAACCACAAGAGGATGGCGGATGAAATCTCAAATTCATTGTTTCATTTTACAAATGATACTTGGCATTGGAAGAACAATGTATAAGTTGTGAGGTTATGGGCTGTGTTCTCTGCTTCACACCGCCGGCGAGAATTGCAATCAGGCGGAGAATAGTGCGCAATGGAAAAATCGCAATTTGTGCCTTGTGCCGATTCTGACGCCATGTCACGGTCCCCCACTGGTGGCGTTAGTGAAGATTGTGTCCCGCATCGGCTGGCCCATGCATAACCCTCATTTGCATGGATTAAAGCTCATTAGTGGGGTGGGGCACCATATGCTCCATCCCCCCCACAATGCTCCACCCGTCTCGGGTGGAAGGCACACGGACGTAAATTGGTGCAAGTATTTACAAGCAGGGCCTGGACACCATGGCTGTTGAGGGGGAGCGAGAGGGTAAAAAAATTCAAAACTCTTCAACATTGTCGGGTTTGCTGGGGGTGGCTGCCTGGGCCAGGGGAGTAGCTGGAAATGACCGTGCCAAGTCCTTGGACTCTGGCTGTCCACCTCAGGATCAGGGTGGCCAGGCACAGACTGTCATTGCTGTAGTATGTGAATTTAAACACACCCCTCTGGAACTACTAACAGGTTCCTGGCTGTTCACACTGCTTACTCGAACAGGCGCCGGAACGTGGCGACTAGGGGCTTTTCACAGTCACTTCATATTTGTGACAATAAAAGCTTATTATTATTGTACCCTTTTTGTTTAACATAAATGTGTTGCTTTTTGTACATTTTAAGACTTGCGTCACACCACAGGTTGCATGTAGGTTGCAACTACACTCAGTTTGTGATGTCTCTTCTTCTTTGTGTAGAGAAGGTGTGTGAAATAGAGCTGTATCAGAGCCCAGTGTGTAAGAGCGGGCAGCCAAGCAACATGCGCTAAGCGTCTGGAGAGTGGCAGGAAATAGCCTTCTGGACAAAAAAGAACAAAGAACAATACAGCACAAGAACAGGCCATTCGGCCCTCCAAGCCTGTACCGGTCATGATACCACCCTTGGCAAAAAGGAGTGTATGGTTTGCCAATAAATTGTCTGTAGTTCTATGGATGCTGCACAGGAGCTGCTGCCTCTCAGGTGTGGCACACGTTGCTTCAACTGGTTTACCTGAAACCTCCTATGTGTCCAAAGGGTTGGTGAGCTGCATCTGGTGTGTGGGTGAAGCACACATTCAGCTTTGTGGGCTAGTTTGCTTCTCATTGTTTCCCTATAGCTCGTGCCAGCAGCAACGTGAAAAAGAGTGTCAAATGTGTGTCTCTCTCGTCAGTGCCCAGCTTCTCCATCGGCAAGACGTCCAAAGGCGGGCTGATGTCCAAATATGCCACTTTCCTGCAACCAAACCGATGCCATGTGGAGTCGCTATGTATTCCTCTGGACTCAACCGGGAGGATTGTGAGGCGGACCCAGCCCTGGGTCGCTATATTTTTTGCCCAGGTTTGCACCCTGGAGAAGACTCTCGAGAATTCTTCCAGAGAGTTAACACAACATGGGAGATAATAGTTACAAATGATAAACCCAAACTGATTGGCATAGAGAACAGGTGCTGTTGTCCCACTGGTCAGCCACTGCCCACCTCGTCAGGTGGTCCCCGACTGGCAAGGCACTGACTCGACGCAGTCCATCAGTTCCTACGGGTGCTCGAAGCTTAGAGTCTCTGCTCAACAAATGGACAGAATCCATCGCAACAGCCAAACAAAGCAAAACAAATTAAAAGAAAGAAGATGCCAACTCTTTGATTAGCAAACTGGAATGTCAGGATTATGTGCACGGGACTGACGATTTCCAGCTCGTCAATGCGCACAAGAGACAGCCGTGATCAACATGGAACCTGATAGGCTGGACACTGACCTGGCTTCACAACAGGAAGCCAGGCTCACCAGGAACTGATGACTGAAAAAAGAACATTACACCTTCATCTGGCAGGAGAGTTCAGAGGAAATACCTTGAGTAAGGTTTGCTGTAAGGAATTTACTAGTCTTAATGATAGAAATTCACCCCCCCCACCTACGCCCAAATGGTTCAGAATGTGTTCTCTCTAACTGCCTCTAACTCAAACAGAGCCGATTAGTATCTATTCTCCAACGCTGAGCTCCACTACAGAGGTGAAAGAGCAGTTGTATGAGAAGCTTGAGACTGCTAGCCGAAGAATCTTTAGGTCAGGACATCTTTACCTACTGAGGTGTTGCAATACAAGAGTGGACAAATGGACCATGAAACCTTCTGGGAAAGATAAATGAGAATGGATAGAGACCACGTGAGCTTTATTGCTAATGGAGTTGGTGCAACAACACCTTCCTTCAGAACAAACCATGCCACAAGGTGTCCTGGGGACATCCAAGATCAGGACATTAGCACCAACTAGATCAGATCATCACCAGGCATGGTTTGCTGAACAGCATTCTCAGCACACACACAGCTAGCACAGAGCTGACTGTGATACAGATCACTCCTGGCATGTACTTGGGGTGAGGATGCAAGCCTTGAATCTTTTTCATTCAAAGCAGAAATGCTGTCATTGAATCAACGTGAGCCATATTGCCTGGCCAGATTTTTAAAAACAACAGCTCCTCGACTTAATTGAACAGGTGCTCTCTAGCATTCCCATGCAGATAGTGCAGAAATGGCATGGAACAATCTTCAAGACACTATCTACAATACCGCACTCTCAACATATAGGAAGCAAGAGTGGAAAAATGCTGGCTGTTCAAGGCTAACATTACGGTAATGGAACTGGTCATTGAAGCCCAGTGGTCTGCGTTCATTAATTGCAAGAGACATCATTGCGAGAAGATTCAAAATGCACGAAGAAATGAAAGAAAATGAAATGAAAATCGCTTATTGTCACCAGTAGGCTTGAAATGAAGTTACTGTAAAAAGCCCCTAGTCGCCACATTCCGGCACCTGTTCAGGGAGGCTGGTACGGGAAGAGTTAAAGTAAAGTCCAGTGAACTTCTAGGCGATGCACCAATGACTTCTGGCTACATTTGCCTGAATATCCAGTTGTCATTTGATACAGAGTGTTCGGGGTTCGTATGAAAGGGTCAAAAAAGCAACATGTCCATCAGCAAAGAAAACTGCCCCTTTCAACGCAAAGGCCGGGGTAGGGGTATAGGGACAGAATCACCGACTCCAATAAACAATTGGTGATGACTGGAACACTACATTGAGTTGTACTCTAGAGAGAACACCGTCATCAAGGAAATTCTACACACCCTGGAAAGCCTGTCTGTCATGGCAGAGCTTGATTTTGAACCCACAGTGGAGGAACTTATAGACAGCTGGCTTGTGATGCAGAACAAGGCCAGCAGCGCGGGTTCAATTCCTGTACCAGCTGAGAATTCTGAATTCTCCCTCCGTGTACCTGAACAGTCGCTGGAATGTGGTGACTGGGGGCTTTTCACAGTAACTTCTTTGCAGTGTTAATGTAAGACTACTTGTGACAATAAAAATATTATTATTATTATTATTATTAAGCTATTGACTCACTTGCCATGGAAAAAGCTCCAGGTACTGATGTTATACAGCCTGAACCCATCAAGACTGGGAAACCAGCACGACTGCACCTCCGCACGAACCTCTCTGTCTCTGCTGGAGGGAGGGGGCAGAATGTGTGTGATGCAAAGATTCTGGGCAGGATTCACCATTGCCCGACGCCGATATCGTAATCAGCGATCGGGCGGAAAATCCCTTCCAACGCCCAAATTGGGGGCGGTGCCGGTTTTCTATCCTCCGCCCGCTTTGAAATGGCATCATCGCGTTGCACGCCGCAGGTACGGCGTTGGCGCGTCACCTGATGGTCTTCCCCTGATGCTCAGCCCCCAATGGGCCGAGTTACTGATCGTGTTAGGGACATGTGGTCTCAGCGGTCGGGAACACGCGGCGGTGGCTGCGAACTGTGCCCAGCACCGCTACAGTCGACTGGGAGCCGTGCTGCTCGTCGGGCGGGGGGAGGGGGGCTCCCGCGAGGGCTGGGGGGACTGGCATGCTCATGTTGCATCTACTCCGAATCCCAGTGGGGTTTCAGAACTGGAAGATTGACAAATGACATTATCTTAGTCCAGCAGCTGCAAAATAAATGCCGTGAGCAAAGGACACCAATGTGTATTAGCTTCATCAATCTCACAAAGTATTCAACTATGTGAAGAATTACTCTGTACTGACAATCCCACACACACATTCCAAACTGAGGAATGCCTTCAGCAACAAATGGATAGAGTCTCTCATGCTTGTAAAGAGTTTGGTTTGACCATCAGCATCAGATCCTGGATGTTGCCATACCACCATTTATCTGCATTGATGATGCTGGAGGTTGTTGATAGCTTCACATACCTAGGCTCCACAATCACCAGCAAACTATTACTTGACGCTGCAATCAGCACACACGTTGCAAAAGCTGCAGCTGCTCTGTCCAAGTTGAGTAAGAGAATGAAGAACTGACTGAGAACACCAAACGGCGAGTCTACCGAGCCCGTGTCCTCAGTGGTGAAACCTGGCCAATATAAGCCAGACTGGAGAAAAGTCTGGACATTTTCAAACTTTCATTGACTGTGACGCATCCTTGGCAGGATAAGGTCACCAACTTGTAAGTCCTGGGCCTTGCTAATTCCAACAGCATACACTCATTGCTCAGCAATGACATTGGCACTGGTCGTGCCACATGCATCAAATGGATGACAGCCACACCCAAAGACCATCTGTGCGGTGAATTGACCACTCGGTCACCATCTCCTTGCATCCATTCCTCTGCTACAAGGACATGTGAGATGTGAAGATAGTGGATAGCCGAGAAGAGGGCCCAGAGTTCACCTTCTCAGCCCACTGTCTCCCTCAGCAGCGAATGTGGCAGAGACTGACATGCCAGCATTGGGCTCCTGAGCCACCCCAGGTAAAGCGTAAGACAGAGGTTGGTTTGACCATCAGCATCAGGTTTTGGATGTTGCCATTCTCTCATCTATTAGCATTGTACCACGGCATAAACAATCGCCTCATGATGCAGATGGCCGACACCAAAAAAGAAATAATCCCGCCACAGAATTGATTTAGTTTCACTTTTTGACAATTTAGTGAACACACAGATCACTTCAGTGTAACTACTCTTCCCCCACACAAGTTACAATGATAAAGCCCTCAATATGTACGCTCCAGATGAGGTGGTGGATGATGAATGGACAGTGGATCAACCAGGAAAGATGGGAAGGATAAGGGGCAGGGAGTTATGGAAGAACATCAGGAGGAGGCACAAGCCTGGTTGTGGGGTTGGGGGAGGTGTTAAAGAAATGGGAGAAAATAGCCAGATTAGCTGAGACAGCGAGGGGGTAAATTGGCAGTTTACGGTAATGAAGGTAATGAATGAAGGTTGCCAACAGCACAGCGAAGAACAAGAATAGGGCCACAGAGTTTGCACACAAGAAAACTCAAGGGATAAACTGAACCTCAGTCATAATTCAGTAAGAAGTCTTACAACACCAGGTTAAAGTCCAACAGGTTTGTTTCAAACACTTGCTTTTGGAGCACTGCTCCAAATTCACCTGAGGAAAGAGCATGATTCACCTGAGGAAGGAGCAGTGCTCCGAAAGCTAGTGTTTGAAACAAACCTGTTGGACTTTAACCTGGTGTTGTAAGACTTCTTACTGTGCTCACCCCAGTCCAATGCCGGCATCCCCACATCATCATTCTGTAACTAAGTGACAATGGATTTAATTTGAGGAGGCGGTTGAGCAGACAGTTTAGGCTGAAAAACCTCATGCCGAGTTGGGGGGAAACTTGGAGACAGATAACTGAAATGAGGGATGAATAGCTGTTTTGGGTACAGTGTAGAGGAGGAAGAATATGGCACTTTTTCCAACTTTCAGATCTGTGCCTTGACAGTAGCATCCTCCCCATTTCTACATAGTGTACTGATTCTGGGTACAGCGTGCCTCCGAATGAACCTGTTACTTTCTCTCGCCTCAGTTACCTTTTTACAACTTTGAATCTGGTGCACTGACCAAAATTAAGCTTTCAACAGTCACATAAACTGACAATGTGACAAAAAGCAACGTCATGATGGAGAGCAGGTGACTAACGCCGTGTCCGTTTAAATTTCTGGCCCTTGTGCCTGACTTGAATGGATGATTGCCAGAATTGGGAGCAGGTGGGTGTTCATTCACAGATGCTGTTCTCTGGAAAAAGTTTGGAGCAAATGGATTAAAGTACAAATTGAATGCTGAAATTTATTTCCCATGATCTCGATACGATGAGCTCAATTTTTTGTGTTTGGATTGTAAAGGTGTTAAACTCTCTCGGTACCCGACAGCCTGATCCAAGAGGCACTGGAAAAACTCCAAAATCAACATCTCATCTTGAAGCTAATTTCCAATTAGAAGAGCAGGGGGCAGAATGAAGCACAGTTTCTATTTCAGATTCTGCTATGGAGCCTCTGATATCTGAAGAGCAAGTGTAAAATCATCAACCTAAAGAGAGCAAATTGCAGCTCCTGATGAATCTTTTGTCGATTTTGTTTGCTCTAAACACCTTGTAGTGTAGTATCAAGGATTTGGAGAGGCTGACACAGTATGGAAACACTGCGCTTGTGTTCACTGCTTCGCTCAGTCATGAACCTGCTTCATAGGTAACCTTTGGCTGTTAATTCCTAACTGAATTCCTAACCAAACTCCAGCCTTCCAGCAGCTCACAGTCCAATGTTTCTGCTCCTTCAACTTGTCGGCCGGCTTGCTATCCTAAATGTCTCCTGAAATGCTTTGTTCATGCTTTCAGCTCCACTTGAAATCACTCTCTGCCTTTCCTCTCCACTCGCGTCCACTTTTTCTCCCACCCTGTCCAGCTTCCTGACACATGCCTGCTTCACCTACGGGAAGAGAGTCCCTGTATTTAAGGAGGAGGAATGTTTGCATCTGGACCGATGTGAATCTTTACAGCGTTACCTGCAGGTTTTAAGCAGGATTTTCCCAATACAGATGGGAATCCAACAGACATCTTGGAAGCTGGCGAGAAGATGTCCGCTTTAAAGCAACAACAACTTGCATTTAAGTAACACCTTTAAACTTGTAACACAACCCACAGGAGCGAGAGAAAATAAAACCGAAGACCAAGCCACATATGGAGCCATTAGGCCAGGACACAGAGGTAGGCTTTAGGAAGGACTGTACCTAGAACATAGAACATAGAACAGTACAGCACAGAACAGGCCCTTCGGCCCTCGATGTTGTGCCGAGCAATGATCACCCTACTCAAACCCATGTATCCACCCTATACCCATAACCCAACAACCCCCCCCCTCCTCTCTAACCTTACTTTTTAGGACACTACAGGCAATTTAGCATGGCCAATCCACCTAACCCGCACATCTTTGGACTGTGGGAGGAAACCGGAGCACCCGGAGGAAACCCACGCATACACGGGGAGGATGTGCAGACTCCGCACAATGACCCAGCCGGGAACCGAACCTCGGACCCTGGAGCTGTGAAGCATTTATGCTAACCACCATGCTACCGTGCTGCCCCAAGTGCCTAAGGAGGAAACAGAGAGAGAATTCCAGAGCTCAAAACACACACAAAAGAAATTAAAATTATGTATATTTTTCTAAGAACCTCACATCGCTGAGATTTTTAATCATCTAAAGGACTATGGGTTCACTGGTGGGATGCTGAGAAGGCATTCGGTTTTGCTTCCCCAGAACCATTCGCAAAAAGAGCCATAGATTCCTGTAAGCTTCCCTCAATTAAAACCGAACATCATGTAACATCTGGTGTAATTGTAGAAGCAACGTGGTGCTGATAATTTACACAGAATGTTCTTATGACCATCTGCTTAAGAAATTCGGAGAAAAGCTAGGCAAGGTTTAAGAAGAGGTGAAACATCTGCCTGTCAGGGTATTTAAAACAAATTCTTTCATAGGATGCAGCACGGTAGCACAGTGGTTAGCACAGTTGCTTCACCGCTCCAGGGTCCCAGGTTCGATTCCCGGCTTGGGTCAGTCTGTGTGGTCACGTTTTCCCCGTGTCTGTGTGGGTTTCTTCCGGGTGCTCCGGTTTTCTCCCACAGTCCAAAGATGCACAGGTTAGGTGGAATGGCCATGATAAATTGTCTTAAGTGTACACAGATTCTGTCCATCCTGTAGTGCCTTGTCCGAGTGGCCATTCATGGACAATTAGATGTGGATGAAGTCTGATGCAAAGCGTGTACGTGTACGCACACATGTACTTGCACCCACGGCAGCAGCACTCACTACGCAGTGATGAAGAACACATGATTACCCCCCTCCCCCAGCCGCCCCAAACCAGGAACCTCTGGTTAATATGGTTTGACGTTAGACTGAGCAGTATCTTTAACCACTTAACCAGCGGAAGAACTCAAACTCTGAGTTTTATTCAGAGTTGCTCCCGGTCCTCTGCTGTAACTTTGCTGGAAGTGTGACAGATGCGGCCTGGCCAAAGGTCAAGCTGACAGCCTCTCACCACATGGCCTGGATGCGGAATTTTGGTGCTTCCAGTTTTCCTGCAAACAAGTATTCTCTACGTTGAGAGAATTTATATTCACATTTATTCATAAGCTCATAAAATATAGGAGTAGAATTAGGCCATTCGGCCCATCGAGTCTGCTCTGCCATTCTATCATGGCAGAAATGTTCCTCATCTGCTACCTACAATATTACAGACCAAGAGCTGGATTGTGAAATCAGCCAGAGCATCTCCTCCCTAGAACGCATGACCTCGGAGCAGGAGTCGGCAACTTAGCCTCAGCCTAAACACCCTCAATGTGATCATGGCTGATCCCATCCAAGCCTCAACTCCACCGTCCTGCCCATTCTCCATAACCCTTCAACACATTACCAATTAAAAATCTGTCTAAACTCCTCCTTAAATTTACTCACTGTCCCTGCATCGACTGCACTCTGGGGCAGCGAATTCCACAGATTCACAACCCTTTGGGAGAAGTAGTTTTTCCTCAAATTGGTTTTAAATTTGCTGGATTTGGATTTTGTTTATTGTCACGTGTACCGAGGTACAGTGAAAAGTATTTATCTGCGAGCAGCTCAACAGATCATTAAGTACATGAAGAGAAAAGGAAGTAAAAGAAAATACAAAGTAGGGCAACACAAGGTACACTATGTAACTACATAAACACCAGCATCAGGTGAAGCAGACACGGGTGTAGTGTTAATCAGATCAGTCCATAAGAGGGTCGTTTAGGAGTCTGGTAACAGCGGGGAAGAAGCTGTTTTTGAGTCTGTTCGTGCGTGTTCTCAGACTTTTGTTTCTCCTGCCTGATGGAAGAAGTTGGAAGAATGAATAAGCTGGGTGGGAGGGGTCTTTGATTATGCTGCCCGCTTTCCCCAGGCAGCGGGAGGTGTAGATGGAGTCAATGGATGGGAGGCAGGTTTGTGTGATGGACTTGGCTGTGTTCACGACTCTCTGAAGTTTCTCGCAGTCTTGGGCCAAGCAGTTGCCACACGAGACTGCGATGCAGCCCGATAGGATGTTTTCTAGGATGCTGTGTCTTATTCTAAGATTACGACCTCTCGTTTTAGAAAGCTCCAGAAGAGGAAGCTTCAGCTATTGTCGAGAATGTACTACAGAAATCATATCAGTGCAAATGTAAGGCTGCATTTATTACTTAACTAAATGTGCCCATTCAAAACTTTTGGGATGGTTCATCACCTGAAAGTCTACACTACAATCTCTTGTTCTACGTTAGTTCCGGAGCCCCCGAAAGAAACCATTCAGATTACACAGATAGATTCCCAAAGGAAACATGTGTACCTTATGTGACCCGGAATCAAAAGGGAATTATGATAAAATACCAACAAAGGAGCTGAGTAACTATTATATCACCTCCGTATAAAACAAATTGGATGGTTAAAGGAAACTGGTTTCAATGAGAACCTAACGAAAGTGGTTTAAAGAGGAAAAAACATTCTTGATTTGTACCTGCATCACGAATGACTTTACATTTACTCCAAACTACCAGGACTGCACAAAGCAGGCAGGTCTTGCTGATTCCCAGCGAGTGTCACTCTAGTTAAATACATTGAGCTTCATCCACCTCCAACCTTTTTCAAAGTTGCGTGAATAATGAAGGTAAGAATAGCTAGCTCACCACACCCAGTGGGAATGGGGTACCCATACATTTTTCAACCTTAATACCTCGTCCCCCCGATTAGATTTTTCAACAATTCATTTATAGGATGTGGGTGTCGCTGACTAGGACGGAATTTATTGCCCATCACTAGTTGCCCTTGAGAAGTTGGTGGTGAGCTGCCTTCTTCATGGCATAGCACCCCGATGGATATTTAACTCAGGACTGAATTTTTGGATAAGGTTAACATTGAGTATTGCTTCCAACTAGGCTAGGATATCAGGAAAAGAGAACAGACTACAGGAGGGAGATAAATCACTTGGTTGCATGGTGTAGCGAAAACAACCTCTCGTTAAATGTTGGAAAGACCAAAGGGCTGATCATCAACTTCAGGAAGCGCAGCACGACACATACTCCCGTCTGCGTCAATGGCTCTGAAGTGGAGATGATCGATAGCTTTAAGTTCCTGGGGGTCACCATCACCAACTGTCTGTCCTGATCCACTCACGTTGACGTAACAGTCAAGAAAGCCCAACAACGTCTCTACTTCCTACGGAAGCTAAAGAAATTTGGCATGTCTGCATCGACTCCCAAAAACTTCTATAGATGTGCGATAGAGAGCATCCTATCACAGCTTGGGTATGACAACTGCTCGGTCCAAGATCGCAAGAGACTGCAGCGTGTGGTGAACTTAGCCCAACGCATCACACAAGCTTGCCACTCTCACATTGATTCTGTATACACCTCCCGCTGCCACAGGAAGGCAGACAGCATTGTCAGAGACCCCTCCCACCCAGGCATTGCCTTCTTCCAGACCCTTCCATCAGGCAGAAGGTACAGAAGTCTGAAGACCCGCACATCCAGATATAGGAACAGCTTCTTCCCCACAGCTACAAGACTCCTCAACGACTCCCCCTCGGACTGATCTGTTCCCTGTAAGAACACTATTCACAACGCCCTATGCTGTTCTTGCTCATATATTTGCTTTGTTTGGCCCCTTGTTCCGCATTGTAACCAATCACTGTTTGTCAATGTACCATTTGTCAATGTTCTCTGTTGATTATTCTCCTTATCTACTATGTACGTATTGTGTATGTTCCCTGTACTTCGGTACATGTGACAATAAATCAAATCAAAATCAAGACCTTACTGGAGTGCAATGCACATTTAAAGTGCATATTCAGAAAAACATAACTAGAAGAATGATTCCGGTTTGGAAGAACTTTGCACAGCAGAGGCAGAAAGATCATGGATAATCGGGAAGAGGCAAGATACTGAAGTGGACAGTTTGGCTATTCGAACAATGCGCTGCAGTGAGAAAATATTGTTTCTTTGGCATCGATATTACATACAATTCCAATGGTACTGCTCACCGGAAGAATCATGTTCAGGTGATATGGGGTGAGAACAGTGATAATTGAATCAAGGGGTGCCAGTGGAACTAAATTCCTCTTTGAAAATCATATCCATTCCATCCTTATCTGAAAGCCACACACTGTGAATTGCCACACACCTAAAGGTGCTCCTTTTCTAACCTGCTGCCTCTGCAGTTTTTAAACTCAATCGTGCATGTCTACAGTGGAAGAAGCATGTGCTTCTTGTCTCCCGGACCTACCTCAAACTCCAGGTAGTGCTCCTTCAGTCTGTATTCATCAATCTCCTTAGCTTTGACTTTCTTGTCAGGGGGGTAGGAACGGTGCTCTGTGAGCTCAGTGGAAATCTGTTTCAGCTTGGCCTCGTGTGATTTCAGCTGATCCTCCTGAAACGAGTTTCAAGTGCGTCATTAAAACAAAGTGGAATAAAAAACACTTGTACAACTTGTAGCTCAGGCAGTTTACTTTCTGTTTGGCAACTGCCTGTTCGACAAGGTTGAGCAGCGCGACGGTCGATGCATTAGTGACACAATATTGGCGGAGTCCTTTTAATTCTGCACCATAAACACCATGCCCTACGAAGGTTATACAGAGCCATGCATGTTGTGGTGTCTTCGGACTTCTCCTCGGTTTCAAAAGTCATGGAAAATTTGAGTCAACTGGATTTTCTCAGTTGAACACGATCCCCCCACATTTAACTCATTATCCTGAGGAAAGTAATTTTCCTTCGGTGAGAGATGGTGACGCCATGCGCATAAGCAGGTTTAGAATTAATTGAGCGGGTGAACAGCGGGGCCGTGAGACTAACTGGATAGCTCCCTAAAAGGGCTGGCACAGAAAAGAGGGGCAGAATGGCCTCCTTCTGCTGTACAAGATACCACAAAAACGACAGATGGAGGTTTTAAGGAACGGCTCCTTATTTTCCTTGATGGTCTGTTTTTCAACTTCAACTTTTTGCAAGAGG
Source organism: Scyliorhinus canicula (assembly GCF_902713615.1). NCBI lineage: Eukaryota > Metazoa > Chordata > Chondrichthyes > Carcharhiniformes > Scyliorhinidae > Scyliorhinus > Scyliorhinus canicula. Next base: position 258,289,557 of record NC_052148.1, on the reverse strand, counting down.
CGTTCCAGTTTAGTGGAATCACGAGGAGGTACAGTTACATGTTCCAGTGTGCTGGTTAACAAAGCGTCTATTTGAAGTCGAACAAAATTCTGCAGGCAGCTTGGGCCAAGGGATGCACACTTATTGCCACTGCTTGCTTCTGGTTCCATTTCCTGCGCTCCACGTTCTGGAGACCAAACTGCAAGCGTACCTTTCAGCATTTATTGTTCTGCTCAGGGGCCCTCTGTCACCACCATCCTGCACCTTTCATCCCCACTCCCCGCCATTCGTGCTTCAATTATGTAAAATAAAAACTCTTTGTTATCCTCACTACACATCACCAATGAGCTCAGGAGCAGGTGCTGCCGTGTGCTCAGATAAAGGTGCAAATTAATAAGAGCCTGTATAAAAATAGCACATGGAAAGGCAGGGCCAGGATTTTTGCTGCAGAGACAGGAGTTTTATTATTAGATCAGTCCCATTATCTTCTCGGTGCCCAGGTAGCATCGGGCAACAAACGCAGTTTGTTATGCAATGCTGGAACAATTCTCTCACTGCTACGTCAAAGACATGTTTCCATAGCAATGCCGTATGTCGACGGCATGGAGGAAGGTCGGGAACAGACAGTAACTCAATTGGTATCAACACTTTATACAGCAGGATAGCTCAACATGCCAGCATTCGTGTCAGTAATGGGAATGGATGTAGTCAAGGAGAAAACTGTGAATGGATTGAGTTCCAGTGTACACCACTGATTCCAGCAAAACACCACCACTTCTCTGAAGGGAGGGTTAGTACCAGAAGAGCAGGAAGGCAACCTAAAACAGAAAACATTAAACCATACAATCTATCATTATGAATGGAGCTACGTGGCGGGTGGCATGGTGGCACAGCGGTTAGCACTGCTGTCTCACACCTCCAGGGACACGGGTTCAATTACAGCCTTGGGTGACTGTGTGGAGTTTGCACTTTCTCCCTGTGTCTGCTTGGGTTTCCTCCAGGTGCGCCGGTTTCCTCCCACAGTTCAAATATGTGCAGGTTAGGTGGATTGGCCATGCTAAATTGCCCCTTCGTGTCCAAAGGCTAGGTGGGGTTACTGGGTTACGGGAACAGGGTGGAGCTGTGGGCTTTCGTAGGGTATTCTTTCAAGGGTCGGTGTCGACTCGTTGGGCCGAATGTCCTCCTTCTGCGCTGTAAATTCTATGAGTCTATGAAAATCATAGGAGGGAAACTGAGCTCTGATAAACGGCACTAATTTGAAATGTTTATTCTCTCTTCACAGATTCTGCCTGACCTGCTGAGTAGAGTCACAGAATCCCTACAGTGTAGGTGGAGGTCATTCGGCCCATTGAATCTGCAATGACCCTCTGAAAGAGCGCTCTACCTAGGCCGATTCCCCCACCCTAACCCCATACCCTCACCTAACCTGCATATCTTTGGACACTAAGGGGCAATTTATCATGGCCAATTCATCTAACCCGCACGTCTTTGGACTGTGGGAGGAAACCAGAGTACCCGGAGGAAACCCATGCAGACACAGGAAGAAGGTGCAAACTCCACACAGACAGTAGCCCTCGGCTGGAATTGAACCCTGGTCCCTGGTGCTGTGAGGCACCATGCTATTTTCAACATTTTCTGTTTTTAGTTTGGTAGGCCAGAGGCTTTGATCAAAGATTTGGAGGCATGAATTTCAACTGGCAACAGCGCCACTGGGAGTGGAAATTCAGATCCTGTCAGTTTACCCTGAGTCACAATAAGGTAAAATGACCCTTTGAAGAATCGGCTGTGTAATAGAATCATTTGCAATATTTGTTCGTATCAGGGAATGTGAAGGGAAGAAGTTGGATCGCAGGAGTACCTGGATAGTCATAACATTCTTCAAATCCTCTCCAACCCAAGTCTGTACCCAAACATATAAATGTTACTGATGATCCATACGATCACAATTTTCATAGCGCAGAAAGAGATCATTTGGCCCATTATGTCTGCACCGTCTCTCCAAATAAGCAATTTCTGAGTGCCATTCTCCCGCCTTCTCCCCATAACCCTGCATATAGTCTAATTCCCTTTTGCATGCCTCGAGTGAACCAGACTCCACCACTCTCCCAGGCAGTGTAATCCAGACCTCGACGACTCACTGTGTAACAAAGTATTTCCTCATATCACTTTTGCTCCTTTTGCCAATTACTTTAAATCTGTGCCATCTTGAGCATTTCACAAGTGGGAACACTTTCTCCCTACCGTCTCAGATGCCCCATTATTTTAAATACCTCCATCAGATCTCCTCTTTGCCTTCTTTTCTCCAAGGAAGTCAACCTAAACTTCTCCAACTATCTCCACATCTAAAGTAAGGACATGTTAATGCAGTCCACACTGCCATATACTGGGCATCAGAATGGAAGTTCCTAAATAGTCTCAGTGGGCAAGTAAACTGACGTTACACTCAAGTGAACATCATAAAACCCCAGATTTGGTTCATTCTCTACAATGCTCCCACATCATAGAGGTGGGGACGCCAAGAAGCGAAGGTTACAATTGGCTCAAGTGCCTGAAGGGCAAGTAGTACAGTAAAAGTAAAATACGATCTTTTTTTGTTCCTGCTTTTTAGTACATCAATGGTCTTGTTTGTTTTCATATATGGAGATGTAATCATAGGCATAAGAACATAAGAAATAGGAGGGATAGACCACATGGCCCATTGACCCTGCCCCACCATTCAATACAATCCTCTTGGCCAACTAACTCAATTCCACTTTCCCATTCACTCCCCACATGCATTGATTCGCTGAGAGATCAAACTTCTGTCTATCTTGTGAATAAATATATTCAACAATAGAGTATCTGCAACCTTCTGGGGTAGAGAATTCCAATGTTCGCAGTGAGTGAAGAAATTTCTGCTCCTTTCAGTCCTCTGGACATGGTTTTGCCCTTCAAATTACTTTCACTGGCAAACACAACGTTGAAGACATTCCTTTTACATGTTTGCTTCCTTATGTGGCAAAGCAAGTCCAGTTAAATATTTGCAAGGGCTTTGAGGGAAGTGAACTATCACCTTATCAATGTGGTTTATTCGTAGTGGAGCTCTCCCTGCGAGGGTGAGGCAGAGATGGAAGAAGGCTTTACAAAGACTGGTGTAACCCTTACCTGTGTCATCTTGGTGGTGGTAGCTGGCAAAAGTGGGCGGCTAAACCTCTTCTGTGAGCCAATCGCAGCTGGAAATGGAGGGGCAGAAAACATGGCTGCTACTAAGTTCATTTTATTTATCCAGGATTCCATTTCTTCAGGGCTTCTGAAAATTTGTGAACAGACAGGTGGTTAAAGCAAAATAAAATGGCCACGGTGAGAGTGCATGATGGCGGGATGCGACTTGAAGAACTCGACTACCAAACAACACGGTAGTGTCTTTTAAAAATTTCCCACCAGCCTCCCTCTCTTCCCTCACACACTTGCTGGTTAAGTAAATTGTTGCATGCCTTTCCTCGTGATGTTAATAATTTCAGGATATTTGGGAGTGACTACAAGTCATTGGCAATAAAGGAACTTTGGAATTAGTTACCGGTTTATAAGGATGGACGCCTGACGGTAATTATAAGAGATAATCTCATTATAGGATTGTCCTCACCAGGCCTGGGTTAACAAGTAGGGAGGGTATGGATGGACGTCTGGCGGCGAGTACAATGATAATCTCATTATAGGATTGTTCTCACCAGGCCTTGGCCAACAAGTAGAGGGGGGGAAAACGAGCCCAAGTTCCATTCATTGTCCATAGTCGTAGAATGTTATACACAGGTCATTCAGCCCATTAAATCAGAGCTACTTCTTTGTTACAGCAATTCAAAATTACCCCTAATGTATACTCATCTCTTTTAAATATCCCCCCCCTCTCCCGTCCCCAACCTCTCTTCCCCCACAATAATGCACAAAGAATACATACTGTGCTTGGAAAAGAAAGACTCTCCAGTCAGCTGTTTTCAGCTTGAGGACATTGGGTTTCTTCTCATACTCGGTAGCTTTTATTGCCATTGCGTGATGTATGCTGATTGCATTTTTTAAATCCTCTTCAGACAGATTTTTCTCTGGCTTATATTCATCCTTTGGAGGAAACATAACATTTGGGGAAGTCACTGAGTGTAATTTAGTACGTGTCGATAAGAACAAAGAAAAGTACAGCACAGGAACAGGCCCTTCGGCCCTCCATGCCTGCACCGACCATGCTGCCCGTCTAAACTAAAATCTTCTACATTTCCAGGGTCCGCATCCTTCTATTCCCATCCTATTCATGTATTTGTCAGGACGCCCCTTAAACGTCACTATCGTCCCTGCTTCCACCACCTCCTCCGGCAGCGAGTTCCAGGCACCCACTACCCTCTGTGCAAAAAAAACTTGCCTGATACATCTCCTCTAAACCTTGCCCCTCGCACCTTCTCAGGGACTCAGCCTGGTAAATGGCAGAGTTGGCGAGGGGTCAAGCCCGGACAGTGTAACAACTGAATCTATTTACCCAGCTCACACTCCAGCACTGCCCATTCAAACGGACCCCCATGATCCCAAAGCACTTTGAATTTTACTCATGATTAATTGCATTCCTTTGGATCACAAGTGGTGTTGCATAAGCTGGAGTTTATATAGAGAGCAGATAGGAACACCTGCCATGATGGCACGTTAAATTTGTACATATCTAACAACAGGCTCCTGCTTGCTTGCCAGCGAATGTAATAACACAGAATTGAACGAGCCTGTAAGGTCCAATTGGAACACCAGTCCATGTTGTATTTTGTGGCCATCGCTGGTGTTGCAAATATTGTCCTTGATATACCTGTGACTGGAGATGAGAGGCTGAGGGGTCAGGGAAAGATCAGCCAGAATTCCTGTTGCAAGTTGTTCCCAGTGGAACAACAGTATTTGAATGACGGGTGTTTCGACCGATTGTCAGGTGAAGTCCCCTAATTTATTATGATTCTGGACGAGATGCCCCAGTTTGGTATGCTCCTGGGTGAGGAGGATTGAGCTGGATCCCTTCTTTATTCAACCCCTCTGTTCATCACGACGAGGTTAATTTGAAAAGGATCCCTCCTCTTTGGAATACCTTTTCCCAGTCCAAATGTATTTGGCCGCGATCTACCGGCCACCTTGCGCCCGAAAGGTAGATGCCAGATTTCTCTTCCGGGATCTACCCGGCTCGCCACTTCTCCCGATCGTTCGAGATGTCGCAATCTGGTTCCCACCTATTGTGGGCGGAATCAGTACTTTGAAAATCTGCATATTAGGGTGAGACTCTCTCTCATGGTCCACCTGAGGCGTTGGATCTAACCCCTTCGTCTTGGAGAGGTCGGGTGAGTGTTGTTCAGTGTTCGTCTCCACAAACGGGGACAGACGGAATGGTACTTGTGGCAGTCTCCCAGGGCCCCAGGTCCTTGCCCTCTGGGCAGGGTGGCACTCTGGTACTGGTGGTGTCACCAAGGCACCCTGGGAGAGGCACCTGGGTGCCGTCCTGCCAAGGTGCCCAGGTGGCAGGGGCACTGCCAGCTGCTCGGCTGACAATGCCAAGTTGGCATTTTTCATGCGAAAGAGATCAGGCCTGGGGGTGTCCTGCGCATGTGCGTATGTGAGTTGGGCTTTGGGGGGGATCGAGAGATCAGGGAGCCATTTAAAAATATTGTACCGATCTCCTCCTGTAGTGCGGAATTGCAGTGAGTGGAGCTACTCGATGCAGGAAACGGGACTAAGTGCGGCCTCATGGGGGGGTGGTTTCCTGTTGTGGCCCCGAATAGAAGTAGAGTCCCGCTAGGTAGCGTCGTGTTTCATGGAGTAGCGAATGCTGGGAAACACCCGGCAAACAAGCTAGTTATGATTCGGTTAAATTGCACCTGTTCTAAAAGGAACCAATTTAACCCAGCATTCTTGAATTAAAGTGAGTTTATTTGTTAATAAAACATGAGAAGATGACACATATACTCACAGGTTGGAAATAAGAAGTGTGTCCAAAAATAAAAGTTAAAACGGTGATACGAATCAGCCTTTGACTTGTTCGTGCGGAGTAGATGGTGAAACTTAGCAGCTGTTAAGTTGGGTCACGCTAAATTGGTTGGAAGAGTATGGTTCTGCAGGTTAGCTGAAAGGAGTCTGGGTCCCGCCTATTGTGAACGAGAGTCGGAGTGCAATGTCACGCAAGATCTTGTTAGATCTCGCAAGCTGTAACGACCATCTGCAGAGGCCTCTCTCAGAATCTACTGGCCATGTACCGTCTCGATCAGGCAGGACCCTGCCGGTAAATCGCGCCCATTATCTTTGCAACCACAGTTTTTGCATTGCATCGTGTTCCAGTGTCTCTGTCTGAATTTCCTCGACACTCTCCAGGTGCGACATTCCATGTGCTCTCTAGGTGCGAGTATAATCCGCACAGGAACTTTCCGTACAGTTGCTGAATTACATCCTCAGCCACCTTTGGTTTGCATTCCTTTTTTAAAAACACATGTCCTACTTAAACGTTCAATATGTCTGTAAGTAATGGCCCATTGTCATGACAGGGCGAAACGCGAGGCTTGCCTGTGACGGCCTCCATGGTCAAACAGCCCACTAATAAGCATTATCTGAGTGCACACATGAATAACAGCCACTTGGCTGAGGCACCAGAGGACTTCTGGAATATACTCAAGTGAGACAATATCTTCAGGAAAGACAAAAAAAACCCTGTGGATAGGAAATTGAGAAAAAAAAGGGGGTATTTGCGAAGTAAATATTAACATAATAGCGCAATATGATCTTGCCACGTTCATCTGAAGAACAGTGAACATAGGAATTTGTTAGGTTAAACCCAGAGGAGGAAGGCCAAACTAGTCACCGTTAGCAGTTACCCTCTACACAATTCATCCTGTTCCCATAACCCTGTATTCCCTTTTCCTGCACCCAATCAGGGGCTGGATTCTCCACACCCCGATGTCACAATCGCGGCCAGTGTGGGGGCGGGGAATCCATTTTCCCACAAGGAATCGGGACCTGCGGCGGTTCCCTGATTCTGCGGGCCCCGAACAGCGCCGTACTCCGCGCCGCTTAGGACCTACCTGGGGCCATTGCCAGAGGCTCGCTCCGCCATTCTCCTGCCCCGACCGGCCCAAGCCCCGACGGATCTAATGTGGTCCAGCTGATCAGGATACTCATGTGGCGGCTGCGAACACAGTCCTCGGCCGTCCTGGCCAGGAAATGTTTATGTGGGTGGACAGGGTCGGGCGCGTGGCCGGTTGGGCTGTTTATTTTTCGGGTCCAGTTCCGCGGTCAGAGTCCGCCATGGAGCACAACGCAGCCGCTGGAGGCCGCCGCCGTGCGCATGCGTGGCCTCCCACTCGGAAGTGCGGGGGCCCATACCTGTCGCAAAAGCTGCTAGATTTACGCTAGCCCCTGCATGGCTAGAAATTTGTGGCCCTTTCACACCAATTTTTCTGGTGTGAAACTCCAATGGTTTGCCCCGGCGTGGGGACATAGTCCCAATAATGGAGAATCCAGCCCCGAATCTTAAATGTTGACATCATTCCTGCCCCAGCCATTAACCTGAACAGCCTCCATGACCATCTATGTGAAGGACGTTCTCCCACAATCCCTTCTTGATGCCTTACGTTTTACTGTGCACTACGGAGTGTCAGTCCAGACCCCTCAACAACTGAAAACAACCGGTGCATTTAATATGAAGAACCTGGCGTTACATCAGTGGAACCAGACGTGGGCACCACTTCCACTCGCTTATCGGGAGCTGCCGCAGAAACTATTTTTTACGCTCTGATTACAATTAAAATTTAAACGGCCGGGGTGGGCACACATGAGATTATACTTTGGGGTGAGTATTCATTGGTCAATCCAAGTGGGCTGGAAAAAGTTCTCCCGGATATACAGGAAGGTTGTCTGCATTCCGATCACAACCTTCCTGTCCACCTCCACTCAATCAGTAGTTTGTTCAATTTTTTGTTGCAAACCCTCATTCCCCCTCCCCCCCAAAACGCTTCCCCTCATCACTCCCCCATTTATTATTTTGTGCCGTTGGCCACCCCCCCCCACCCCCCCCCTCCCCCCACCCACACTTCCATCCCAACCCAGTCACATCCAAGCCTCTTTAACTACACATATATTAGAGACCAGCACCAGGATTTAGTGAGGTCAACTCGCAGATTCTCCTCCAGGCCGCCAGGGAATGGCGAGAGGTGTGCATTCCCACAGATGGTAATATCTGTCTGACCAAGGCACTCAGGGCAGAAACCGCAGAAGAGGTGCACAACCGCCCGGGTTCCTCCAAAGATGCTGGGTACCGTGGAGGAAAGCAGTCAGCAACCTGCGCCGACCCAGCAGGTTGAGTGCCAGGATCGCATGTTATCGAAGGGTCTCTTGTAGGGTCACCAAATAATGTATCTTACTGAGCAGGCAACTCGACAAGGTGGGTGAATGCATAGTCAGCCTCAGCACTGCTTGGCAAGTGAGGCCAAAGAGTGTGACAATTTGACTTTTGTCAGCACTTGGATCTAACACACAGGTCAGTATGGGAATGGATGCAGAAAAGGGGTTAGGCATCACGCAATATGTCGCTATTCCTGCACTTTGTCATGCAGGAGAAGCAGGCTCACAATGTGTGTGTGTGTGTGGGGGGAGGGGGGGGGGGGGGGGCATGACCGGAGGTGGGGTGCTTGATCTGGAGTTCCTCACCTTCAGAGGAAGAGCCACCGCAGATTGCAGGAGAGCAGATTGGCCGAGCCATCACAGATGGCGAGGGAGGGATTGGCTGCACATAAGGGCGAGAATGCAGCCAAGTGGATGGGTGGCATATGGCACACAGGAGGCACATGAATACAGGCCCGCACAATCCAAACACAGGTCACAGCGATGGCAGGAGCCTGAAGATTCTACCTCTCGGGAAAATTCCACCACTCACCCAGTGGATGCACCATCGTCTTCCACAACCTTCACCGGCGCAGATACATTCACATGGGTCACAGATTCAGGGGCACAGTCCTGTGATAACATTGCACTCATACTCCAGCCGCTGAGGGTGACTGTGCCAGCCAATCCACCTCACACTCAGGGGGGCAGGCCCCTACTGAGCCCCATGCTAATGACGAGCCTCGAATCTCGGCCACATCTGTTATTCATGGCTTTCATCCAGAACTGCTGTGCAACAAGATTATCATCAAGTACTCCCATGGGTCATAACCAAAACTCCTCTCACCCCTACATTGACCTCCTTCCACTTGGGACCTGCCAGCTTAATCGTAAGTTGGAGCAATGGCCAGCGTTTGAACAAAAATCTAGCAGGCACCTGTCCAGCCTCCCCCCGATACTTTCACGTTTGTGTCCATCATTCGTAACCCTCTGAATATCACTCTGCACTTCCCTGTGTTACATTCGGTGGTGGTGGTGGTGAGGAGGTTGCCCATTGCTTGTTGGGTGGGGAGGGCTCACCTTATCCATGGTGGGGGGGGGGGGTTTGCCTGGAGCGTGTGTGTGTGTGTGCGCGCGTACGTGTGCTTGAGGTAGTTTTAATTGTTTTAAAGGACACCCCAATCTCCGTGCAGCCGGCTCAATCAGGCCCCGCTTTGCCACTGTGACGGCAAAACCGAACCCTCGGATTTCCTGTGCACGGAGTGCCATAGAATCTGCAGAGAAAATTTGGCTGTGCGGCTGGAGAGGCTGCAGGCCCGTTTTCCCCGTCTCAGCCAGCACACTGTGCACAGAGTGGAAAATTCTGCCCAAGGTACCAGTAAATAGAACATGCATTCGTGGACCACCAATGCGAGTGTAATATGTACTGGCGGAAAAGAGGATTCATTTATATGCCGAGAATATATAAAAACATGATTTTGGGGGCTGGAAAAGTAGCCAGTCTTATACAATGGATCAACTTCCATGCTGCACACTGCGGTAACTGTATTTTCACACACCAGTCAACATTTTAAGGTATTTGCATTGTATCCTCTCTAAATCCTCAATACCCTTATAGTATGCAGTCCAAAAATGCACATAAAACCCTAATCTATTAAAGTTTTATATAGGTTTATCATTACCTCTTATGACGAGGAACTTTTTTTTATGGTCTTAGAAACCTGAGGTGTTGGATTTAATGTCCTGTGCACCTGTACCCTCAAATCCCTTTCCTCTTCTACAGCAGGGCCTGCATCCAAACACAATATTGTTACTGCTTTGTGTTTTAGACTTTTAAAAAAAATATATCAAACAGCACTTACTGACATTAAATTCTGAATGAGACTTTTTAAGCCCATTCCCCAGCTGATAAATGTTCCTTCACGGCTTTCTTTGCTCCTCTGAAGAATTAACTAGAGTGCCCATTTTGCACCTTCCTTGGACATTGTAACACCGATCCTTCCAGATCGCTAATAAAACACCAGGAAGCTCAGTGCCCCAAGAACTGCAGTTTTTGAACCTCCTGCAGTTACTGTTACCCACTTCCAATTTCGACGTCAAAACTGCCCTAAGTTTCTTCGGGTTTCTCCCGTCTAAACATTTTGTAATTAGGTGCGTTATCCTCCTCCTACCTCTGTATCACCAAGTCTGCACCACTAACCCCCAGTGCGGTACTTTGTCAAAGACTTTAATAAAACCCGTGAGTCTCTGTGCCTCATGAAAATGTAAGAGTTTAAACCGGTTGTCAGGTTTATTAATGTGCAGTTATAGAAACAATAACCTCTTCAATAGACCTACATGGCATACACTGTATGGTTAAAGCTTACTTTTACAATATCATCTCAACATATATTAAAATAGAACAATTCTAATGTCTTGGATTCATCGTTAATGCTGTCCGATCCCAATTCACTCACACTTGCCAGTGGTACTAAAACAACCCCAGCCAAGCTGACTAAATAACGTATCAAAAATATACAGCCAGCTCTCTTCCCTCCAGAGAAAATAACACAATGGTGGAACGCAAGATAAATAATGAATAAGATTTGAACAAATCCTTCTGTATGATAAATGTCATATTTTCCCCTCGCAGTCCAGTTAGTGGAATACCATCATTTAAGCACTGTGCTATCTATCTTCTGTTTGGCGAACAACAGTTTCAATCAACTTAAATGGCCCTGAACGTCAACAAGAAAAACAATTCCTGCCCTGGGACCAGGCAGTGAAATTTTTAAACAGCAGATGCCACCAGAACGATCTGGATTTTTACTTAAAACTCGTTGTAAAATCAATCATATATCTACAACCTTGACGCTAATAAATTACCACTGAAGTGTTCCCACATTCCCTGTTCAACTTCATTACCCTACCATCTTTCTCTAGCGAGTTCCACAATAGCAAGTGATATTGATTCCCACGTGGCCATTAGAAAAATAAATGCGTACGATTGCTTACCCAAAACCGTTTTGATAATGCAAGACTTGGCCAGTTAATGGATCGCTCAACAACTGACACGGCAAACTTATTGCTACAGTTAAATGGTAGTCGGAATCTTTTAATAATGATTTTGAATGTTGGTAGATACAACATTCGCACCTTCAATAGTAAAAGACTGGCATAATCTACAACACTGCCAGGTACTACTAATACTGCGGTTCTCTTTTCTTGCATAGGAAGCCTCACTGCGCCTTGATTCATATCAATGTGGGCTGTCATCTGAGGTATAATGATAAAGTGGATGCAGGAACAAAATTCTCTGGGTATACATATCGTGCGATAAATCAGTAAGACTGGTGAGGAAGTATTGCCGATTCTTGGCTTTATAGAAGCATAGAGTCGAAAGGCAAGAACATTATGGTAAACTTTCATAAATTGGTTAGAGCTCAGCAGGAGTAACACGCCCAATTCTAGGTACTACACTCCAGGAAGGATATCGAGGCCTTGGTCAGAGATTTACTAGAATGGCAGCAGGATTGAGCGACCGGAGAGACGAGAGAAGCTGAGATTGTTCACCTCAGAGAAGGGAACGCTTTAGTGGAGATTTAAAATTTTGTGGGGTTTATATTAGGATGGGGAGTTTCCCAGAGTTTGCTTGCTGTCCCTGTCATTATAATACTTGCCACAGAGAAACTGTGTATAACCAGACAAAGTTGCAGGGAATACCGAGTTGAGATGGCCTATTGGGTCTGAGGAGACTGCCTTCAAAGTGCAAAATCAATCAACCGAAATGTATAAATGGGACTCTGGCAGATGAAATTTAATGTGGACAACTTTCAAGTACTGCAAGGTGGGGAAAAAAATGGAAAGTGCACATAATTCACGAATGGTGTCGAAATAGCCAAGTTCAAAGGGTACCTTGTGGGGCAGCAAATTCCAAGATGGCGCCGGAGCGAGGCGACGTCTTGCAAGCTGGGCCGAGCATACCCTCTAATTCTATCTTTTACTCTCGTTCTATGCTTCTAAAACTTAATTCTAACTCTTTTCTTCCCTGCTGCCATCAGACTTTTGAATGGACCTATCTCGTATTAAGTTGATCTTTTCTCTACACCCTGTTTTGATACCTGTGCGGTAGGTAACATGTGCTACTCAATCCTTGGCTAATGAAGAGGTCTTCTGAATCTCGATGAAGAAGACTCGAACTCATCCAGTAGTAACAAAAGGTTTATTGAGTAACTATAACAATAAGTGCATGAGTTCTTTACTTTAATACTAGTGATAAGGTTAACAAGATCTAACTACAGTACCTATACGTAACTCCACTAGCCATCTGAACCACTCTGCTATTGCCCTGGTCAAAGTGCACACCGAGAGAGCCAGGGACCCAATGTGGTTGCCTTTTATATCCCTGTTAGTCCGGCCCTCTAGTGATCATGTGGTGCTACTGATTACACATTAACCCCTTGTGTACATGCACATATAGAGATCACTTCATACCCGAGCTATGACTGTAACATTATATTCTGCAGTCTCTCCTTCCTTCCCTATGTACAGTATGCATTGTCTGTATAGCATGCAAGAAACAATACTTTTCACGGTATACTAATACATGTGACAGTAATAAATCAAATCAAAATCAAAAACTATCATATTCTCAACATTACTGGTACAGCAATGAAGAAAATGGATAGAGTACCAAACTGTTCTTCCCAAACAGAAGGATTCAAGCTTTTTATTTAAGATTCTTCATAGTATGTGGGCCAAACCAACATCTATTGTCCATCCATAACTACCTTTGAGAAGATGGTGGCAAGCCACTTCCTTGAACCAGAGGTGTAGGTACACCCACAGTGCTGATAGATGGGAATTCCAGGATTTTGACCCAGTGGCAGTGAAGAACCGGCCAATATAGTTCCAAGTCAGGATAGTTTGCGGCTTGGAGAGGAACGTGCAGTTGATGGGTGTTCCCATGCATCTGCTGCCCTTCTTCTCGGTGGTAGAGGTCGTGGATTTGGAAGTGCTGTTGAAGGAGCTCTGGTGAGTTGAAGGCAATTGTGAATCAATGAGGTGTTTCAAAGAAAAAGGGGCTGGATGAGGTAAATGAAAAGGAACGGGGCAAGGATTTGGTGCTGAGATGGGATTAGGAAGGGAAGATGCAGTGTTGCCCGACACCAGCTGGTGTGTCTGATTCCCGTTATGGTCCCTATCCCAGCCATTTTCCGAGAAGTCGGATCAGACATGGAATGGCTACCCGCCCACAATCGGTGGGCAGCTAAAGCAAATTCAGGGCTAACCAAGGCCATTGATTAGAGGCTAACTAGAATTTTCAAGTTTGTCTGTAAGCACCCACTATGTCAACAGCAAAGCAGTTGACTGGAATTGGCCACCCAGAGGCAGACCAGGGCATAGAGGGGCTGAAGTCAGCACCAGTCTAAGGAACCCCCCCATCCAACCCCCAATGCCTCCAGCAGTCACCATATCAACCTGGGCACATTTGCAGTCATAAACCACCCTATGACAAGGTGTGGTGGTGATCCAGCTGCTGTGGCCATATTATTTGGACGGCAGGAACACCATTGGAAAATCCTACCTACTATTTTCTCTGGTGGGGAAACCCAGAAGACGGCATAATCGTAAAATCAGACTAATCAGAATTGAAATCATGGAGCACTTCTACGACAGAAGGTAATGAAATCTGGAACTCTCTCCCCCGGCAAAGCTGTAGATTCCAAGACAATTTGGAACTTTCGAGACCAAGATCAATGAACTATTGTCTATAAAATAATGAGGAGCATGGATAAAGCCGATGGTCGACATATTTTTTCAAAGGTAGAGGGCATAAGTTAAAGTGAGAGGGGAGAGATACAAAAGAGTTCAGAGGGGAAATCTCTTCACACAGAGGGTGGTGAGCGTCGGGAATGGGCTGCCAAAGGCAGTGGTAGAGGCGGGTACAATTTTGTCTTTTAAAGACCAGTTAAGACACTTACATGGGCAGGGTGGGTAGAGGGATATGGGCCAAATGAGGGCACGTGGGACCAGCTTAGTGATAGAAACTGGGCGGCATGTAAACATCTATGACTCTATGAACGTTTTGTAAGGACAATGGAGGGATAAGGTGGAAGGGGGAAAAATAGATCTGAGGTATAGGTCAGCCAAGATCTAAATAGCAGAGCAGGCTCGAGGGGCTGAATGGACTATTTCTGATCCTGTGATTCAGAGCAACAGGATAGGTTGGCAAGCAACGTTGGAATCAGTGATTCACATTTTCTCCCTGTGGCTTTGCTTCCCTACAGAAGGCTGAAACTTGACATGGGTGCCAACATGCACCTTGCGTGCCTGCCCACCAATCTGCTGCACAGCCTGCCATGCCAGTGAACCATGCTGTACCATTACTATGCTGGCAAACACTGTACTACACATCCAATCAAGTCTTGTACAGATTTGATTAGTAAAATTATGCTGGCATCCACTGCTAGAGCCAACTGCAGCATTAGAATTCATGTATAAGATTGCCCGGTGCGTAATAAAAACTGTTTATATTGAGTTCATATATAAATGGGTTTAAAAGGAATTCAAAAGCTAGCACCAAACTGATTTCAGTGCAGCAACGGAGAACAGGATTAACAGAATCGCACACTTAGGTTATGCTTTGTATCTATAACTGGATTTTTAACGTTTAATAGCTTTGCTATCTTCGCGTTCACACCGCTAACTTGTGGCATATACTGATCAACTCTTGTGGTTTGAAAGATTTGTTGCTATTCAAAACTTAGCTTCAACCTAAGCGTTGAATTTTCAAAAGACGCAATTGCAGATTGCGCTGAACCTCAGTGGGCGAGTTCGCGAGTCCCGCCTGCTGAAATTGCCCCTTGATTTATTGCTGATCAGTGCTGGATTAGCAATTGGGATTCTCCCGCTCCTGATCACTACCCTGTTGGAATGTGCAAGGGCGGATGATAGGTGAGGGCAGGACCGGACTTCATGGTGATGCCCCACTTGTTCGAAGAGCCGACTGATATGTACTCCTTTTGTTTTTAAATTTAGAGTACCCAATTATTTTTTCCAATTAAGGGTCAATTTAGCGTGGCCAATCCACCTACTCTGCACATTCTTTTGGGTTGTGGGGGTGAGACCCACGCAGACACGGGGAGAATGTGCAAACTCCACACGGACAGTGACCCAGAGCCGGGATCAAACCTGGGACCTCAGCGCCATGAGACGGTTGTGCTAACCACTAGGCCACCGTGCTGCCCTCTGATATGTACTCCTAATAGGAAGTGCTCAAGAGAGGAAACTGAAGGGAACAAATGGGAGAGGTGATTTTTTTTAATGGAAAGAGAATTTGAATGGGGCAGCATAGTCCATTGAGCCCCATGATTCTGCTAGCATACTTAAGCTTCTTATTAATCTCAAGCACACTGATTGGGCCTGTGAAAGTTACTGGACGGGTGGAAAAGAAAAATACATTGCAATTATTTGTTCTGAAACAATTAAATTTCCCCTCACTCCACACTGTATTTCCACAAATGATTCCTTCTTAAATTCATTCTGGTTTATTCCCCTACTCCAGGGTGGGTTTCTCTCCTCTTGGTAAAGAATTACGTGAAAACAATTCTTGATTGTTTCATTAAAAATACACAAGGGAGATAAAATATAGGATGGAGGAAAAATTAATGGCCGGAATCTCCTGGTCCGGTCACCAACGGGAAGCTTGGTGGTCCGGGAACTTAATTTGGTTAAAGCCAAAACCAGTTTCTCGAGGCAGGGTGAACTTTAGTAATTATGCTCTCTTCAAAGAATTTAAAGGCTTTATGACCGACAAGTCATTTTGCATGAATTAGCATATCATGCACGCTCATAAAAAGGCCAACCAACCAGAATTAAGCACCCCCTCTAAACTAAGTTTCCCCCCCAATGAGAAATAAGAAAATTAATTTTTTGGACTGCACATCCAGGTCTCCCTGGCATGGTTGGCTTCTTCCATGACTAATAGAGAATTGCCACTGCATTGCTCGCTTTGGGGAGTGTCTGTAAATGCCAGCCTATGCTGGCGTGGAGTGGGCAGAGCAGTGGCCAGGCAGAGGTGGAAAGGGTAGCACTGGCTGTCCGGGATGCCCTGTGAATATGGTGCCCAGATTTTAGCCCAAAAAGGTAAGCGGTGGGTGACAGCGATTTCCTGCCTGCCTCCGCCATGTGTCCCGCTTGGATACATAGGTAACGAGTGGGTCAGCACAAGATTGTGTGCGGTCAGCCGTCCATTCCCCCCACATTGAACATCACTCCAACTTCCCCTCCCGGCATCAAAAGGAGACTCTGGAATAGAAACTTCCACACAGTGTAGGGTACATACATCTCCAGGTTACGGTTTCACATGCAGGTGATATCCTTTGCTCATTACCTACCATTCCAGTCAGCAGAAACTTTGTTTCCTTTGTGCGTTTCACTAAATTAGAAACAAAGCTAGGCCCAGGGCCATTTAGTTAGATCATGACAACAACTCCATGGGCATGATCTAATGGACATGTTTCTGACGGTGGTAGCGAACGGGAACAGGCGGGTGTTTTCCCGACGGCTGACCCTGTGATGCTGTCACCCGATTATTCTACTATTAATTAGGACACGATGATGCCCATGGGCTACAGGCTGGAAAAGCGTCCTGCCAGCACCACGCTCGACAGTTCCCCACTAACGAGGGGGAGATCTTAAACTGATCCAGCAGAGCAAGCCCCAGCCAACATGCAGCCACGCCACTGTGCACACCAGCCCCATGATTCGGAGATACTGACCTCGCCAGACTGCTGGACGCGGAGTCAAGACGGGGGACCCCGTTCCCCCGAGGGGGTCAGAGGGTCAGCCACCATCATCGCGGGAGTACCACCAGGAGGACCATCATCCAGTGTCGTAAGAAGCTCAACGACCTCCACCGGGCCGCATGGATGAATTGGTATCGGTCCCCTGGCACTGGTCCTGCCAGAAATCCTCCCTGCCCGATGATTCTGCGGTTGGCACTTCCCCCCCCCCCAGACTACTGCGTCTGTGCCCCCGACAAACCTGGCACCCACCAGCATACCCCACCCTTTGCCCAGTAGCGGTGCCCAAACCTAAGCCCCACCATAGCGCCTCTCCCGCCCCGCGATGCATTAAGCGTGCGGCTCACAAGTCCCTCTCTCTGTCCCTGCAGGAGAAATTGTCCCACAAGTGATGGGAAAGGGCCCAGACAGGCGGTGGGGTGCTGGACATCAGAGTCCTCACTCCCTATGAGAACAGGCCTGGAGGTCTCGGGGATGGTCGAGGACAGATCGCTCACTGACGTCCCAATGGGCCAGGCCGCAGAGGTGAGTATCCATCGGTCCCCACCCAGATGTTACACGTGAGTTGTTCATGCCAGACGTAATAATCCTTCACTCTGACTGACCACATGTCCATTCTCCTGCAGGATCTCCAACCGATGGTGCCCCCCCCCCCCCCCCCCCCCCCCAGGTGCCATCATTTATGCGTCACGGTTGTTATCCCCACCCTCCACCAAAGCAGAGACACACACCTCGGTGGGTGAAAGTAGTGGACAGGCTTCTGGGGCACAATCTGGTGAGCACTGCACAGTTTCCCATGGAGCAGTAAAGTCCAGGGAGGACAGCAGTCGGTCTACTGGTTCCTAGGGCCCAGCTGGGTCCCAGTCTGATGCTGAGCGTCTGGACCAGGTCACCCTGGAGCTGGCGCGGATGCTAGGGTGCGACCGTGATATTCAGAGGGGGATGTCAGCGACACTCCAGCGGTTCCATAGCCAATTACAAAACTCCTAAAGGTTATGGGCGCAGGAGGTAGTGCCGGCAATGCGTGGCACCGAGGCAAACAGTGGAGAGCCTGGTGCACGACGCCAGCACCATGAGTGGTGGTGTCCAAGGCATTGCTCAGTCAATGACGGCCATGACGGAGAGCCTCAACTGCACGTCCCGGTCGCTGGGGAAACATGTTCCTGACGTAGGTGGACCTTGCCCGGGCGCTATGGGGCATGTCCCAGATGCAGTCGAACGTTGGTGAGGCACTGCAGGTCATGGCCTGGTCACAGCTGAGGGCATCAACATCAAGGTGCAGACAATGGGGAACTGTGAGGGCTGGCAGAGCCAAATGGACCAGGAGTCTCTGGAGCTCCATTCATCTGCCCTTCTGTCCCAAGCTGAGCCCCAGGGCTCTGCGGGCAACGACATGAATGACCTGAAGCCGCCTATGGGGAGACGAGGGAGGTGACCAGCTTTCCAGATGCCCCCCCTCCTGACAATGGCGTGTCTTGGGGTCAGTGGGAGGAACAGGGTGGCATGTGCCACTGCCAAGACGACAGGGGTCCTCCGGCCCCAGGTGCTCCAGAGGACGCCTGCCAGGGGCAGCAAAGGACACAGAGTGCGGTAAGCAGCAGGCTGCCTTCACCTCTGATGTGCATCCCGGGGACACACCTACACATAGTGGCAGAGCATGGGAGGCTAAGACGTTTAAGGATCAAGGAGAAGGCACTGGAGGGGGAAGGGCAGCACCATTGCACCAGGATTGGCAGCTGAATATTGGAGGATATGCTTTAGGAGAGATAGAGGGGGATGTAAAAGGGGTGGGGGAGTAGCATTACTGGTTAAGGAGAATGTTAAAGCCGTACCGATGGAGGACACCTTGGACCAGACCCTAGACGGGAATGGAGCTGGGACCGAGTTGGTAACCCCGCCCCCCCCAACCATGATACACACACACACCCGCGCTCTGGTCACGATGGGGTGCCCCGACACTGAGGCCCGGCTCTAGGATGTATGGTTGTTGGCTGCTGCCCCTGTGGTTGTGTCGCCTCCAGTGTTCAGGCAAAGTGTCCGAGCGGCAAAGTCTGCTTGGGGTGCTAGGCAGTCACACCTGCCTGCAACATGGCACATCTACCCAGGAGAACCCGCTGGGAGCTGTGTAGTGCTCACATTATTAACACTGCCATTTCCCTATGAGCGATAGCCTTCAGCCCTGCGGTCAGAGGCCACCATGGTTAATGGGGTTAAGATGACCTGCACCATATTATCACGGATGGGGCTAGTCCTGGGGGTGTTCACTGGGATGGACAGGCAGAAGCTGTAGATGCTCCCGGTATGGATATACATGGGGGGGTGGGGGCTTGTCCGAGCCGCTGTCAATGAGACTCTCACCCCTCCAAGCCCAGGGATGACCCCCCTCCCTTCCAGCCCCCCCCCCCCCCCCCCCCCCCACCCGTGTGGGCTGACCCCCTGGGCTGACTGCTCATTTTCCAAGATGGCTACTCACCTCCTCAGACCCCCATAGCAACCGTTTCGCTAGATTCACGTTTTTAAATCGGTGTGCCTAATGGAACCTGCGTTACCGCTCACTGGGGAGCTGTTTAGATCACGGGAGGACATCAGATGGGGGATCCTTCCATTGGCCTTCGTTGATGATTGTAGGTTTCTCGCCATGCCATGGCAGGATCCTGATCTTGCCAATGGGAATAGGCCGGATAGATCGGAAACTGATCGGCGGCTGCCGTGGTCTCGATTTCGAACTCTCCCGTAATCTAACCGGCCCGATCGAGTTTGCGCCTCCTATCTACATTCTTTCCAAAGCCCTTGATAACTCTACCTACCAAAATCTATTGACCCCCGTGTTGAAACCTCCAGCTGAGTGCAGAATCTACATACTTTTTAGAGAGTGTTTCAGATTCCCAATGTGACGAAAAAAGCATCCCCAGTTTCCAATCTTAAATGGCCAGCTCTAATTTTAAGCTCGTGTCCCTATGTTCTGGAATCCTCCGTCAAAGGAGATCATTCACCTGTAGTTATCTTATCAAATTATTTGCGTCATATTGAATATCTTGTCGGGCCACATTAAGGGTCTTGTACTCAAGGGAATACAAGGCAAGTTCATGAAATTCTTAATTCTTAACCCAATGATGACTTTATATGGATGGATGCTGGATTATCATTATCATCGGTAAAAACAGTATGATATTCGTGGTGAATCAGAAGTTGTGCAATGACAGGAACACAAGGCCAAATAAAACAGTGTGCTCTTACTGAAATGTGGCTGAGCAACTGGGTCCACATGAAGTCAAGTTAAAAATCAAAAACCATTTTGGTTGTTGCCTCCAAGGGCATTTAAATGTGTTGTTTGCAAGTCATTCCCTTAGCTCACATTATCATTCTTGTCATCAGACAATTACTTCACGGTAGATTGTCTAAACTAGGAACAGGACTACACCATCCAGTCCACTGAACCTACTTCACCATTCATGACCTCCTGATTAGACAGCAGAGGATCATAAGAGACTGAGAACAATGTGCTTGGTGCATTCTCTACCGAGTTATGACGAATGTCAGATCAACGGCATGAACTGATATCAGGCCCCTTATTAGCAAATGCAAAGGGCTCCCAACAGCAGTTTAAGCTGGTCACTACAGATGCCCATGTACTGCCCCGAGTCAATATGGTGCTGGATGTTTATGAGCTGCTACTTTGCAAGGAGAGATAATGGTACAAAATTGGGTCCTTCTTTGCTCCTGTATTAGGCCCAAAGATTGGACATACCATGGCCAATTTTACCTTTGCAGAATTGCAGTTTATTATCTAGCTAGTATGTATTAATTATTTTTGCAAATACTGGACACTGGATATGGTTAAAGACATGGTGGCAGAGTGGTTAGCACTGCTGCCTCACCCCGCACGCCAGGGACCTGAATTCGATTCCCACCTTGGGCGACTGTCTGTGTGGAGTTTGCACATTCTCCCCGTGTCTGCGTGGGTTTCCTCCAGGTACTCCAGTTTCCTCCCACAGTCCAAAGATGTGCAGATTAGGTGGATTTGAGAAGCTGAATTGCCTCTTACAGTGAGGTTAAAGGGCAGGGGATGGGGCTTAAATTGGGTGGTCTTTCGAACGATTGGTGCAGATTAGATGGGCTGAACGGCCTCTTTCTGTACTGTAGGGATTCCATGAAATACAAAAGATTTAGCGATCCCTTGGGAAGGATCGTGCATATCTTGGTTGAAGGGTCTTACTATGTCAAGAAAGGATGGGGAGGGGGTAAAATGGGAAAAATTGTCTTCTCAGTTATTCAAACCAAAAAGGACAAGATTTTCCCCAAACAGAAAATTCTGAAACTGCTATGTACCATAGTGCCACTTTGAAGTTTGAGTTGACATAGCTTGACCGAGAATGGCCTCAGTCCAGGTAATTAATCTTTGCAAACCCAAAATTTTAATTGAAACATTTCCAAGATACAGGAGATAATGTCAATGCATCAGATACAGGCTCCCCCCTTCTCAGCTAATCCTATTTAAATTGGCTCGCTGCTCAAAGTAATCATGATGCATTGCCCGCAGCAGCGATTATTCTTTGTCAACGCACCATTACTTTCCATTTGACAAGTGCCATTGTCAACTGCTTCTTTTATCTCCGAAGAATTTCTAGTCAATCACTGATTTATGATGACATTAACCTCTTTATAAAACTGGTGCAGAGCATATGTTGAAGACTGCGCAAACTATCAAGGATGAGAGATGAAGGTGTTTCTGGTTGCTCTAACCCCCCCCCCCAAGTTAAAAACTCAAGCAGACCAACAGTATGAAGTATTGGAAGCATCCACATTCTCTTCAGAAGCATTATGTGCACAACGTTATGGCGATGGCTCGGCGTCATTAGAGATGTATTAATTGTGCAAGGGAGAGAAATCGTATGTTATAAGGATCGCAAAAGGTGGTGATGGAGCAGTAACTAATCGCCATTTGATCATGCTGAACTAGCTCTAATGATCTATTATTTTAACACACCGTGAAATTGGGAGGGGGCAGCTCTATTTGATTTTTTGTTGCTTTTCTGTTCTGTCACCAGCAATGTCAAGACAGATACCACGAACCAGGATAGCCCTTCTGGTCGGTTCATTACCGTGAATTTATTGACTGCTTAATCATAGGTGATGAAGTCACCTCACGTTTACATGGTAACATTCTGCAATTGAACTTCAGGCAACGGCGGTGCTACAGGATTGAAAGGTGCAGAGTCGGCCACTTGAATTACCTTCTGCAAGTAAAGAATCATGCCTTTCAGCACGGCATAAAATGTCTTCCAACCCCTTTTGCCCCTGGGAGCTGCAACGAGAGAAATCAAATCGGTGTTAGGAGTCAGACAGCGGAGGCTGCTCCACAATCAAAAAAGGATTACATCAAAGAACAAAGAACAATATAGCACAGGAACAGGCCCTTCAGCCCCCTGAGCCTGTACCAGCCACCCTTGGCCAAAGCCCTCAGCACATCTTAGTGCCGTATCCCTCTATACCCATCCTATCCATGTATTTGTTGAGATGCCTTTTGAACGCTGTTAATTTTTTCTGCTTCCACAACCTCCACTGGCAGCGCGTTCCAGGCAATCTCCACCCTCTGCGTAAAAAACCTGTCTCGCACATCTTTAAACTTTGCCCCACCGACCTTAAACCTATGCCCCCCCAGCGACTGACCCTAATGCTTTAGCTTTGTCAACATCAACAGGATGCGCTCAGGTAGGTGACAGTCCTTTTCATGAATCGTCCCAAAACTACCGCCAAGCCAACAGAGGACAGAAAATGGCTGATTTGAGAATGATTTAAAAGTAGCATTCTAGGACAAGGCGCCCACATTGTGAAAGCGTACATTCATGACTGCACTGCCGACAAAAAGCTAATGAGGCATGCAACTGCAAAAAAAAACTTCACCATCAGAGGTGAATGATAAAAGTGTTTGTGGGTGGCACTTTGCTGTAATTATTGAGTTGATTTCCAAATCCAATGTATATATGCACAGTTAAACACACTCTTGAAATCCTTAACCAAGGGATTAAAAATGCAATTCGCTAAATTAACCCCACTCATCCATTTTGTAAAGTTGACCTTTCATTTTCGGGGGGGGGGGGGGGGGGGGGGGGGGGGGGGGGGAACGGGGACTAGGTTTTTATATATCCACTGCCAATTCCAGGAAAATTGATTGCACAGAATAAGGGCAATTTACAAAGAAGAGCAGACATTTGATATTCAACACAAACAGAATTACCTGGTGTCAATTTCCACACTCTGGGGTAAGAGCACAAGGGTATCATTTTAGGAAATAGAGATGGGCAGGTGTGACGACAGGATGATCCTGACCTCCAAATGTTTTTGGGACATCTCAAAGCATTTCACTTCCAATTAAGAATTTTGAAGTCTAGCTGATGTATGCACAACATTAAGGTCCTTCTGCAAAAAATCCTTCCAAGACAGCCCATGAACTAGTGCTTTTCTGCATCTGTAGATCACTACTGCTATATTTCAAAATTTAATGGACAGTTTCCCTTTAAAGGCAATCGACGGCGCTCCAAAAGGTTCTTTGGACAATAGGGGCTGCCACCTCCATGCACCCAGAATGTCAATCGCTAAGCATTTAAATGGCCAAAAGTTGTCTCCAATGAGGTGACCCCACGTCGGTAAGGCCGCGTGTAGAGCTTTTGGGGTTTGATCTGACGACAGTAACACAAAATACTGGTTTCTCATCAGCAACACATTAAAAATCACAGAATGGATTAACAGCAAAGTTATCTGCCACATGTATCAAGCACTGCCTCAAGACACTGGCTGTGAGGAGGACTGTCCATTCTGCAGGCCAGTGCTGAACATTGGACATCTGATCGGTCAGTCAGTGGCTGGTGTAACCGACCCATGACTTGAGGAGGGTGGCCCTGAAATTTATTAGTTCAGACTTTGCAGGAGCAGCTTTTCATTCCAATTCAATTCTAAGATAAAATGGCTTCTTCTCAAACAAAATGGAACAATTTTGTCTGCCCAAAGCAGAGCATTATGGGTGGAAGCGGAGTGTAGGTGGAAGTGGGGAAGGGGCGGGAAAATGCTGGGATGGAAGGAAAATTGACTAATGGGGATTGTCCGTTGACTGTGGGGAAAAGCATTCTCTTGAATCATGGGCTGACTGGCATTCTTTGCTTGTGTGTTCATTTAAAAAAATAATAATTTAGGGGATGTGAGTCGCTGGTTAGCCAGCATTTATTGCCTATCCCTATTTGCCCTTCAGAAGGTGGTGGTGAGTTGCCTTCTTGAACCGTTGCAGTCCTTGCGGGGTAGGTACACGGACCGTGCTGTTAGGGAGAGAGTTCCAGGATTTTGCCCCCGGCGACAGCGATATATTTCCAAGTCAGGGTGGTGAGTGACTTGGAGGGAACCTTGAAACTGAGAGAAACCAAATGTAGAAACATATAAATTTCCCTTCTCAAGATGAGTGAAATCTTTCCCAGAGCCGAAGGTTTTAAAAATATACATTCTTTCACAGGATGTGTCCATCACTGGCAAGGTCAGCATTCGTTTCCCCACCCTTAATTGCCTCCGAAATGAATGGTTTGCTCGGCCATTTCAGAGGGTCAAGAGTCAACCACACGACTGTGGATCTGAGTCACAAGTAGGCCAGAATGAATACGGCTGACAGATTTCCTTCCCTAAAATCTAGAACCAGATGAGTTTTTACAACAATCAGCAATAGTTTTACGGTCACCATTACTGAGACAGCACCACTACTGAGACTAGCTTTATATTCATATTCATTAGTAAAATTTAAAGTTACCATGGTAGGATTTGAACCCATGACCCCAGCGAATTAACCTAAAGCTCTGGTTTTATGCTGAAAGATCCTCTCTGCTAAATCCACATTCATATGCCCCAATTCTTGGCATTGTATACATAGAACATTGAACAGTACAGCACAGTACAGGCCCTTCAGCCCACGATGTTGTGCCGATCATTTATCCTAATCCAAGGCCAGCCTAACCTACACCCCTTCAATTTACTGGTGTCCATGTGCCTGTCTAAGAGCCCCTTAAATGTCCCTAATGACTCTGACTCCAGCACCTCTGCTGGCAGTGCATTCCACACACACACCACTCTCTATGTAAAGAACCTACCTCCGACCTCTCCCCTATACCTTCCTCCAATCACCTTAAAATTATGTCCCCTCGTGACAGCCATTTCCACCCTGGGGAAAAGTCTCTGGCTATCCACTCCATCCATGCCTCTCATCACCTTGTACACCTCTATCAAGTCACCTCTCTGCCTTCTTCGCTCCAGTGAGAAAAGCCCTAGCTCCCTCAACCTTTCTTCATTTGACATGCCCTCAAGTCCAGGCAGCATCCTGATGAATCTCCTCTGTACCCTCTCCAAAGCATCCACATCCTACCTACAATGAGGCAACCAGAACTGGTTACAATATTCCAAGTGTGGTCAAACTAGAGTTTTATAAAGCTGCAGCAAAATTTCACGGGTCTTTAACTCAATCCCCCTGTTAATGAAAGCCAACACACCATACAACCGTATCAACCTGGGTGGCAACATCGAGGGATCTATGTACGTGGACCCCAAGATCCCTCTGTTCCTCCACACTTCCAAGAATCCTGCCTTTAACCCTCTATTCAAGCATTCAAATTCGACCTTCCAAAATGAATCACTTCACATTTATCAAGGTTGAACTCCATCTGTCACTTCTCAGCCCAGCTCTGCATCCTGTAAATGTCCTGTTGAAACCTGCAACAACCCTCAACACTATCTACAACTCCCCCAACCTACGTGTCATCGGCAAACTTACTAACCCACCCTTCCACTTCCTCATCCAAGTCATTGATAAAAACCACAAAAAGCAGAGGTCCCAGAACAGATCCTTGCGGGACACAACTGGTCACCGACCTCCAGGCGGAATATTTTCCATCCAGTACCACTTGCTGCCTTTTTTCGGCCAGCCAATTCTGTATCCAGATAGCCACATTTCCCTGTATCCCATGCCCCATAACTTTCTGAATTAACCTACCATGGAAAACCTTGGAAATATATTGTCGTTCCTTCGCTGTCGCCGGGGCAAAATCCTGGAACTCTCTCCCTAACAGCGCAGTGCGTGAAATTCATATATACCAGATCCACTGCCCGACCTTCATCACATCATCACACCCTCAAAGAATTTAATCAGGCTTGTGAGGCATGACCTGCCCCATACCAAGTCATGCTGACTATCTTTAATCAAACTATGTTTTTCTAAATAATCATAAATCCTATCTCTCAGAATCCTTTCCAGTATTTTGCTCACCACAGACGTAAGATTGATGGGTCTGTAATTCCCAGGGATTTCCCTATTCCCTTTCTTGAACAGGGGAACAACATTCTCCTCCCTCCAATCATCCGGTACTACTCCAGTGGAGAGTTAGGACGCAAAGATCATCGCCAACAGCGCAGCAATCTCCTCCCTCGCTTCCCACAGTAACCGTGGGTATATCCCGTCAGGCCCAGGGGACTTATCTATCCTGAAGCTTTTCAAAATTTCCAGCAAATCCTCCTTCTTAATATCAACCTGTTTGAGTCTGTTAACCTGGTTCACACTGATCTCATGGGCAACAAGGTCGCTCTCTCTAGTGAATTCTGAAGCAAAGTATTCATTTTGGGCCTCCCCCATCTCTTCAGACTCCAGGCACAAGTTCCCTCCACTATCCCTGCTCTCACTCTGATCATCCTCTTATTTCTCACCTAAGTGTAGAACGCCTTGGGGTTTTCACTAATCCTTCCCACCAGAGCTTTTTCATGCCCCCTTCTAGCTCTCCTCAGTCCATTTTTGAGTTCCTTTCTGGCTACCTTGTAACCCTCTAGAGCCGAGTCAGATCCTCTCGTGACATATATTGTACCAATTTCCAAAATTTTACCAATTATCAATATGTAACACGTACAACAGAACGTCAATTTTGTTTCTTGTGGAATTGTATTATTACTGGGGACAGCTCCTTCAAAACCAAATCCCTTTTATCCTTGCCACATCTTCAGCCAAAATTAGTCTTTGCCAGAGAACACTGCAAAGGCAATTTAAGGTTTAGCAAGTAACCTTCGAGGATAATAAGCCGAGCCCGAACCTCACAATAAACTCTCTCCATTTTTAGATTGGATCTCAAAGGATAACAATGACTGTGGAGAATCTTGTAATCGAAACCAAGACAGTGTATTAAAATTTTATGCTTTAACGGGAGTGTTAAATTCAATCATAAATGTCTATGTTACAGCAAACAGTGGGAGAAATTAGTTATTCATAAAATGTGAAGCAATTTATTGCTTGTAGATCACAAAGGGCTTATTTTAAAATATGCTAAGCCTCGATGATTTATGGGGAAAGCACTAAACTACTATTGCATAGCACAAGCGTAACGTTTCAAATTTTCTTTAAACAGGACTTTCCCTTTTAGGCTGGGATGGCTAACTGAACTAGGACTGTTGATCATTGCAGTAACCTGTTTCCTATTGGAAAACATCAAAACCGTATAAGCCTAGGAGGGTTGGTAACCTAAAAAAAGAGAGGCAAGGAAAAATTCTTCTTCACAATGAATTATAATGATTCTGAAGGCAAGGCCGTAACTGAGCGATGGGAACAAATTCAATCGGAATTTTCTACAAAGGAAATGTGCTAAATATTTGAAGTGAAAAACCTTTTGGGGCTTCGGTGATATAGCAGAGGAGTTGGGACTAATTGGATAGCTCCTTCAAAGTGCTGGCACGGGCAGAGTGGGCTGAAGGGCCTTCTTTTACAATTCTCACAAAAATTACCGTCTTCTTGGGAAAGCACGGAACAGTCCTGCCGGGGCTTTGGAGTTCACAGGCTAAACAACCTTCGACTCCATTCCTTCATCAACTTCCCACTCAAGGAAGAAAGGAAGTCAACCGGTAACAGCTAAACACTGGTTTAAAGAGAGAGGCGAACGACAAAGAGGGAAACGTCCATTGTTCAAGACTCACTTTTCTTTCCATCCATATCTGCATGAAGCTTTCGTGAGAGGAAGCCAGTTTTGTACGTTTTAGCATTGGGATCCTGCGGAATGTCGAGGAATGGATTAGTACCAGATCCAATCCGATTGTTGGCCTTGGATCCAGCATGATCTGTTTTGTCATTAGCAAGCTCGGAGAGTGATTTCCTCAACTCTTCTTCATTTCTGGAGGGAAAAAGAAGGGGAGGCAGAAAATAAAATGTCACATGATGGGGATTATAACATTGTTTTTTTCACATTCACATTGTTTTAATTGCATTGCAACAACCTGCTGAGAGAGAAATCACAGTGGTCTGAGACGGTAAGTAATTTGGACATTCTGAATTCTCCCACTGTGTACCCGAACAGGTGCCGGAGTGTGGCGACTAGGGGCTTTTCACAATAACTTCACTGCAGTGTTAATGTAAGCCTACTTGTGACAATAATAAAGATTATTACTATTATTCAAATGTCCAATCCCTGGGGCTTGGGGAAAGAGAGGATGGGCGGAATCATCCGGTGAGAAAACTGGTGCGAATCCCGCAGGTGGTGGCGACGGAAAATCTCACGGAATTTTGAGCTTCTTTTACAAGCTTCTTTGTTCCCCCCACGTGAATCGCGCCGTGCTTGTGGCGGCCTCCTGCCCTGGGACAACAATGTCTGCAGTCAGTGGAGAGTTCCATCTTAACTCTTCCCCAGCACTTGTTCCAGATCCGGTCGGGGGGGAGGTGGTCGCCACATGAGGGGTTGGGGGGTAGGCTGTGCAGAGGGCCTGGATCTAGATTCTCCCAATGGGCCTTCACCAAACTACTGGATTATGTGCAGCAGAGGCGGGGCCTCCTCTACCCACATTCCAGCAGACATCCTTCCAGTAAGATCACTACCCCCATCCGAGAGGCCTTGGCAGCCTTAGTCAGTGCCAGCTTGAGGCAGTGCCTCAAGAAGATGAATGACCTTCTTTTCACGGCAAAGGTAAACCTGCCTCCTCCAGTCTCCCGCTGTACCCCGCGCATCTCCAAGGTGATCTCTTAACCAGGCACCTTGCGGGTTGCTAACACCTATGAAGCACATCCCCCCTCCATCCAATCCCATGGCCCCCTGCAGTAGCTACTCTGCTCCTCACATCCCTGCTCCCACTCAACTCCCACGCATGCCACCCCCCTCCTCATCATCGGAGCTGGCAGGACTCCTGCCTCCACCCTCCCCCATCTGCCTCATTTTAGGACAAACTCGAGCATAATAGGAGTGAGTGGGCAGAGCCAGCCGGAATCATATGTGATTTCAGATGCCTCACATCCTTCAAGGAGAGAGCCCTCGAGCTGGACGATGAGGAGCAAGGCCGCACCTGTGGAGAGGGTGAAGTGGGGGCAGCAGGCAAAGTGGAAACTCTCACTGCAGTCATTTCTCAAACCTCACGTGAGTAAACATGGTCCCTTCAGTTGTCCCCTGTGATGCACTAATGCCATCGCCCTTCCCTTGGAGGTCACTTGGTCAAGCAGCCAGGAGCATCTGGACACCACAGCCATGAACAGTTCCAAGGGAGACAACTCTCGTAAACACACATAGAAGAGGCATCACATCTGTCACCTGCACCCACCACCACATCCCATCCCCCCCCCCCCCCCCCCCCGCAACCCTCGGTAGGCAGACTTCTGGGTCACTCACTGGTGAGTATCTCAGAATTGAAGATCCTCAGCAGGTGGAACTGGCACTCGGGAAGGATACCAGAGCCGAGGACTCTGCTGAGCTCATAGACAATGACAAGCCCCTTGCTCCGGTCAGACTCGAGCTGCTGGAGCTACAAAGGCAGAGTTGTGGGCATCAGGAAGGGATGTAAGATCTTCCAATGGTGGACATGGAGTGAGTGGTTGCACATAAGGTGGCTCCTGCCCGAGGGCTGGTTCTTTGGCTCTATTTGCCCAATTTTATGGGACGGTTCAGGTGGAAAAGTGATAATATTGTACAACAAGGATTTCTCCTCCGGTGGGAGATGTCGAAGAGTTAACAGATGAGGAGTGTGTTGAGCAATGGGGATTCTTTGAACCTGGTACAGGGGGGGAAAAGATGGTGGAAGGACCCGTGGTGCCGCTGCCCGCACAGTGGTCGATGGAGACATTGGTCAAGTTCCTTTCGGCCGAATTTCAAAAACAAAGGCTGGCGGTCATGGAGGACTTGTCAAAAGTGGCAGAGCCAATTCGGGTTGCCCTCGAGAGGGAAGAACAGTGTCCTGAGACACAGAGTGCGTCAGTGGAGGAGATGGTTGCTGACCAGGAGGATTGGGATGCCTCTTTGGAGGCAGAAACATTGATGATGTTGGAGGGACAAAATAAGTTGAAGGCTAAGGCGTTCTCTCCGTGTCTGCGTGGGTTTCCTTCGAGTGCTCCAGTTTCCTCCCACATGTCCCAAAAGACGTGCTTAGATGAATTGGACATTCTGAATTCTCCCTCTGTGTACCCGAACAGGCACCGGAGTGTGGCGACTAGGGGATTTTCACAGTAACTTCATTGCAGTGTTAATGTAAGCCTACTTGTCACACTATAAAGATTATTAGTATAATGCAACAAGTTTGGGGTATTTCTGTTTACACAGGGGAACGAGGCAGGGTTGTCCACTTGCCCCGTTGTTTTTTGCCTTGGAGTTCGAACCGCTGCCGGTAGCACTTAGGACATCGACAGAATGGAGGGGAATAGAAAGGGAGGACATGGAACATCTCTGTATGCAGATGGCTTGCTGTTATATGTGACGGACCCGATTTCTAGTAGGAGTAAGATCATGGAGATGTTGACTAAATTTGTCTCATTCTTGAGGTATAAATTAAATGTGGAAAAAAGTGAGATGTTCCTGGTAAGTTCCCAGGTACAAGGAAGGGGACAGGAGAAGTTGCAGTTTCAGCTGGTCAGACCGAGTTTCCAGTATCTGGGAATACAGTGGCACATAATTGGGTTCTGTTGCACAAGTTGAGTGTGGCCAACTTGGTAAAAGGAGTGAAGGAGGATTTAAAGAGGTGGGTTGTTCTTTCGCTATCACTGGTAGGGCAGGTCCAACCCATGAAAACGACAATCCTTCCGAAGTTTTTAGTTATTTTCCAGAATATTCCCATTTTCCTGCCTAACTCTTTTCTTGTGAGGATACATTGGATAATTTTGGCCTTTATATGGGCAGGTAAGGGGCCATGAATTCGGACAATAGTTCTACAGATGGACAGGTGTTCAGAGGCGGGTGTTGGCGTTGCCGCGTTTGATGAATCATTGTTGGGTGGCAAATGTGGAGAAAGTTTGGAAATGGGTCATGCGGGAAGGGTCAGTCTGGGAGTAGTTGGAGGAGACTGCGTGTATACGGACAAGTTGAGGGCACTGATGATGGCTCCGCGTCTGATCTCGCTGGCCAAATACTCCACGAGTCCGGTAGTGGTTGCTTCATTAAGAGTTTGGGATCAGTTTAAGCAACATTTTAAACTGGAGGGCATGTCGCTGTGGACGCCAATTTGTGGAAATCATAGATTTATTCCAGCGGGGTTGGATTTGACATACAGGGTTTGGGAACGGGAGAGGGTAGAGAGGTTTAGGGGCTTGTTCATGGAAGGTAGATTTGCAGAGTTGGGGGAGCTGGTAGAAACATTTCAGCTCCCAATGGGGGGAATGGGTTACGCTACTTGCAGATTAGGAATTTTGTGAAGAAGGAGCTGCCCACGTTTCTGCGGTTACTGCCCCCTTCATTGCGAGAGAAGATAGTGTCTGAGGAAGAGATATGAGCGGGCAAGATCTCTGATATCTATGGGGGGTTAATGGAGAGGGAGAAAGCTTCGATGGAGGAGATAAAGGGGAAATGGGAGGGGGAGTTTGGTGGTGCATTTGAGAGGGGGGAGGTTTGGAGTGAGACCTTGCATAGGATTAACTCAACCTCCTCATGTGCGAGATTGAGTTTAATTCAATTTAAAGTGGAGCACATATGCCGAAGGCACAAATGAGTGGATGCTTTCCGGAGGTGGAGGATAGATGCGAGCGGTGTTTAAGGGGCGGGCAAACTACACACTCATGTCTGAAATTGGTGGGATTTTGGGAGTCCTTCCCATACACAGAAACATATATGGAAAATAGAAGCATGAGGAGGCCATTTGACCCTTCGAGCCTGCTCCGCCATTCATTATAAGCATGGCTGGTCATCAAGTTCAGCACCCTGATCTTGCCTTCCCCTCCCTATCCCTTTAGCCCCGAGAGACATCGGGGATAATGTCGGAGATCTTGGGGGTAAAGGTGGCTCCGAGCATGTGGATGGCGATATGTGGGATATCGGAAGATCAGGGAGTGCAGGATGAAAGAGGCCGACGTGTTTGCCTTTGCCTCCCTGACAATGCAGAGGAGGATCCTGTTAGGGTGGCGGGCTCCAGAATCGCCAGGGCAACAGGGTGGTGAGTGATCAGGCAGAATTTTTACATTTGATGAAGATAAAGTTTACCATTCGGGGGTCAGAGGAGGGGTTCTACTCGAGGTGGAGGTTGTTCATCTCCTCTTTAAAAGTTGGTAAGTGTCAGCGGGTGTGGATTGGGGTGATATAGTGGAGGGGGTTTGTAATGAGGAATATACATTGTTGGATGGAATGTTGTGTTTTGTATATAAAATGAAAATGTCCTGAATAAAAGTATTTTTAACAAAGGGATGCAAGTATCCCTTCTCGAATTGCATGGCCAATTGTAGGAGTCCTACTGACTTCTGTCTGAGGAGATGGTGCTCTGAAGGAGCACTCTACCCTCAGGGTGGTGGGCATGGATAGAGTGCTCTTTCAGAGGGTCGGTGTAGAATTGATGGACCAAATGGCCTCCTGATGCACTGCAGGGGTTCTATGATCCTACCTGCAGGTGTTGGAGCTTCAATTCCCACCCAACCTACACATCCCTGGACACTTAGGGGCAATTTACATACCTAACCCTCACATCTTTGGACGGTGGGAGGAAACAGAAGCACCTGGAGGAAACCCACGCAGGGAGAAAGTACAAACTCCACATAGACAGTCACCCGAGGCCGGAATTGAACCCGGGTCCCTGGCACTGTGAGGCAGCAGTGCTAAGTACTGTGCCACCATGCCGCCCTCGATGTTCGATGACACAAGACCCTTTGCCGGTAGTGTCTCTGACGATGATCCACCATCTGTGGTGCTGCTCCCGGAACAGCAATGGCCCAGCCTCCACCTCCACTGCAGGGCACCTAGTCCTGGCCACATACAGCGGCACGTCAACATCTCTGCTGGTACTCGATCACAATGAGTAGAATAGCTAATTCAACTGGTTCCACTATTTTCCAGAATCAATCACTGAAAAGATGAGAACACCAACATGAGTGGTGAGGATTCCTGCCTGACCCTCCGTCCTCCACATCTCTGGGACTTCCGCCCACGTGCTTCCCCCTCAGATAGTGCCTCTCCACTGAGCCTCACATCCTCCCCTCTCACACTATAGCCATTTCCCCAGTTGCCCCTCTCATCTCCACTTAGATGAGGCGCATGGGCCCTCGAGAATCCAGTGGGCCCTAACCCCACCCATTCTCCACCCTCCACCACTACCCCCACCCACCCGCCTCAGCGTTAGGTGAAAGGGCCGTTGAGTGGATGCATGGGACCAGCGTCTGCATCCTCAGAGATGACCTTGAACGGGGTGAGTGACATCACCATCATGCCTTGATGGGGTACACATCAGTTTCATCCGCGTAATGTTCAGCCACAGCCATCCAGCCCAACACTAATCCCTGACAGTCAAATTTCCCTGACAAGTGGATTTGAACTTCCATGCAACTTAAGCGCTTTGTCCTCAAAGTCCTGGCTGAGCGTGGGACAACTCAGACTGCAATCGTTTCCCCCCAGTGAGAGGGTTTTCATGCCTCATGAAGCAGGGTTGCAATCCACTAACGGGTGTCCCACTCTTACAGCCTGTACACTCATGGAACCAGACCCAGATACCTCAAAGTCACCCCAAATGCTGTCCATCTGTATTCACTTCTTCCCAGCCACTTTCGAATGCCTACAAAGGAAGGTGTCGTGTCTGCGTGGGTTTCCTCCGGGACCTCCGATTTCCGCACTGACAGTGGCCCGCCGTGGAAAGCGACGGGCCCCGACGGAGTCCCTGGGTGAGCACTCAGAGCCTGCGCAAACCAGCTGGCGAGTGTATTCGCAGATATCGTCACCACCTCACTCCTCTGCTCTGAGGTCCCCACCTCCTTCAAGAAGGCCACCATAATACCAGTACCAAAGAAGAACAAGGTAGCCTGTCTCAACGACTACCGACCGGTGGCCCTAACGTCCGATTTCATGAAATGCTTTGAGCGGCTAGTCATGAGATGGATCACTGCCAGCCTCCCAAACGGTCTCGATCCACTGCAGTTTGCCTATCACCGCAACCGGTCCACAGCAGACGCTATCTCACTGACTCTGCAATCAACACTCAAACACCTCGACAACAAGGACACCTATGTAAGACAGCTGTTCATCGACTACAGCTCCGCCTTCAACAACATTATCCCAACAAGACTAATAACGAAACTCCGCATACTTGGACTTGACCCTTCCCTGTGCAGCTGGAACCTCGACTTCCCCACCAACAGACCGCAATCTGTCAGGATAGGCAACAGTACCACCACCACAATAGTCCTCAACACCGGAGCCCCGCAAGGATGTGTGCTCCGTCCTCAACTGTACTCCCTATACACCCATGACTGTGTGGCAACATTTAACTCCAACTCAATCTATAAGTTTGCGGATACGACTGTGGTGGGCCACATCTCAAACAACGGCGAATCAGACTACAGGAGTAAGATAAATCACTTGGTTGCATGGTGCACTGAAAACAACCTCTCTCGAAATGTTGGAAAGACCAAGGAACTGATCATCAACTTCAGGAAGCGTAGCATGACACACACTCCCATCTGCATCAATGGCTTCGAAGAGGAGATGGTCGATAGCTTTAAGTTCCTGGGGTCACCACCACCAACGGTCTGTTCTGGTCCACTCACGTTGATGCAACAGTCAAGAAAGCCCAACAACGTCTCTACTTCCTGCGGAAGCTAAAGAAATTCGGCATGTCTGCATCGACTCTCACAATCTTCTACAGATGTGCCATAGAGAGCATCCTATCCGGCTGCATTACAGCTTGGTATGACAACTGCTCGGTCCAAGATCGCAAGAGACTGCAGAGTGTGGTGAACTCAGCCCAACGCATCACACAAGCTTGCCACTCTCACATTGATTCTGTATACACCTCTCGCTGCCTCAGGAAGGCAGACAGCATTATCAGAGACCCCTCCCACCCAGGGCATTGCCTTCTTCCAGACCCTTCCATCAGGCAGAAGGTGCAGAAGTCTGAAGATTCGCACATCCAGACATAGGGACAGCTTCTTCCCCACAGCTACGAAGACTCCTCAATGACTCCCCCTCTGACTGATCTGTTCCCTGTAAGAACACTATTCACGAAGCCTGATGCTGCTCTTGCTCATATATTTGCTTTGTTTGGCCCCTTGTTCCACACTGCAACCAATCACTGTTTTGTCGATGTACCATTTGTCAATGTTCCCTGTTGATTACTCTAGTGTCCATTATGTGCACAGT
This sequence comes from Scyliorhinus canicula, assembly GCF_902713615.1. Classification (NCBI taxonomy): domain Eukaryota; kingdom Metazoa; phylum Chordata; class Chondrichthyes; order Carcharhiniformes; family Scyliorhinidae; genus Scyliorhinus; species Scyliorhinus canicula. The sequence continues at coordinate 258,253,856 of NC_052148.1, read as the reverse complement.
ACTGATATGTACCGTGTACGTTCCTTGGCCGCAGAAAAATACTTTTCGCTGTACTTCGGGACATGTAACAATAGATCACCAAATCAAGTTCAAATCAAAATTGAACCTGGGACCATGCCACTGTAAACCAACAGTGCTACCATGCAATTTGGTATTTGTGCGAATCTGGCCATGCTACAGCAGCATGTCTCTTTTTGCAGCCGTACTCAAGCTCCGAACTACTAAACAAATATTATTTTTACCAATAGCTTCATCATTAGGCTTCGTCAACACAGCACTGACAACAGTGCAAAGGTAACTAGTGAGATGCATAGACCACAGCTCTCGTGCAACACTGTGCCTCTGCAGAATCATAGGTGCCACACTTCAGATTTAAAGCATCTATAATTTTCACTTAAGTCCCCTCAGCGAAAGCAGGGAGGAGACATCCACATCCAATGTGGGGCTGGGTTCGGCCCTCAGCCCCAGATGTCAAATGATCCATTTCCAGTCTACTGCATCCCAATTCCCAGCGTAAGAGGTGAATTGGCCAAACTGTCCCGAAAACCCCGAAGGTCAAGTGGGGTTACAGGGATAGGGTGGGGGAGTGGGCCTAGATCGGGTGCTCTTTCAGAGGGTCGGTGCAGACTCAACAAAGAACAAAGAAAAGTACAGCTCAGGAACAGGCCCTTCGGCCCTCCAAGCCCGTGCTGCCCGACTAAACTACACTCTTCTACACTTCCAAAGTCCTAATCCCTCTATTCATGTATTTGTCAAGATGCCCCTTGAATGTCACTATCGTCGCTGCTTCCACCACCTCCTCCATCAGCGAGTTCCAGGCACCCACTACCCTCTGTGTAAAAAAACTTACCTAGTACATCTACTCTAAACCTTGCCCCTCGCACCTTAAACCTATGCCCCCTAGTAATTGACCCCTCTACCCTGGGAAAAAGCCTCTGACTATCCACTCTGTCTATGCCCCTCATAATTTTGTAAACCTCTATCAGGTCGCCCCTCAACCTCCGTCGTTCCAGTGAGAACAAAGTTTATTCAACCGCTCCTCATAGCTAATGCCCTCCATACCAGGCAACATCCTGGTAAATCTCTTCTGCACCCTCTCTAATGCCTCCACATCTTTCTGGTAGTGTGGCGACCAGAATTGAACACTATACTCCAAGTGTGACCTCACTAAGGTTCTATACAGCTGCAACATGACTTGCCAATTCTTATACTCAATGCCCCGGCCAATGAAGGCAAGCATGCCGTAAGCCTTCTTGACTACCTTCTCCACCTGTGTTGTCCCTTTCAGTGACCCATGGATCTGTACACCTAGATCTCTCTGACTTTCAATACTCTTGAGGGTTCTACCATTCACTGTATATTCCCTACCTGCATTAGACCTTCCAAAATGCATTACCTCACATTTGTCCGGATTAAACTCCATCCGCCATCTCTCCGCCCAAGACTCCAAACGATCTAAATCCTGCTGTGTCCTCTGACAGTCCTCATCGCTATCCGCAATTCCACCAACCTTTGTGTCGTCTGCAAACTTACTAATCAGACCAGTTACATTTTCCTCCAAATCATTTATATATACTACAAACAACAAAGGTCCCAGCACTGATCCCTGTGGAACACCACTAGTCACAACCCAAAACTCAATGGGCCAAATGGCCTCCTTCTGCACAGTAGGGATTCTATGATTTCCCAAGCAGCTGAAAGATTGGCAGGTTTGCATTATTAATGCATGCGCCCTCAGATCTACTCTGACCCTTTGATTCCAATATCAGATAGAACAGGCTGAACCGACTTCAACATTCTGCAGACAGTAAACATGCCTAACTCAATGGGAAATTAAGAACTATTTAGAGCTGTGGCTTAAGCTGCACATTTATCAATGATCTTTCCCTCAGGTAAAATTGATTTTCTCATTAAAAAGCAGGCTTACTTGGGTAGCATTTGCCTTTCATATATCTGTCTGCACACCAGCCAATGATCCGTGACTCTGCACACGGGGAGGGAAGATCAGGTTTTTTGGGGGGGGGGGGGGGGGGGGGGGAATGGAAGAGCAGAGGATAATTGACAGAGGCGAGCAAACAAAACTGAATTTCCATTTTCAAGTTGTACATTCTATCCATATTTTATGTTGTCATAATGGAAACTTCATATGTAATCGTGTCACACTGGACATCCTGAGGTTGTGCGCTATATAAATGCAAGTTTTGTTTCTTCTTTCTCTGCAGTGGCCGCCATAGTGTGACAAGTTTAAACTGGGTGTAGAAATCATAAACTTACACGGGAAAGAGTCATCCACATCAACAGAGGATACATTTATTTGGATTGACAATGTTTACTGATTAGCACAGCACATTGTGATATGGTAGATTGAATAATGCTCCAGGGCTGAACAGAACTGGGCCTTGCTGATGTCTGTACCACATTCCATGTTGCCAGAAGGATTATGAGGCACATTTCAATAAGGTCTTGAAATTTCACAGGCAGCTCATGATTTCATAAAAAGACTATGTAAAAACGCACAGCTTTTAATGTTCTTTTTTCTTGTTTTCAAATTAATAAACCTCTAGGTATTGTGAAAATCGTTTTTTGACTCACTGAAGCATCCAGGAGCGCCAACAAACATTTTAGCTGAGTAATCATTGAATGCACTCTCATTATTTTCAATGGCAGAATGCCATGAAGCACATTATATAACACAAGCTGACATCATCCTGGGTCCAGGGTGTTAGGAAGGAAGGCAAATGGTGTATTTACTATTTAATTGGTGTTAATTAATGTTTAGGATGAATAATGTTAACGTGCCAAAGGTCGACAAATTAAACAATTGAAATAGGATATATAGTTGTTCCTTCTATCAGTGTTTTTCGAACTATGTGTTGTGACCCACGGTTGGGTTAAGGGGGGGGGGGGGGGGGGGGGGGGTCGTCTGAAAGGTTTCAGAGTGATCAGTCACATTGTTCCCGATTGCGGCAGAAGCGCCCAATGGCCACGACCGGCTTTTAAATTGAGAATGCCGGATCCAAACGGCTTTTAAACAGCATGATGCAATCTTCCAGCCGGAAGCGGTGGCGGAGAGCAGGTCACGCGCCCTGCACATACACTGACATCACGCGCCCTGTACATCCGTGTTTTCGGGGCAAACGCACGGAGGAGAGATTCATCCATTTTCTGCCTGTGCGCAAGCAAGTTACAGGACTGTGAACAGCTGAAGATGGATCGTTTTAAACATGAAAAAACTGAAATGAGGAACAAGGCAGGGTAAAGATGATTTCTTGAGGTATGGCTTTGTCAATTGTACCAATGCAAATCAGGATGCAAAGCCCATGTGTGGCATATGCAGGGAAGTACTGGCAAATTATAGTTTAGTACCCTCAAAACTTCAAAGGTATTTGAAGACTAAGCATGGTGACAAACCTCTTGATTTTTTTCAAAGGATGCAGCGAGAATTTAAACCATCTGTTGAACTCCTTGGCGTAAATGTAACACTGAATGACAAAGCAAGTGAGTTCGTGAGGACCCAGCAGGCTCACTTTTTAAAAATTAATTTACAGGATGAGGGCATCGCTGGCTAGGCCAGCAATTATTGCCCATCCCTAGTTGCGCTTCAGAAGGTGGTGGTGAGTTGCCTTCTTGAACCGTTGCAGTCCTTCAGGTGTAGGTACACCCACAGTGCTGTTAGGGAGAGAGTTCCAGGATTTTGACCCAGCGACAGTGAAGGAACGGTGACATATTTCCAATCCAGGTGATGGCGTTCCCAGGTAACTGTTGCTCATGTCCTTCTAGATGGTAGTGGTCGTGGGTTTGGAAGGTGCTGTCTAAGGAACCATGGTGAGTTATTGCAGTGCATTTTGTAGATGGTACACAAGGCTGCCACTGCTTCGTCCTGGATGGTGTTGAGCTTCTTGGATGTTGTTGGAACTGCACTCATCCACACAAGTGGAGAATATTCCATTACACTCCTGACTTGTGCCTTGTAGATGGTGGACAGGTGGGGGGGGGGGGGGGGGGGGGGGGGGGTCAGGAGGTGAATTACTCACTGTAGGATTCCTTGCCTTTGGTAAGCCACAGTATTACATGTGGCTAGTCCAGTACAGTTTCTGATCAATGGTAACCCCCAGGATGTTGATTGCGGGGGATTCAGCAATGGTAATGCCATTGTCGCATTAAAGGTAAATGAAAATCAAGCGTTGCAAAGGCCAGCTGGCATGGGACCCCCAGGTCGGGTGGCGTGGGTCCCCAAGGTCGGCCAGTTGGTGAAAGTGGGTGCTGGGGAAAAAAAGGTTGAAAAACACTGCCTTATATGACGAAAGGAATCAAAGATGGCATATGGGATGGAATTCCATGACAGTAAGTGCAAGGCGATACATTGCGGTTTAAAAAACACACAGCAAATATACTGTAACGAACTCCAATTGGCTTTATTGGTTGGACAATTGGAGTATGAGCTCCCTCAATGATAGCTCATTGAGGGGGCCCAAATAAGCACCTGTGTAGGCTTTGTGAGCCAGCAGTTGACTGGACTGCTAGCAGCACTGTTTGTAGCTGCTCCTGTAATATCGTTATTGTAAATAAATATTGGTGTGGTGACGGTACTCCTACCTCCTGTGGATTACTACATATACTTTGAATGGAAGCTGGCTTATTGCTGTGCAAGTATGGAGAGGGTGTGCGCACGCAAGCATTAAGCGGGACTTTAAAGGCAGCAAGTTAGCATTCACTCACAGGAGATGGGGGCAGCTGGCATTTATTACCAAAATCTAGCTGCCCTCTTTAATAGAACTGCTAGTTGACGTCAGAGGGCAGTTAAGAGTCAGCCTTGCTGGTGTGGGACTGGAATCACGTTCCAGATCAAGAAAGATGAGTAGGTTTCTTTCCCTAAAGCACATTAGTGAACCAATGGGCAATCTCACATCTCCACGGCACTTGTACTGACACCAGCTTTTTATTTCCAGACTATTAAAACTGGAAACCCTCTCTGAGTTGAAGGTTAATAAAGCAGTTTTTAAAAAATGTGGCACTCTTATGTTTTATTAATAAATGCATAGAAAACTGGAAGAAGTAACGAGGAGTCTATATAAAACCATAATATGAGCTCAAGGGTGCGATACAGATTCAGTGCATTATTGGACTCCACATTATAGCCAATATATTGGAGCTTTAAAGAAGATACAGTACAGATTCACTGGGTTGCTGTCGAGCATAGTACAATTGACCCTATCGCACGAGCGTTTGGTCAAACAAGTGACAGTATCGCCTGACAAACATCAGCCAAGCCACTGGAGATTCCGCAGTAGATGTAAAAAGTACAGGCATTTCATGTGAAATTTTCCCAATGTTTTCTGTCAAAAGCTCATCAAGAGGTGTGACAATTGAAAAGCTCTGATGTTTCTCCCGAGCTCATCTGAACACATCCACATTGAAATAATTTTTGACAGATGCAAATAGATAAATCCATGAAACAGGCTCCATGGGGAGAGAGAGGAAGACAGGGGTATTGATTCAATCAAATTCAAATTACACAGATTTAAATCTGAAAATAATATGAAATGATGTGCTGGGAAGGAATTGGACCTATAATTTCCCAAAGCTCTCCTCCACCTTTTCCACACCTCACAGCTGGGTCTGTTGGTATGATGAGGCAGCACCTCCTGTTCTGTTGCATCATGTGACTGCCTGGATAGCACAGGCTGAGCCAGATGGACATTGGTTTATCTTCATCCAGCAATTCTTACGTTCCTATTTAAAATGAACCTTTATATAACACTGCTTTGGCCTCCAATTTCTGGGTACCAGGCTTTAGGAAGAATCTGAAGATTGTAGGGAGGGTCCAGCGAAAGATTTACAAGTATGGCTCCAGGGATGGGTGAATTCAGCCCCATGGATAGGTGCATGAGAATTTGGGACTGTTCACCGCAGGAGAAGAGAAGGTTGACAGGAGATTTGATTGAAGTGCTCTAAATCATGAGGGGTCTGTACAAAGTGGATAGAGAGAAGCCGTTTCCATTGGCAGGGCCAAGACCCAGGAGACACAAGATGACCGGCAAAAGAAGTGAAGGTGTCCTGAGGACAAATGTTTTAAGTGATTAGAATGCAGGGAAAGCGTGGCGAAAACAGCGTCAATCGCAGCTTTCAAATGGGAATCGGATAAGCACCTGAAGAGAACAAAATAGCAGGCCAATGGGGGGAGTGGGCCGAGCCAAGCTGCTTTTGCACAGCCAGCACAGACACGATGGGCCAAACGGCCACCTTCTGTGCTGTAACTATGTCTACAAATTCAATGACAAGCAGCTCTGAAATACAAAACTACTAGATAGACGCACAAGACAAGGTCATCTGTATAACACGAGCAATGCACTGGTGGTGGCAGACAGTGCCTTATATTCTACTTATTCCAACTTGTAACAAACTAAATATAAGAGGAAAAATCTTAATAAACACCTATTTTCATACCCATACCATGGATTGTAAACATTTTTATGTCTAATGACTCCAGTGTTCCCACCTCAAAGTGAAGCTTAAGTTTGACGTTTGCTCATCTATTAAGATTGAATGGATCAGATATCTTACTTGGTCCGATGAATGAGTCACCTCAAACCGAGCACATCATGCCTTTTAGCAAGACAGTCACAGTATTAGCAGCAAGTTGTGGTTGCATGTGTGTGTACGTTTATGTACACATGTGTGGCTGCGCACATGTCTATATACAGGTGAATTCAGTGTGCAATGAGAGTATTTACGGGCATTCATATGCATGTTTATGATGGTATAAATATCTATACTTCACAAAGTTCCAAGTTCTCTAAAAGACAGGACAGTGTCCTCATTGCTGCTGGACAGAGAGGGTTCTAGCCTCTGATTTCAATAGAATGCCGAGTGACTAGGTTCTTTAATGTGTGAGTGGTCCGCTCCATCAGGGAACCCACTACACCATCAGGCCCTAGAGGAGAGTGGCCAGTGTGTTAATTGAATGCATCAAGGGTCTGCTACCTGTGGTTCCAGATTGCATGCGACTCATTAAGATTCATGTGCAGCTCCGGGAAACATAAAAAATAGGAGCAAGAGGAGGCCATTTGGCCCTTCAAGCCTGCTCCTCCATTCATTACGATCATGGATGATCATACAACTCAACAACTCATCCCTCTTTCCCCCGATATCCTTTGATCCCCTTCGCCCTAAGTGCTATATCTAACTGACCTTGATCCATCGAACCCATTTTCATGGCAATCAAATGTCTTTCTTCATTTAAATCACAGAATTATCAGAGAATTTACAGTGCGGAAGGAGGCCTTTCGGCCCATCGAGTTCGCACCAGCCCTTGGAAAGAGCACCCCACTCAAGCACACCCCCTTAGCCCTTTTGGACATGAAGGGCAATTTAGCATGGCCAACCCACCTTTGCACTGTGGGAGGAAACCGGAGCACCCAGAGGAAACCCACGCACACACGGGGAGAACGTGCAGACTCCACACGGATAGTGACCCAATCCGGGAATCGAACCTGGGACTCTGGAGCTGTGAAGCAACTGTGCTAACCACTATGCTACTGTTACATTTTTAAAATCACTACGCCGTGATTGCTTAAATAAGTTGACTATACGAAAGAGGTTTGTCCTGCTCTGCATGCTTTTAATTCAGACATGAACAGGCAATATTCATTATTTTCTAAAACTGACTAAATTAAATACATCATGTGAAAGAAGATTATATTTATAACGATATTTTCTTTACATTGGTTCATGACGCCGCTGGCAAGGGCAGCAGTTATGTTTCATCAGAGGTTCCCACCCCCAGATGAAGAAACAGTGACATAATTCCACAAGAAGGTGGTGCACGACTTGGAGGAGAACATGTAAATGCTGGTATTCCCAGGTGACTGGCACTCTGGCTCTTCTGGGTGAGAGGGTGGGGAGTTCACGGGTTCGGAAAGTGCTGTGGAAGGAACCGTGGCCAGTTGCTGCAACGCCTCGTTGGTGCACACCGCTGCCGCTTTGCATTAGTGGCGGAGGGACTGGCTATTTATGGTAGTGGGTGAAGTGCCAATCAAGAGGGCTGCCTTCTTCTGAATGGTGGCAAACCTCTGGAGTGTTGTTGGAGCTGCATTCATCCAGACAAGTGGAGAGTATCCCACAACACTCCAAACTTAAGCATTGAAGATGCTGGACAGGCTTCGCGGAGTCAGGAGGTTTAATCACTCACTCTAGAAGACCCAATGTCTGACCTGGTCTTGTAGCCATGCTATTTATAAGGCTGTTGCAGTTAAGCTTCTGGTCAATAGTGACACCCTGAATGTTAATGGCAATGCCATTGAATATCAAAGGGTGCTGGTTGGACAGAGTTTTGACAAAGAGTAAAAAAAAGACTCAGTACATTAGCTCTTTTCTCTCCCTACAAATGCTGGCAGACCGGCTGAGATTTTCCAGCATTTTCTCTCTCCTGGTTGGATCTTTTCTGGTTGCAGACACTCTCTGATTCTGGAACCCTTTGCTTCAAGGTTAATTTTGATCTGCTATGTACTGCTATCTCCTCAATCTGCTCTGCACAGATGTTGTTGAAACCAATGTGAAACCTCAATCCTAGCACCGGTAAACAATACGCAACAAGACAATTGGGGCCATACTCCATTATATCTCAGCCAACATGCTCAACTGCAGTTAAGAGACTGACATCAGCACTCATTTCTGTATCGGACCAGAAATAAAACAAAACTAATTTTATCTCCAGGATGCCACCTATTTGCATCTCATCTTATGCTTCCTAACAACTCTTCCATGACAACTTCCTGTGTCCATATTTAAATGGAAACTCCCTATGTAAACTTGCCACATTGGATTTAAATGTTCCCTGCAAGAGTGGTGCTATAAAGTCACCTTTGATGGGGAGGGTGCAATTACACTCTGACATATATTTATGACTTTGTAACGTTGTCTGATTTAGTTTCCCATGTGCTCTCCCGATTCAACCTGGTGTTCAGGTGAAGGGAGTCCTCCAACTCATTTTCTCCACAACTTATCTCAATTCCAAGTGTGCTAATGTTGGGGGGGGGGGGGGATTAACTTTTTATGGTTCCAGTCTAGAGTGAATCTGCAATGCTGCTACTCACTGGTCTTCAAAATATCACCCCATGAATCATTTTCTTGGGAAAAATTCAATGCCACAACAATTCTCAGTTACCCCCTCATTTCCTGTCAAGTATGCACCCATGGCATATTACCCATGCATCCTGGCATGACTTCCTCTTCACCACCCCAAATGCTCCAGCTTCCACCTCCACTCTGTGTAGAGGTCTCTAACTCATTCCCCAGCAAGAGAGAGCAAAAAATGATTTCAGAGACCCAACGAGAAAGCATGAGAGAATGAATGCAAACAGGTGGAGAGACAGCGAGCGGGGCACACACACTTAAGAAGGACACAATGATTAAAGACTGGAATGAAAAGAGACAGTTCCAAGAGGCATATGTTTTATTTTGTCTGTGAATAACATCACAGAACTGAATTTGAAGAACATTTTAACAGCCCTCTGGATTTATGAGGCTTGCTTATTAATCAATGTGGTTTTTAAACACAGCCTCATGTCCAAAAGTATATACAAAGAGCCTGAAGTGCTCAGGCACAATGAATGCTTCTTCAACATCAGTGATAAATTAAATAAAGAGACCCCCCCCCCACAAAAAAACACAAATTCCATTAGGCTAATTTTTACTCTACTGGTGCACTTTTCAGTGCAGAATATGAGGAATTAAATTTTACCATGCAATATTTAATAATTCACCTTCCTGAGGTAAAGGGTCCAGTGAAGCCATTGTCGGTCAGCAAACAATAATTAAATTCATATTTTCCAAGATAAACCATCACTCTGATGGAAACAATCACACTGCAGTCTTGTGCTATTTAGGAGGATCTAGCAAGAAATGCTTACCTAGCAACTTCACCAGAGATATAACTCCCTTGGGCTTTGGAGAGATCGTCAGATTTGAAAGCCAAGGGAGCAAGCGAACAACATAAGTATAATATGAACCTTGTGCTTGGAATATGGCTGTGATGAAGGTAGGAATTTCAGGTATATTGTTTTATAGGTATTTGGTGAAGTACGGGTTAAAAGCCTGGGTCAGTGTGCGTGACTGCTGCAATCATGTTTTCAAATAAATCCTTGTTTGAAAGGCAAGTATATTTTGGGATTCATTGTTCAATTAAACCATCGCAAGAAGCTTGGGATAATGCAGTTTTGCTTGGATTATGGGGATTCCCTGTGGAGGTAATTAGATTTCAGCTTGGTAAGATCATGTCATTGTTAGGTGGATCTAAGACATCAGGCATTTTTGCAGAAAGCAATTCAGTTGTGAGCTGACTGAAGCTGTGACCAGAAGTGAAGCAATTAGCTCTCGCTGCGGTTCAGTTCAGAAAGATTAACAGTATTTAAAGCAATGCAGACTTGTCTAAGAACAAGGGGAGCTGAACCAACTTCTGACAAAATACAACCAGAGTTTCTGCATGGGTCTGACAGCAGTCAGGTCTTGTCTTTAAAGCAGTGTCAAAAGATCTTTATTTCTCAAAGAACAACGAACAAGCATTCATGAGTGCTAATGGTTTGACAGTGGATTGAGAGCAGAGGGGCTGGATTCTCCGCCCCGCCGCACCACATTTCTGCTCTGCTATGCCGGCTTGCCAATGGGGTTTCCCAATGTGGGCCAGCCACACGCGATCGGGAAACCCCAGGGCAGCCAGCAAAACAGAGCAACCCACCGACGGAGAATCCAGTCCGAGATGTTTTTTTTCCCTTGTTGTTTAAGTGGGAATGAAGACAGCATTTAAGGGTATTGTATTCATTGTTTTGAGTAGTATTGTTGTAATGTTAAGGATATTTTAATACCGTGTTAGTAATAAAGTTTGTTTGAATATACCATATCCCTATTTCTTTGTGTAATCACTCCTGGAGAAAGGTATCCTTTAATTACAAAATTAAAGTAAACTATCGGGGTTTCTGTCCAGTATTAGCCACTGTTGGGGCCTGGTCTGGGATGGTAATAGTGGCAAAGCCTGTTTAATGCCCAACTGTCATTGCCCCAAGCATAGAAGGAATTAACTATAATATGGGACTGGATCCACATGCAGTGGGGTGCAGGTTCCTTTCCCTGATGGAGATTGGTGAACAAGTTAGGTTTAATGACAGTCTTGCTGCTTCCACAGTCACTTAATGGCCTGATTTATTGAACTAAATTACTGGACATGCCACGTTGGGACGTGAACGCATGACCTCTGGTTTGTTTGTGCGGTCTGGGTGACTTCAATCATAGCATAAGGTGAACTGTGCCAGATTTTACTTTGTTCAGCTCATACCCCAGAACAGATTAAAGCGAATGAAAATAAAATTGGGTGCAAGACATGATCAGCACTCCTGCCCTTTTGTCAAATACGCGCCCGTTGTGTGCTTTTAAGAGAGAACATTTCACCAACAGGACATTCCATGTGTTAAGAAGAAATATTTATAACTACTTATGTGGACTCCTGTAGATTTTTTCAAGGCTCAGCTACTAATCATCGTAACATTTCAGTCAGACCACACTGGGCAAAACTTCAAAACTTTCCAAAAATTACAGTGTGCTGGATCAGGCAAACCTCTGAATGAAGGTAGCCCCCCCCCCCCCCCCCCCCCCAACATCGGGAACTCTAGGAGACAAGGGGAAGACCCCCAACCCTCCAACACAGAGGGCCAACCTCACCCCCAACACCCAATGGTCAGGTCACCCCCCTCCATATCACACAGTCGGAATGGTGACCCAACACCGCCCCCCCTGGATCCTCACCGTCATCTCTCCCAGCACCCCCCCCCCCCCTCCCAAACAATGCAGGCACAATCCTCCCGCCCCACATAATGGAATCCCCCAAAGGGGTTCCCTCAAGGCCCCATCTCCTGGCTATACCAGGGGGCTCTGCCATAGCACTGCCCAGTCATATCCCTCACCATCCGGAGGCTCTACTCACCTCAGAGCCCCTGTGCGGTCATCACGACTGGTTTCAGTTTCTGGAAACCAGTGGTAATTCCCGTCAGCATGACCGTCATACTGGCGGCGAACATACGCCGAGCCTGAAAGTAAGGTGTCAATTTCAATTGATGCCAATCACCATCACACCCTCCCTGGGCACTAATCTGATTATGTTGCTGGCGGGGGGCATTCCGCGATCTCCTCTGTGCAAATGCCATAATGACCTTCTTGCGAGAGTTAGTGGCCATAAAGGGATTCATGTCTGTGGCAATCAGGGATAGTTAATTGCCCCCACCAGTTTCCAAACCTTGTTTTGTGGTCAGTTATTCAATCTCAAACTGTACTACACTTGCACTGGGAGGTGTACTATTGGCCTCAGTGCACCTGGGTTAAGGAATTGGACAGAATTTGCTCCGCAGAGATAAAGGCAACTGGCGTCGAGTGAGGGTCAGTTTCCACCTTGATACCGCCCCCCTCACCTTAATAATCCTCCACCCTTTGGTAGACTGACCAGCTTCACTCATCATTAATGATGGTACTCCAAGCTTTCAACACATGATGTGCCTCTCTGGGGGCAAAACAGACACGAGCACCTAAATGACGTGGACAGGAGTTTGTGTATCACCTTAAGTCATATTTTCCAGGCAGGCAGAGGGGAAGTTGCCAGGGTTCAACAAGACACATAGAAAACTGGAAACTGGCTGGTCCCACCTCCTGGCTATACCAGGGGGCTGTGCCAGAGCATTGCCCGGTCATATCCCTCGCCACCCAGAGGCTCTACTCACCTCAGAGCCCCTGTGTGGTAAGTGGAACAGGTGGAGATTGGGTGTGCACATCCATGTCCTTCTTCAGCAGAGTTTGTTAGTTTGCCTTTGTGTCCGACTGCAGTTGCCACTCTGAATTACAGTCAATAATCACTTCGACCTGAACATCCAATTAGAGTCCTTCTACTTCATCTATCAGCAGGAATGGCGTGAACGGCACAGTGGCACAGTGCCTCACAGTGCCAGGGACCCAGGTTCAATTCCGGCCTTGGGTGACATCTGTGTGGAGTTTGCACTTTCTCGCTGTGCCTGCATGGGTTTCCTCCGGATGCTCCGGTTTCCTCCCACAGTCCACGATGTGCAGGTTAGGTAGTTTGGCCATGCTAAATTGCCCCTTAGTGTCCAACGGTTAAGTGGGGTTATGGGGATAGGGTCAGTGCGGACCTGATTGGCCAAATGGCCTCCTTCTGCACTGTAGAGATTCAATGATCTACGAAGCACCACTGAAACATGCCAAAGCTAAACAAACTGACAAGAGCTGACCTACAGCTTCTGACCTTGAAAGTTGGTGCTGATTGTAAGTTGATGGCAAACACAAACATGTAGTTAAGGGGCATTTGCACTTTAAGCGGTAGGTCCAACAGCGCAGGAGGAAAAAAAATCAAGTACTTGTAAGTCTAAAAGGGAAAATCCCAAATTAGTGGGGCATTTCTCGTGGAAAAAAGAAAAGGGCTGCATTTGTACAATGTTTTTCACTGTAAACATTCCATCACACATCACAATCAATGCATTTTGATGTTGAAGTATAATCATTCTCAATAGGTGGGTAAACAATTATCAATCAGAAATTTCCCACAAGCAACAAACAGATGAACAATCAGTTAATCTGTTTTGGCAATATTAGCTTAGTGAGCCAGGACACTGGGAGAAAATATGATCCAAGCCATGGGGAGAACTTCCTGTTGTTCAAATAGTCCACGGGATCTTTACTGTTTACCTGCACAGGCAGATGGAGACTTGGCTGAACTGAAAAGACAGTAGCACTCCCTCAGCGCTGAATTCAAGTGGCTGCCGAGACTATGTGTTCAAATCCTTGGCAGTGGGTTTAGCCGAACAATCTCCCAACTGCTGAAGTGCAAATGACTGAGCCTGGTTGCATTAGTTTGACTTTCGTTTTCTTTCCCCCCAAGATTGAAAATCAAAAGTGAAATTTGAATTTGTAATCAGCCAACTCTCCCAAAAATGACCTTAACAGATAATCCCTCATGTCCAGCTCCCGACCCCTGGCCTGGTTCACAGGGACATATACTCTCTCCACATCTAATTCACAGAGACAAAGGTTGTTATTTCACACGGGTTTCTACATATGTGCAGATTGGCACACAGATGGCACACAGTATGTTGACTTTTGAAAGGGATCTGGCTAAGAATCAGATTAGAGAAGCTTTGTGAAACCAGGCTGAAACCTTGAACATGTTTCCCAGGTGACCAGCAAGATTTACTTTCCCAGATCAATAAAAATCTGAAAGTTGTTGAATTACTGAGGTGGCGCTTCATACTTGGGTGGATGTACTTGAAACAATTCTCCCGTCAGTTAGGAGAGAAAGCAACGCACGTTCAGCGAAAATATCAAAGCTTCCCAAACACTAATGCCTGAAGACAGAGAGCATAAAATTCACTGGTTAACGTTTGCTTAATCGCTATGGAGATTTCCATGGCAACAGAACAGTGAGTGATCTGTGCAATGGATTAGATGCTGTAAATTTAACATTACTTGGGATTGAAAGTGTAAATACAGATACCGGATTCACTGATCTGAGTAATGAATTCATAACGTACACACATAATCCCAAGACCTTCGAGAAAGTCCCTGCATTAGTTACAATGGCACAACATGACCACAATGACTAAGAAATCGACTGAAGGGTAGAAAGGGCTCAGGAAGTAATGTTCAGATAGGGAAGGGACAGCTTAGTGACTGGAATGTCCATGATGGTAATTTACATCAATAATTTGGACTCGGCAATGCAATAAAATTGGTAGCATTGGCAGATGATACCGTACCAGGAAAGGACTGGAATATGAATGTAGCAGCTGAGGAACTGGAGCAAGAGCAAGCAAAACAAATCATGGCAGAACAGCAAATGCAATTTAGCGCAGACTAATGTGAAGCGATGCTGCACGGCAAGGAAAAATGGAGAGTGTGTCTTCTTCGTGAATGGTGCTATGGGATGAGGGGAGGACAAGATTCCTTGGGGCCACCATCAAACCCATTCCACTGTCTAAGATACACAGTCCATCTTGCTGAGGTGCACAAGCCTGCTGCCGATATGTACAATTGAGAAATGGACGAGGATCAGTCACTCAAAAAGTGCAACAAGACTAGGCCCTGCTCAAGATTAATTTCGGAAACCCAGTGAGTTTAATAAAAGAAGTGACACCAGATTTGGTGAAAGCTAAAGAATGCGGTGTGACAAATCTGTACATGCCGACAAATTTTACACTTGGGTGGCAAGTACTGCCCCACGAGTACTTTCTTTGGACATCGTTCAGAACATGTTGTGATCAAACATAGTGAAAATTCAATCAAGGGTTTTAAGATTTTTTAAGACGACAAGCTAATGATCAAGTGTTTTCTGTAACACACAAATTGGAAACGCACTTGCTGGAAAATTAATACAGAATCGGATGTGATTGCGTCAGATTTTGCAAAATTCAATAACGCATTAGAACTGACAAATGTGGCTTTTCACTGTGCAGGCGTTGAGGTTTTGAGTCTGTTAAAAATTAATAAGCAGTTTAGTGATCAAGGATAGTGTATTAATGGAGAATAATTGTTCCCATCATGTCAGACGTCACCTCACGTCTGATCAAAGTATCAGATCAAGGGCGAAATTCTCCGCAAATGCGGAGAATCATAAAGGCTGCAGTGGGACAAGCCATGACCCACAGCAGCCTTCACGCCCACCTCCGGGGCCGATTCTCCCCCCCGAGCGGGGCTAGGAGCGCGGCCCCGTGCGTCACGGCGGCTGACGGGGCAGATGACGTCGGCCACGCATGCGCAGGTTGGACAACGCCAACACGCGCATGCGCAGTTGGCGTCTTTTCCCTCAGCCGCCCCGCAAGACGTGGCGGCTTGATCTTGCGGAGCGGCGGAGGGAAAAGAGTGCGTCCATTACGAACGCATGGCCTGCAATCGGTGGTACTGCCGTGCCAATCGGGCCCCCAGATGCCCCAAACGGGCATATGGCGCCCGTTTCACGACGGCAGCGAGCAGGTGTGTTTGCTGCCGTGTTGAAACGGGCGTGAAGGCCCGGCCGCTCGGCCTCGGAGAATTCGAGGATTCGTGGTGTGGGTCGGGTGTGTTGGGGGGAGAATAGCGGGAGGGCGTGAAAAATGTCAGGAGGCCCTCCCGCTATTCTCCCACCCGGCGTGGGGGGTGGAGAATCGCGCCCCACAGCTTTGGGAAAGCAATAATTTCTACATTAACAACATGGACAAGTGGGTATGAATTAGGGATTAGACCGTTGTCCATTTTGGAAAAGACAAAAAGAAATTGGATTTATGCAACGTCTCATGATATCCTTCAGAAACAGCCCATAAAGAAATTAATTAATTAATTTAACATGCTGACAATGAGAGTTAGCCGCCCATTTTGTGTTGTATGTTGGATTTGGACTTCAACCCATAACATTCTGACTCAAGGGGCAGGACTTTCCAGTCGGGTCCACCCAGAGGCCAGAAATTCCCACCCGAGGGCAACAGACCTTTAAATGCTCCGCCAAATATCCCGTACCGGCTGCAATGATTCCCGCGGCAGGGGGGGACCAGAAACTTTATCCAAGATGTTTTGTTTTACCAGATTGAGGCCACATTAGTGTCATTCTGTAGAAACCGGGGGGCGGAATTCTCTGATGATGGGGCTAAAACCCCACGTCCACGAGAAAACAGGCGCGAATCACTCTGGGCTTTCGTGGAGAAAGTCCAGAGTGATTCTCTGTTTTGAAGGGGGTTAGCAGGGACCCGGAGTAGTCCTCGCAGCTCCTGCCGATACGGGGCCCTGCACTTCCGGCTGCGGGTCCGTGTAAGCACGTGGCGGCCGCCTGTGGCGGCAGCAGCCCGCGCATCATGGCGGATCCACACACCGGGCCAGCCCTGTAAATATAGGCCCCCCCCTCAGATCACGTGCGCCCGCCAATCAGTGGCCCCCGATCAAGTGCCTGGCCGTCCTGGAGGCCCCCCCCCCCGTGACGGATCCCTGCACCCCCCACTAGGGCGGCCGCAGTTTGGGTCTGCAGTCGCCACTCCCAGCTCCCGCCGTGTGGAACCATGAGTGAACCACGCCGGCGGGAACTCGGCCAGTTGTCGGCGGAGAATCGCTGCGGAAGCCTCTTTCAACGGCCCCTGACCGGCGCCCCGTCGACCGCCAAGGCGCGACTGGCGGCGATTCTCCGCCCCTGCGCCAAGCGTGATTTCAATGCGGAGGCTCGGAGAATCCCGTCCCAGGTCTTCCCCAGTCGTCAGCCAAAGTAAATCCATCAGAATTACTTCAGGCCTGTGAGAGATATGTACATCTGGAGCCTACAACATTAACAAAACCCTGCAAAGATGACATCTTTAGCTTAACGAACCATCCAAACCATGCCTTACATATAGAGTTTTGTGAAATGGACTCCAGGTCTAAATGAGAGAGTGGGACAGAGAACATAGAACATTACAGCGCAGTACAGGCCCTTCGGCCCTCGATGTTGCACCGACCTGTGAAACCCCTCTGAAGCCCATCTACACTATTCCCTTATCGTCCATATGTAAAGAGAGTTAGGCTAAGGAGGTGGATTTTGAGGAGAGGAGTGATTGAGGGACGGCACTATGGTGGGGTCAAGGGAGTAGTGTAGTGATGATGGTGCGGTGGTAATGTCACTGGTCTAGTGATCTGGAGGCCCGGGTTCAAATCCCACATGGTGGCTGTTGGAATTCAAATTAATCATCTGGAATTAAAAGCTCGTCTCGGTAATGGTGACCATGAAGCTATCAAATCCATCTGGTTCACTAATGTTCTCTGGGGACGGAGATCTGCTGTGCCGAAGTGGTGCGGCCTACAAGTGACTCCAGGCCCTCCGAAATGGTCCAGCAAGCCACTCAGTTCAAGGGAAATTAGGAATGGGCAACAAATGTCGGGCCTCGCTAGCGATGCTCACATTCCACAAAAGGATAAATAAAAGAGGAACCAATGAAGACCAGGATGATGGCGAGTGCAACTTATTTTGGGTCAGGGCACAGTAGCAGAGCTGACTACAAGTTGGAGTTTACAGAGAGTGGAGGACAGAGAGTGTCAGCAAGGGCAGCCTGGAGTGTTCAGGTGTGCGGGTAGCAAAGGTTTGGGTGGTGGAGTGGCTGAACAAAAAGAGGAGGCGGGGAAAGTTGGGAGTAATTAGTCTCAGTGATGGACAGGGTATAATGGTTAAACTACCAGCTTTCTTCAGTACACTGGTGCACTGTGACTGCTGGGTCAGCAGATTGTAAGCTCAAGCTCAACCTTTGGGGCAGCACGGTAGCATGGTGGTTAGCATAAATGCTTCACAGCTCCAGGGTCCCAGGTTCGGTTCCCGGCTGGGTCACTGTCTGTGCGGAGTCTGCACGTCCTCCCTGTGTGTGCGTGGGTTTCCTCCGGGTGCTCCGGTTTCCTCCCACAGTCCAAAGATGTGCGGGTTAGGTGGATTGGCCATGCTAAATTGCCCGTAGTGTCCTAAAAAGTAAGGTTAAGGGGGGGGGGTTTGTTGGGTTACGGGTATAGGGTGGATACGTGGGTTTGAGTAGGGTGATCATTTGCTCGGCACAACATCGAGGGCTGAAGGGCCTGTTTCTGTGCTGTACTGTTCTATGTTCTTAGCACAGTGCAAAAGGTATTTGTCACACATTGGGGGCGCGATTCTCCCAAACAGGGAGAAATCGTAAGGCTGGCGTCAAAAACGGGCGGGTTTGACGCCAGCCTCCCCCTCCCCGACCGGGACCCGATTCTGGTCCCCGGTCGGGGCTAGTGTGCCGCGGCCGTGAACTCCGGCATCGCGGGCTTAACGAATTTCGTTAAGGGGGACCAGCTGCCAGAGTTTGCGCCGGCTGACGCGTCACATGACGTCAGCCGCGCATGCGCGGATTGGAAGACTCCAACCCGCGCATGCGCGGGCCGGGATGCCCCTCAGCAGCCCCGCGAAGTGATACAGCGGGGCGGCGGAAGGACAAAGAGTGCGCGGGAATCGGACCCGCTGCCCGCGATCGGTGCCCACCAATCGCGGGCCCATGGTATCCTTGGCACGGCCGTGGTACTGCCGTGCCAATCGGTGCCATGGTTGCCAAGATCTGGACTTTACGGCCGTTTTTACGAACGGCCAGACCAGGTGTGTTTGCCGTTCGTAAAAACGGCCGTAAAGGGCTTGGAATTTGGCCCATCGGCCAGCTGAGAATCGCTGCTGGCCGTAAAAAAACGGCGGCAGCGATTCGTGTCGGGAGTTGGGCGTGGGGGGGTGGAGAATAGCGGCAGGGCGTCGGACTAGCGTGGCCGTAAAAATTTACGACCCCTGCTATTCTCCGCACCGTCGTGAGTGCGGAGAATTGCGCCCTGGGTTTGGGATGTTACCTTACACTGAGGCCTTACACTGAAACTCGATGGGCCAAATGGCCTCCTTCTGCTCTGTAAATTCTATGATTCTATTTAGATCTAGATTTCACAACGTCTGCAGCCAGTTTTGTTTTCAGTCCTCACTGCAAACTCTGCTCCTTTCCCACCAACTCCATCCCCTCCCTGGCTGCAACAGACTGCCGACAACCTTGGTGTTATATATGACTTCAATATGAGCTTCTGACCCCACATTCTCACCATAGACCACTTATTCCCATCTCCAATTCCTCACCTGATTTCTCCCCACCTTAGCAGAATAGCTACTGAAAGGGCAGCACAGTGGCGCAGTGGTAGCACTGCAGTCTCACGGCGCTGAGGTCCCAGGTTTGATCCCGGCTCTGGGTCACTGTCCGTGTGGAGTTTGCACATTCTACCCGTGTTTGCGTGGGTTTCGCCCCCACAACCCAGAGATGTGCAAGGTAGGTGGATTGAACACGCTAAATTGCTCCTTAATTGGAAAAAATTAATTGGGTACTCTAAATTTAAAAAAAAGAATAGCTACCGAAACTCCCCATGATGCCCTTTATTGCCTCCGGACTTGATTTGTCCAATGTATTCCCAGCTGGTCCCCCACATTCTACCTTTCAAGGTAGAAAGCAAGGTACGGATGCCAAGTGTTTTGGGGAATAAATACAAAAACTTGCAGCCCAGGCTGCTGATGGCAGTCACCACCGGTAGGGTGATTAAAATCAGGTATGCTCAACAGCACCGAATTGGAGGAGTGGCGATATCCCTGAAGCTTGTGGAGCTGGAGAGGTTGGGAAATTTGGAAGGGGAAAGGCCATGATGTGATTTGAAAACAGAGGTGAGAATTTTAAGATCGAAGCCTTGCTCAACCAGGTGCCAATGTTGAAGCAGACAACCCCAGAATCCCTACAGTGTATGATAGGAATCGACTATTTCCTGATAGATCTGATAGGTAAAAGGCTATTTAGTGTAAATATTAAGCCCCAGTTTTAATACCCATTTTAAACTGAGGATTTCAGCACATAACCGGAGGTCATGATAAAACACATAGCTTCAACAGGGACACAGCAAGACTGACACATGCATAAACTCATTGGAAATTAAAACAACATTTTTACTAAGCAAAGATGAAAAAGCTATTGTTCTAACAAACATATTTTCAAAGACAGTTTGACATTAAGACATGAGCTGTACCAGTAATCTGATTAAGGACGAAGCAGGCACCATAGCAACATGAAGGCACTATTGTTCATAATGTGGATAAAGCGAAGTCAGCAGAAAACCAGTAGAAACTCGTCTTGATTATTGCACAGAATCGCATTCCATAACGTACACAAATATTCAAACATGAAACATTCAGAACTTATGTTGGTCCGTATGGCCATCTTTATTCTGGGATCATCCTATACTTTGACCTATTTGCTATCTCTATTTTTCATATTTTCACTTTTGCATTCTAACTCTTGAAGTAAATGCAAGCTGTTTTGCCATATATTTTGAAAGTTAAATTGTGTACAAGTTACTTCTCTTTAAGTCCTTTTGCTAGCCGGACTTTATTGAGAATAGATGTATGTTTCTCCTAATTGTGATCAAATAGAGGCAATAAAGACTCTTGTTTGCATCCGAGAAATTTAACTCAAATTTCTACTGAGTTTTAGTGTCGCAAGACCTCAGCAATTCCGCATGGTAGATCTCATCAGTGTAGAAGGAGGCCATTCAGCCCATCACGTCTGCGCCAACCCTCTGAAAGAGCACCTTACCTAGACCCACTCCGCCGCTCTATTCCCATAACTCCACCCAACCTGCACATCCATAGGCACTAAGGGACAATTCGTACCATGGCCAATCCACCTAACCTGCACTTCTTTGGATTTTGGGAGGAAACCGGAGCATCCAGAAGAAACCCACACACACAGGGGGAGAACGTGCAAGCTCCACAAAGACAGTCATCTGAAGCCGCATTTGAACCCAAGTCCCTGGCACTGCGAGGCAGCACTGCTAACCACTCTGCTACCAATGTAAGTGGACAAGCAGCAAGGTGAACGGGGCTTGATGCGAGTCAGGTAATGGGCAGCAGAATTTGGATGGCATCAAGCTTATGAAGGATAGCTACCAACCCACTGCCTGTTTTTCAGCCGCGGGGGTAGCGGATTTACCGACTCCGCTGTTGTCAACGGGATTTCCTGGCGACTGCACCCCTCACTGCCGAGAAACTCGAGCGCCGGCGTGGGACTGGAATATCCCACCGGCGTGAACAGCCGGTAAATTCCGTCCTATAGCTTCAGTCCTTCAGCGATTTAAGTGGAGAAAATTTCTGCTCATTCTGTAGAGGAAATAAGACACCCAATCTGACAATTTAGAGATAGCAATGAGGCAGTGGTGAGTTAGAGCTTTGTCCCATCAGCAGACAAGCGGCATTATTGTGTTTGATGTTTCTAGATGATATCACTGAGGAGTGTGATTTAGAAGGGCCCCAAAGATAGACCCTTGGAAAACACCAGAGGTGATGCTATGAGAATGGGAAGAGAAATCACTATAATTGATTCTCTGGCTATAATTAGAGAGCTAAGAATGGAAACAGTACATTGAGCTGGAAGATGGTGGAGAGTAATTGAATGAGGATGGTGTGATGAACTGTGCTAAAGGCCTCAGACAGATCGAGGAAAACAGGGAAGGAGAGATTATCTTAGACAGAGTCACACAAGATGCCATTTTGAGTTTCTTAGGAGCCATTTCAGTACTATGTTGGAAGCAGAAACCTGATTGAAGGAAATCAAACATGGGAGTTCTGGAAAGATAAGCACAAATTTGGGAGGCAACAACGGGCGGGATTCTCCCCTACCCGGCGGGGCGGGGGGTCCCGGCGTAGCGGAGTGGTGCCAACCACTCCGGCGTCGGGCCTCCCCAAAGGTGCGGAATTCTCCACACCTTTAGGGGCCAAGCCCTCACATTGAGGGGCTAGGCCCGTGCCGGAGTGTTTGGCACCACGCCGACTGGCACCAAAACCGGCCCCCAAAGCCTTTGATGCCCGCCGCCGGGGATGGCCGAAAGGCCTTCGCCGGTACGCGCATGCACCGGTGCGTCAGCTACCGCTGACGTCACCACCGGCGCAGGCACGCTGGGGGATTCTCTTCCGCCTCCGCCATGGTGGAGGCCGTGGTGGCGGCGGATGAAAAAGAGTGCCCCCACGGCACTGGCCCGCCCGCCGATCGGTGTGCCCCGATCGCGGGCCTTGCCACCGTGAGGGCACCCCCCGGGGTCCGATCGCCCCGCGCCCCCCCCGGTCCCCGGGGGCCTGCTCGCGCCGCCGATCCCGCCGCCACCAGAGGTGGTTCAAACCACGGCGGCGGGATTGGCCTCTCAGCGTCGGGACTTCGGTCCATCGCGGGCCGGAGAATCACCGCAGGGGGCTCACCGATCGGTGCGGAGGGCACGCCGATCAGCGGGGCGTGATTCCCGCCCACGCCAGTTCCCGGGTTGCGGAGCATTTCTGCCACGGCGGGGGCGGGATTTTCGCCGGCCCCGGGCAATTCTCCGACCCTGCCGGGGGTCAGAGAATTTCACCCAACATCTCCAAGAACGTTTGGGGGAATTGTGTGTGGGGGTGGGGGTGAGAAAGAGAGATAGGTTGGACATGGGCCTTTCGTTTGCAAGGATGCAGGGATCAAAGGTTGCATTCTTTTTTGAGAGGAGATGACCGCAGATTTGTAGGAGAGGGACGGTACCCCGGGAGAGAGAATCATGAAGAACATGGGAGCCAATGAACAAAGTTGGATGGTCAGTGATTGAGTGGGACTGAGGTTGAGAGCAGGAGGTGGAATCATGAGCAAGATGAGCTTGGAGGGGGCAAGAGATAAAAGAGGAGAGAAATTAGAGAAAAGTTCCAGTCCAGTACTAGGGCTGGGAGTAGCCAGATAGGAAGATTGGCCTAATGGGCTAAGTGAAAGGAGGGATGCGGCAGAGGCAGATAATCAAACGGTCTCAATCTTAGTGACATTAAGTCCAGGAGCTCGACGCACGTATTGTTGGAGGTGAGGGTGGAGACAGGAGAAGGGTTTAAGACAACTGCTTGGAGTAGAGAAAGAAAAGCACTCCGGGGTTATCTTTGAACTCCAGGATAATCCTAGAATAGTGAAGAGTGTTGGCAGACGAGAACGGGGCCTATTTGTATTCTATGTGGTTCAGCCAGTTCTGTAATGAAGGGCCAAAGCCTGTTGTCTGCCATATCCATCAAGTCGGTGTCCCTTGGACTTAAGGGAGCAGTGATGAGGCAAGTCCAGGGTATATGAAAGAGCCAGTAATGGCTTTAATGGGGTTTAGCACATCAAATGCAGCAAGTAGATAAAGAGGAAGTAAGGGGGGGGGGGGGGGGTCACACAGCACAAAGTTAGTACAAACCCAGTGTCAGCGTTAAAAAGGTGCCACCAACCGGAGGAAACTGACACAGAAACCAAAGTCCAATGGAGGTTTCCTATCTAAAGATATCTGGCTGGCAAGCCAACATTCAAATGATAAAAGACAAATCATGTGAACAAAATGGCAAAAATACGCTTCAACCTTCGAAGTTCCAGGAACAGGGAAGAGAAAAATGAAATGAAAATGCGAGACGCCGCTTAGAGGGTTAAAGCATTCACCCTCTCACAGCAGGTTTCCATAACTGCCTGCATATGCAGAGTGTCTTAAGTGAAATGCGCTCAGCTCAATTGGTACCAATTTAGCACTTTCACTGACAGGCTACTTAACATTCACTTTTTGAAAAGTCCTTTCAAAACCAGAGAAAAGACCGGTGCAGCGAGCTGTGCTCTGCAAAATCAGAATGTCGGCACTCCATCAGGATGATGTACGAGTGTGTGGCTTGGTTCACGCCCCAACTAACGCTCAATGCAAGGACCAACGTGAAGTACAAAAGCTTCATTCCTCAACTCATTGTTCCCCCAGTACAAGCAAAAATGAAGGCAATGGTGTTCAGTCAGCGCTCGGCAGAAAATGCCTCTGTCTGCATGGAAATAAAACAGGTTGAATAACTATAGCTTATCCAGGTACATAGAGGTTAATACCACAAGTAAAATGTAATTTACCCCACATTTTTTTTTGTTTAAAAAGGGTGACGGGCATGTTCAGAATGCACAGCTCTAAAATGACACATCTGCAAAAAATGATATCTTCGGTACTTACATTGCCCATTCCAACTTTTCGTTTTTGATTGAATTGTACAATGCCTGCAATGTAAACAGAAGATGGAAGTCATTTAATTGTGTTTGTTGTTTGAGGAGCTATCAATTACTGCACTGTGCTGTAACACACACTCAAATTAAATCATGGCAATAACTAGATTAATATACTAAGCGGGAAAGATGTTTTTTTTTTAAAAAAGCTCTCCTCAGGTGGTAGGTGCAAGTGATAATGTATAACTACCCACTGTTACTGAAACAAGTGGATTTCCTCTGTCCTGTTACAACTCATCTGAAAGACTCAATTTCTTTTATCAACACTTCCGAGAACATTACACAGTTATACTCGGCCACAGGACACAAGAAATGAAAGTCTTGCATTTCCCCAAGACCACTTTGTGAAAAGAAATATTCATTTGAAGTTTTGCTTTTAGCGACTGAAAAAAAAGGGGAAAGCACATTTTGAGAACAAGATTGGACATGTCGTGAAAGCAACAATTATCCTCCGCTGCGAGATTGCTGTATTTTTGTCTGCGAAGATCGAAGACCTTTTGAAGACATTTCAGAAAGTCGCTATGAAGACTCTGACTGGGATAGGCTTGTTGCAGACCCATTTTTGCTAACTTCGACTGAATCTGTTACCAGTTAACTCATGAACTGCCTAAAGCATGCCAATTTTACTCCTGGTGTCTGCACTTTGAAGCAGCAACATTCCAAGCACAATTTTGGGATGTAGCCAAATCCCGGCAAAAATCTAAATGAGAAGGAAGGGGAGCAAACAAAATAGGTGTGGGGGATTTGAGGTCAGCTATAAGCAAAAGATTTATTCCTGCAAATCCCTATCTTTTCTGTGACATTAAACAATCTGCGTCGATTAGACACACTTCATGTCATCCTCCCTCCAACGCGCTTTGCTCATTTAGCATTCTTGCAGAACTAACACGATTTAGCTTGGGCAAATGTTAACCAGATTGCCTAGCCACCAGGAAGGTGAAGTGCCAAGAGACTTCTGGAGATTTACTTGCTGATTCCGGTGAATGCAAGCATTCCTCCCTATAAACCCAGACAAGAGGACTGAAACCGGGACATGGCTGAAAAGTCGAGAAGAAAAATTCGGCCGAGAGATTGCACAGGTGACGTGCTCACCTCTGGGAGGCTCAGTCTGAGCTGTAAAGCTAAGTTATAAGTAATCGAAAGAATAAAACCATCAGCTTTTTAAGTGGGCTAAAGAATCAGGCCCAAGTCTAAAGCCCTTCCCCGAAAGCATTATTCAGAAAAAAGGTTCATTTGCCAAACAGCAAAGCATTCATGCCCAAAAATTAAATGCACAGCAAACTACCTGAACCAGAATCTCCAGTTAACATTTCTCTGCAGTCAGTTCGGTTTATGGAGGGGAAATTTAAATTTGCAATTATTGAGAATCAATTCTTTGTTATACGAGGCACAGCTGCATTGCTTTATGCCCTGGATTACTCTACGGAGCAATTTTTAAACAAAGATGTAGGTGCTTCATGTTTCAAAGAAATTGAATATTCCCTTCCTATGCCACAAATTACGAGTGCTGCCTCTTTCATTGTCAACCAGAAAATAAGAGCTCTTAAATATTAGACCTCTAGCATCTTTCTGCCTGAAATTAAATGTGGCAGTTAGTTAGGAAAGCTGTTAAATCAGACTGAGAGGGCTGTGTTTTGTCACAGTGGAGCTTCGGAGAAAGCCGAGCAGAGAAAATAACAGATGCACGCCACAGTCAAGAAATGGAAATAATAGATCAAAAATGCTGCCTAGATATGAATAGATACCATTGACAAATACACTAATCATGTTCCCATCACAGTAGGAAACAGTTAAGTAAAAACAATTCACCGCCTTCAATGCCTGCGCATGCATTTCCCAGTAAGTGGGATGATATTTGTATTTTCTCTCGGGTACCTTGCTGGACGGAGGGTGGGCAGTTGAAAATTCGGAAGAGTAGGAGGTCTTCAGTGACTTGGATCGGCGAGGCTGGTGTCTCAACTCATCCCGCTGATACCTCACTGACCCTCCGCTCTGCATCCGGACCTTGCCGGTCCCTTGCACACTGTTCACGCCAATCATTTCCTCGAAGGCACTTGCTCCGTTCTCGGTGGTCTGACGGACGAAGGGGAATCAGGAGGGGACCGAGTGGCTGTCTTAAATCACAAGCTCAGCAATCAGCATCTGATCGAGAGGCAGCCTCAGCAGCATGGGAGGCTTCCAGCTTCACAGGAGAAGTGTGCCTGCCTTTGCTTGCAATTTTTTAACACTGTTTGGATTTGGACTGATCATTTCAGGGTAGGCTCACATCAGGGGTTGCAAGTCACACACACACACAAAAAACCATCCCCTGAATGGTCCGAGCCAATGGCAAGGGGCCAGGCAAGCAGTTCATTTATATTCTAAATAGCAACATGATTGTTTCTCGGTCCATGAACTGCAAGCTCATTAAAGGTAGGCAATGAGATACAACTAAGAAAAGATAATAGTCCATCAGCTACATTTTGGGGAACTAAATTGAGCCTGAATTAGGAAAAAAAGGATGCAAGTAAAAAAACATGAATCATGTATCAATCTGACATTCTGATCATAGTTAAGGTACATTCTTGAAGTGATTATGACCATATTTCAGCTGCTTATTTAAAAACGAAAAAAAAGCTGTTTGTTCACTGCACTCAGCGCAGAGAAATCTGCTGACTGAAACCACCATTGTGGGTCCCATAGATCGATGGTTATTGTCCATTTTAATCTTCACTTTCCTTTATGAGTAAGTGATTATCACTGAATAGGTTATTATCCTGCCTCCCTTTCCACAAATGAAAAGTGGATTTTCTTATGGTCTGACCACGTTGGGTATTTTATTCAATAACAGATTTTGGTGCATCAAGTTTTTTTTTAAACAAGTAGTTCAAGAGATCCCCCCCCCAACCCACAGAGATCTTTTCTCTTGCCTTCTCCCCCAACCTCCCTTACTAATTGTTTGTCTGTCTCACCCAAGGGAGCACACAGCAGGGGATAGGGAACGGGGGTGGGGGGGGGGGGGGGGGGGGGGGGGAGTGGAGAAGTGTAGTTGGTGTGGTGCTGGGCAGGCTTGATGGAGCAAATGGTCTTTTCCTGTCTGTCATGTCCACGTGTTCTACACACATGGATCCCCTGGCGAGTGTGTGTTACCATCTGGAATATGATGAGAGGCAGATTCAGCCATGGCTTTTAAAGGGGAATTGAAGTGGAAACAAGTTTGCCAAGCTATGGTGGAAGAGCCTGGGTAGTGGAACTGGCTAACCAGCAAGGGCTCGATAACCCAAAGGTGTTGGAAACACGATTCAATGATTTTGTAACTAAACCCCATCACTTGCTGCTGATACGACAGGCACGCTACCTTTAAGAGCAATACCATAACTCCAAAATGTTGAGTGTGGATCACTAGTGAACCAATTCCTAGTGCAATCAGATAAACGTTGACCCTCTACATCTCGATTTAATTAGTGAAAGGAAGGAATTTCATTCAAGCATGTTAATGTGCTTAGATAGCAACCTGAATGAAGCAAAAATCCATGAGCCTTGAGAAAGGCGAGTCTCATCACGGTTTTTATTTTGGCAACGACAGCACTGTGCGAACCTGAATCCGGTCGTCCAGGTCAGGTCATCGTGCAGTGATATTGTCACTGGACTTGTAGTCCCAGGGTTCGAATCCTACCGTGGCAGATGGTAATATTTGAATTCCGTATAAATCTGGAATTTAAATTCTAATAATCTAATGGTGACCACGAAACCATTGTTGAATGTGATAAAAATCCATCTGGTTCATGTCCTTTAGGGGAAGGAAATCTGCCCTACATGTGACTTCAGAACCACTCTTAAATGACCTTAGAAACAAAAGCCCAGCCTAACAAACCACTCAGTTCAAGGACATTTGGGATGGGCAACAAAGGCTGGCCTAACCAGTGATGTCCACATCCCAATGAGAATTTTAACTTATATCAGTAACACATTTGAAAATCAAATTGTCACGAAGAATTTTAATAACCTGAAAAGGTGACTGATTTTTACTTGATCATTTTTTCTTTAAATCATTTTTATTACAAAACTGCAAGTCCTGACAAGATGATCCATGGAAGGGCGGGTTTGCCGAGTCTGACAACGCAAGGCAAATAAATGAACATTAGTTTGAGACGGTCAGTAGCCCAGAATGCTTCAGTGGTTTATGCACGGTGTTCTTGTGCAGTCGTGTTCATCAACTCCTCCAAGCCACCGTAGCCCCACTGAGGCATCACTGAGCCAACAAAGAGCATTTTAAACAGTTCAATGCCAGGAAAATTGTGGATCCAAAGGGCAAGAGTTTCCCTTTGCTATAATGTTTAATAGCACATAAAGGTGGGGCAGGTTGGATGGTGGGGAGAATACATGGACACCTTCCTTTGAAGCTCATTAATCCCTCATGTTTTTCCATTAATTTAGTGCATGGCCTGCAGAGTTTATGCACACAAAGAATTTGAATAAATTACACTAATGTGAAGATAACACATCACTTCTGCCACAACAATTAATGGCTAGAGGTTGTTTTTTTTTAAATTTAGAGTATCCAAATTTTTTTTCCAATTAAGGGGCAATATTTATTTTTATTTTTTTTGTAAATGTTTTTATTGTTTTTTTTTGAGCAAGGTATAATTACTGTTATGCACACAGAATAAAGAAACATATATATATATACATACACACACATTTAGAAGAGAAGGGCACACCCAACATAAAAAAAATACAATAACATATGAAATGGAATAACTGGTGGGGTATTGTGCACCAGCTCGACAGCAGCATCTCTGTACATCTGGCAAAATTACCCACCCCACATAAGTAGGCAACTGCCTGCGGGGGGGGGGGGGGGGGGGGGGGGGGGGGGGTGGGGACTGGGGGGGGCAAGCACACCTTTGGGCGCCGGGGAGAAAATCACAGCATGCGGCATTTGGCTGTGCTGTGTGTTGCTGTCGCCCGCTCTTCCCGGACGGGTCTTGCTGCCATCCCACCTCGCCCCCGCTTCTGCCGCTCCTCCAGCTCGTTTCCTCGTTCCCCGCTCCTGGAGATGTCATGCACGTTTTGGCATCCCGTGTCCTCCCTCCGGCTCCTGCTTCCCTGCCTCGCTCCAGAGTCCCCACCCTATCTCAATCCCCAGGTCCTCTTCCCATTTATTTCTTGTTGCGTCCAGTACGGTGTCGGCCCTTTCTACCAGTCGGTCATACATATCGCTCCAGTTCCCTTTATCTAGGATGATTGCGTCCAGTAGGTCTTCCAGTAGTGTCTGTCGTGGCAGTTGTGGGTACGTCCTTGTCTCCTTTCGTAAGAAGTTTTTGAGCTGCAGATACCGTAGCTCATTCCCCCTGGCTAGCCGAACTTTCTCTGTCAGTTTGTCCAGTGTTGTGATCCTGCCGTCCGTGTATAGGTCCCTAACTGTCAGTGTCCCTCCGTCCTGCCTCCACCTTTTGAAGGTGGCGTCAGTCAGTGCTGGTGTGAACCTATGGTTGTTGCAGATGGGAGCCTTGTCCGACATTTTGGCCAGGCCAAATTGCTGCCGCAGTTGGTTCCAGGATTGGAGGGTGGCTGTCACCACTGGGATGCTGGAGTGTTTTTTGATTAAGGGGCAATTTAACGTGGCCAATCCACCTAGCCTGCACATCTTTGGGGTGTGGGGGCGATACCCACGCAGAGACAGGAAGAATGTGCAAACTCCACTCGGTTTGGGACCAGGAGTCGGGATCGAACCCAGGTGCACGGCGCTGTGAGGCAGCAGTGCTAACCAATGGGCCACCGTGCCACCCTGGCTGGAAGTGGTTTACCAGCTCAGTCAGGTCGTTCTACTGATGGTGTAGCCTATGAAAGGTTTATTCAACATCAATACAACTGCGCCAGTGTTTATCAATACAACTGTCCCAATGTTCCTCATCTAAATCGATGATTACAACTCTTATGAGCCAGGGTTTAGAGAACATCAAAGCATATCATGGAGTTTGCCTGACCGACAACTTTTAATAGATTTTGGTTACGAGGAGTCCAAGGGCCCACTTTACAGGTGTGATGCAACAAAGATGTGAAGTATTTTTAAACAAAACAATGTTTATTCTATGAATCCAGTTAACATTTTATAAAAACAGAGTAAACATCTTATCAACGACCAACACAGATACGCCCCCTCCCCAAAGATACAGTACTCTATACTCTTAATAACTTTCCTCACAACATCCATAAGCCAAACACCCTTTTTTCCTACAAAAACAGTAGGTTTGCATTCCTTACAGAAACAGGTATTACTTTGAAATTATCAAGTGATCTGGAGGCATTCTTTAGCATGCAGAGAGAGAGAGACTAAAATACACCTGCTTGATTTAGATGCCGTTCCCGAACTGAAAACCAAAAGTAAAACTCAGAGCCAAAAACCGCTTCTAGCTCAAAATGAAAGTAAAAAGCAGAGCCAGAGCCCAGCTCACCCCACACAATGGCATCACTGCAGCCACTTGAGAAGCCAAACATTTCTTAAAATGACATTCCCATGACACAACCCTCTACTCCCTTCCCCCTCAAATGCTTGCCTCGCCACCCCTTAAATGCATCCATCTTATTTGCATAAACTGCTCCTTGTAGTAACCAGTTTGCCATTCTCACCACTCACTGGGTAAGGATGTTTCTTCGGAATTCCCTATTAAATTTCTTGGTGAATATCTTATATAGATGGTCTCTAATTATGCTTTTCCCCACAAGAGGAAACATTCTCTCGGTATCCATTCCATCAAAACCTTTCATAATTTTAATTTTCTGTTAGCTCACTCCCCAACCAGAGGCCCAGCCTGCCAATTCTTTCCTGATACAAATGCCAACATATTTCTGGTATCATCCTTGTAAATCTTCTCTGCACCCTCTTCAATGCTACTATATCCTTTTTATAACATGGCAATCAGAATTGCACGCAGTACTCTCCAGTGTGGTCGAACCAAGGTTTGATATGGGTTTGGTATAACCCTACTTTTCATTGATATCCCTCGAGGTATAAAACCTAGTGCTTGGTTTGCTTTTCAGCCAACCTTTGCTACTTATGGTGAACCTGACAACTCCAGTTTTGTAGGAGCCACCCATGAAGAAATTGGGGCTTAAGCTTCAAGCACATTAAATAGGCAATCCATGCATTCTACCCAAAATAGAAATACCGCCCAAACCTGCATCATCAATAACAGGAAACCTTATAAACACACACACACATAAATGCGCACACAAATGTATACATACATACCACCCACATGTACGTGTACACGCACACCCATGTGATTGCTAACAATATTGTATAAGAATGTAGTTTTTCTCTCTCTGCTATCCGTAACCAACTGGCACCGTGTGTCCAAGGGTCCGGATTGCTCTCCAACACACAGTGTTCCCATCCCTGTGCAGTCTCCACTCGATAGGAGAACGAATAATAATTTTAAATCCAAACTAAGATCGTTGGCAAAAATAATTATTAATCCTGATAGCAAGTTGACAACGTAAATTAGGGGCGCCATTTAAAGGCCGTGTTGTGCCCGATGCGGATCCGGGCGTGGTGGATCCGGGCGTGCCGGTTAAATAGCGGGAGCAGCCAAAATCAGGATCCACACCCGAACCGGTTTGCGATCTAACCAGCCCGCACCCGGTGGCTGGTTCTAGATTCCCGCCCAGACGTGGCAAGACACTATTTGAGACCAATCTCCATCTCATTAGCGAGATGGAAGTCAAAACTAACGGCCTCCTGGGAACTAACTAGTTCCCCAGTGAGAGGTCACATGGGCATCATTTAGTACTCCTTTTTAAAAATGGGAAACTGTCACTGCTGAGGGGTGGCTGAGGAGGTGAGTGGTCATTTGCATTCCCTGGCATGCAGCCCAGGGGCACAAGGGTGAAGGACCCCTCGGGTTGGGGGATTGGCCAGGTCACGGGGCTGGATGTCATAGGGGCCTACAGGCCATCCTACAATACGGTGTATACCCATAACAGGGGAAGCTACAGCTGCTGCCTGTCTATCCTACCAAACACCTCCAGGTCAGAGACCTGCTCTTGGTAAAAGCAAATTACTGTGGATACTGGAATCTGAAACAAAAGAGAAAATGCTGGAAAATCTCAGCAGGTCTGGCAACATCTGTAGGGAGAGAAAAGAACTAACGTTTCGAGTCCGATGACTCTTTGTCAAAGCTTTGACAAAGATATATTGGAGACCCCTATCCTCGCCCACTTCTCATAGGACGAGGCTTTCAATATCAGCTCACCTCATTGCACCCCTATTCCTATCCCCAACTGACCGCTCTCCCCACTGACCAACCCCACATCCATTCACTGACTACCCTATTCCACCCTCCAAAGGTCTGTGTAACATCACTCCAAGGTGGTGGACCTGTTTTGGCGCTGTAAGCGGGTCAATATACAAGGCAGGAAAGTGATGATCACTCACTGTGAGCTAAGCTCTGGACATTCCCATTCCCCCTAGCTACAAATGGTGCCCCCACCCCACATACACACACACCCATGCGGGCAGCACGGTAGCACACTGTGGCTTCACAGCGCCAGGTCCCAGGTTCGATTCCCCACTGGGTCACTGTCTGTGCAGAGTCTGCACGTTCTCCCAGTGTCTGCGTGGGTTTCCTCCGGGTGCTCCGGTTTCCTCCCACGGTCCAAAGACGTGCCGGTTGGTGGATTGGCTACGCTAAATTGCCCTTAGTGTCCAAAAAGGTTAGGGGGGTTATTGGGTTACAGGGATAGGGGGGAAGTGAGGGCTTAAGTGGGTTAGTGCAGACCCGATGGGCCGAATGGCCTTCTTCTGCACTGTATGTTCTATGTTTTTACAGCCCCCCCCCCGTGTGTCCGCTCTGTGATCTTCAATCTTCTAGGAAGATAGTACAGCTCAACATGTAGCTAAACAGCTGGTTCAGGAGGGAGGGCTTCAGATATCTGGACCACTGGGATCTCTTCTGGGGCAGGTGGGACCTGTATAAGGACCGGTTGTATCTAAACTGGAAGGGCATAAATATCCTGGCCGGGAGGCTTGCTCGTGTCACACAGGAAGATTTAAACTAGTTTGGCAGAGGGTTGGGAACCAAAGCAAAGTGAATTAACTGAAGGGGAACTAGAGAGTAGGGCCAGTGAGACTCAGAGGGAGAGCAGGTAGGGTGTGGGTGCTGATCAAAGAGGATCTGGTGGACTAAAGTGCATTTGCTTCAATGTGAGAAGTGTAACAGGTAAGGTAGATAAACTTAAGAGCTTGGAATAGTACTTGGAACTATAATGTTGTTGCCATTACAGAAACTTGGTTAAGGGAAGGACAGGATTGGCAGGCTTAACGTTCCAGGATACAGATGTTTCAGATGGGATAGAGGGGGATGTAAAAGGGGTGGGGGCATTGCACTACTGGTTAAGGAGAATATCAGAGATGTACCGCGGGAGGGCACCTCGGAGCGCTCATGCAGCGAGGCAATATGAGCAGAGCTTAGGAATAGGAAGGGTGCAGTCACAATGTTGGGGGTCTACTACAGGCCTTCCAACAGCCAGCGGGAGATAGAGGAGCAGGTATGCAGGCAGATTTTGGTAAGATGTAAAAGTAACATGGTTGTTGAGGTGGGTGCTATATTGACTGGGACTCACTTAGTGCGTGGGGCATGGATGGGGCAGAGCTTGTAAAGAGCATCCAGGAGGGCTTCTTGAAACAATATATAGATAGTCCAACTAGGGAAGGAGCCGTACTGGACCTGGTATTGGGGAATGAGCCTGGCCAGGTGGTAGAAGTGTCAGTAGGGAAGCAGTTCGGGAACAGTGACCACAATTCAGTAAGCTTTAAGGTACTGATGGATAAAGATAGACCTCAGGTGAATGTGCTAAATTGGGGGAAGGATAATTACAACAATATTAGGCAGGAACCGACGAATGTAGATTGGGGACAGGTGTTTGAGGGCAAATCAGCATCTGGCATGTGGGAGGCTTTCAAGTGTAAGTTGATAGAAATTCAGGGCCAGCAAGTTCCTTTAAAGATGAAGGATAAGTATGGCAAGTTTCGGGAACCATGGATAACGAGAGATATTGTGAACCAAGTCAAAAAGAAAAAGGAAGCATCCCGTCAAGGCTAGGAACACACAAAGCAAATGTGCTGTACAAGGAACGCAAGGTGTCAGGAGGGCTAAAAGGTCACAAAAGTCATTGGCCAGCAGGCTTAAGGATAATTCCAAGGCGTGTTTACATATATAGAGGGTAGCCAGGGAGGGGGTTGGCCCACTCAAGGGCAGGGGAGGGAATCTGTGTGTGGAGCCAGAGGAAATGGATGAGGTATTAAATTGCATCAGTATTCTAAAAGAGAAGGAATTGTTGGATGATGAGTCTGGGGAAGGGTGTGTCGATAGTTTGGGTCATACTGAGATCAGAAAGGAGGAGATATTGGGGGTCTTGAAAAACATTAAGGCCGACATGTCCCCAGGGCCTGATGGGATATACCCCAGAATACTGAGAGATGCAAGGGAGGAAATCTCGGTATCCTAACTGGCTACAGGAGAGGTTCCAGAGGATTGGAGAATAGCAAATGTTGATCCTTTATTTAAGATGATCAGCAAGAATAATCGAGGTAATTACACGGCGGTGAGCCTTCCGTCAGTGGTAGGGAAATTATTGGAGAGGATTCTTCGAGACAGGATTTAGTCCCACTTGGAAATAAGTGAATGTATTAGCGAGATTAACATGGTTTTGTGAAGGGCAGGTTGTGTCTCATTATCTTGCTTGAGGTTTTCGAGGAAGTAATGAAGATGATTGATGAGGGTGGGGCAGTGGATGTCGTCTACATGGACTTCAGTAAGGTCTTTGACAATGTCCCTCATGGCAGACTGGTAATAATAATAATCACTTATTGTCACAAGGAGGCTTCAATGAAGTCAGTGTGAAAAGCCCCTAGCTGCCACATTCCGGTGTCTGTCTGGGAGGCTGGTATGGGAATTGAACCTGCGCTGCTGGCCTTGTTCTGCCCACTGTGCTAAACCAGCCCCGGGTACAGAAGATGACGTTCATGGGATCAGAGGTGAGCCTGCAAGATGGATACAGATGGTAGCAGTGGAAAGGGTGCATTTCTGAATGGAGGGCTGTAACTAGTGGTGTTCCACAGGGATCAGTGCTGGAACCTTTGCTGTTTGCAATAAATGATTTAGAGGAAAACGTAACTGGTTGATTACTAAGTTTGCAGATAAGACCATAAGACATAGGAGCCGAATTGAGCCGCTCGGCCCATCAAGTCTGCTCCACCATTCAATCATGGCTGATATTTTTCTCATCACCATTCTCCTGCCTTCTCCCCATAACTCCTCATCCCCTTATTAATCAAGAACCTATCTATCTATGTATTAAAGACAATGAGTGATTTGACCTCCATAGTCTTCTTCGGCAAAGTGTTCCACAGGTTCACCACCCTCTAGCTGAAGAAATTCCTCCTCATCTCTGTTTTAAAGGATCGTCCCTTTAGTCTGAGATGGTGTCCTCTGCTTCTAGTTTTTCCTACAAGTGGAAACATCCTCTCCATGTCCACTTTATCCAGGCCACGCAGTATCCTCTAAGTTTCAATAAGATCTCCCCTGCCTCATCCTTCTAAAGTACAGACCCAGAGTCTTCAATCCGTCCTCATACGACAAGATCTTCATTCCAGGGATCATTCTTGTGAACCTCCTCTGGACCCTTTCCAAGGCCAGCACAACCTTCCTTAGATACGGGGCCCTAAACTGCTCACAATACTCCAAATGGGGTCTGACCAGAGGTTTATATAGCCTCAGAAGTACATCCCTGGTCTTGTATTTTAGCTCTCTTGACATGAATACTAACATTGTATTTGCAAGGGTGGCATGTGGCGCAGTGCTTAGCACTGGGAATGCGGAGTTGAGGACCCAGGTTCAAATCCCGAACCATCCTGAAAAAGACAACTTTATCCCTACTCTCTGCCTCCTGCCAGTCAGCCAATACTCTATTCATGTCAGGATCGTACCCTTGACACCATGGGCTCTTAACTTATTTAACAGTCTGCTATGCGGCACCTTGTCAAAGGCCTTCTGGAAATCATGTCCACTGGTTCTCCTTTGTGAATGACACAAAGATTGGTGGAATTGCGGATAACGATGAGGACCTTCAGAGGATACAGCAGGATAGAGATCGGTTAGAGGCTTCGGATGCACTGGTGTCAGGAAGGCGGAATTTGGGTGAGGTGGAGACCACCACTGTCTCCTTGGTGGAAGGCACCGGGATGGCCTCCAGCGCTCCCTCATCCCGGACAGTGCCCGCCGGGCCCAGGAGGTCTCCATGGGATGGAGGGGTAGCTGGAGTGTGCTCCAGAGGCCTATGCATCACCCAGCTCTGCCGGTCCTGGAGCCTCCCCTTTGTCTCCACCATGGTGTTGACACCCTCAGCGATGCTCCCCGTGAAAGGGGCATGCTGCGGGGTGCTCTACTTCTGGGCCATGCTCTTCAGTGACTCGGCAATGTCCACCAGCTTTCAGGATACGCCCCTCAGTGACTGGGACACGTCAAGGCCCTCAGCCATGGACACCGGCACTCATGACGCTGATGATGTGCTGCAGGCTTTCCACTGCAGTCGCCACCCGAGCAGTGTTGGCCTCGGTGCCACACATTGCCGGCGCCATCTCCTGTGCCCTTAGCCTTTGGGACTCCTGCAGTCGGTTATTCTGTCACCGGAGTGTTGCTGACATCTCCTCCCGAATCTCACGGCTGTGTCTAACGTCTGCATCAGCTCCAGGATAACCTTGTCCAGAGGCTCGGCATCCGACTGGGACTCAACTGAGTCCTGGGATCCAGCCGACCCCTTGGATGTTCCTGCCTCCAACTGATGTGCATCAGCATCTCTGTGGTGCTCAGCAGATTGTGCCCCAAAAGCCTATCCACCAACATCACCCACCGAGGTGTGTCTCTCTGCGCTGGTGGAGGGGTGGGGGGGGGGAATGACAGCTGTAATGCCTCAATGGTGGTCTCCTCCGAGCTCACCAAGGTGTTCTATTGGGTTGTGCGTTCCTTCTCGTCATTCAGAGCGGACTGACAGCCACTGCCACAGTCTCCCAAGCATCTCCCATTGGCAGCCCTGCTGCTGGTCCTCCCACAGGGTCTCCCCGTCTCGCCTCCACAGCATCCAACAGCCTGGCGAAGTAGACATCCCAGAAGCATAGAGCGGGTCTGTGTGGTGCCATGCTTGCGTGCTGGCTGGGCCGCATCCTCCCAGAGTCGGCTGTCAGGAAACACCAAGGAAGTTGTGCCCGATGTGACACTTTTTCAATTAAATTGCACCCTACATTTCAACAAGCTACGAAGCTATTTTTAGGCATCTTAGTCACTGGTAACCACAACCGTTCATCATTTCTGTTCCTCATTACAAATCATTCTTCAAATTTTTCTCTGGAAGTGTTGTAAAATATTAAAGTACATTGCTGCTATTCATGAACCCTGAATTACACGGTGACATGCCTATTCAGAGGACATAAATCACACTGGAAATAAATGGCATTTTCGAACAGGCCATAGCTCAGTTAAATGCTGTCCCCATCTTTTTCCTTGTGCACAGTAAAAAGTCTTACAACACCAGGTTAAAGTCCAACAGGGTTGTTTGGAATCACTAGCTTTTGGAGCGCTGCTCCTTCATTAGGTGAGTGAAGAGGTGGGTTCCATAAAGCCATATATAGTCAAAGTCTATGATGTAAGACGATACTTTAAATGCGAGTCTTTGCAGGTAATTAAGTCTTCACAGGTCCAGACGGTGCGACTGGAGAGAGTGATAATCACAGGTTAAAGAGGTGCGAATTGTCTCAAGCCAGGACAGTTGGTAGGATTTCGCAAGCCCAAGCCAGATGGTGGGGGGGTGAATGTAATGAGACATGAATCCAAGGTCCCGGTTGAGGCCGTATTCATGCGTGTGGAACTTGGCTATAAGTTTCTGCTCGGTGATTCTGCATTGTCGCGCGTCCTGAAGGCCGCCTTGGAGAACGCTTACCCGGAGATCAGAGGCTGAATGCCCTTGACTGCTGAAGTGTTCCCCGACTGGAAGGGAACATTCCTGCCTGCCGATTGTCGCGCAATGTCCATTCATCCATTGTCGCAGCGTCTGCATGGTCTCGCCAATGTTCCACGCCTCGGGACATCCTTTCCTGCAGCGTATGAGGTAGACAACGTTGGCTGAGTCGCACGAGTATGTACCGGGTACCTGGTGGGTGGTGTTCTCACGTGTAATGGTGATACCCATATCGTTGATCTGGCATGTCTTGCAGAGGTTGCCATGGCAGAGTTGTGTGGTGTCGTGGTTGCTGTTGTGAAAGTAGGGTAGTTTGCTGCAAACTGAGGTTGCACGGTTGTTTGAAGGCAAGTAGTGGGGGTGTGGTGATGGCCTTGGCAAGATGTTGGTCTTCATCGATGACGTGTTGAAGGCTACCAAGAAGATGTCGTAGTTTCTCCGCTCTGGGAAAGTACTAGACGACGAAGGGTACTCTTGTCGGTTTTGTCCTGTGTTTGTCTTCTGTGGCGGTCGATGCGGTTTTTTGCGGTGGCATGTTGGAAATGTTGATCGGTGAATCGAGCACCATATCCCGTTCTTACGAGGGCGTCTTTCAGCGTCTGTAGATGTCGGTTGCATTCCTCGTCTGAGCAGGTCCTATGAATATGGAGGGCTTTTCCATAGGGGATGGCTTCTTTAATGTGATTAGGGTGGAAGCTGGAGAAGTGGAGCATCGTAAGGTTATCTATGGGCTTGCGGTAAAGTGAAGTGCTGAGGTGACCGTCCTTGATGGAGATGCGAGTGTCCCAGAATGCAACCGATTCTGGAGAGTAGTCCATGGTGAGGCTGATGGTGCGATGTCATTATGTAGTCATTTCAGTGATTCTTCGCCATGGGTCCAAAGGAAAAAAATGTCATAGATGAATCTGGTGTATAGCTTCGGCTGAAGGACCGATTCAAACTTGTGCATGAAGATGCTGGTGTATTGAAGTGCGAATTTGGTCCCCATGACTGTTCCGATTGTCTGGATGAAGAACTTGTTGTCGAAGTGGAAGATGTTGTGATCCAGGATGAAGCAGCTGAGTTGTAGAATTGTGTCTGGAGATTGGCACTGTCTTGAATGCTCACCGAGAGTGCAGCTGGATATCATTAGTTGAACCTTTGATGCCTCACTCAGTGATTATTGCCAGGGCCAATGTTGGACTGCTGGTAATGCTTTTGCCATTCTTCGATGTTGCTTCCCAAAACCACCAGCCAACTCCCTTGTTGCTAACGGCTTTGGGGAGATGGTGGCATTGTGATAATATCGCAGGACCAGTGGCCCAGAAGCCTGGAACCATGGGTTCAAATTCTGGTGAAATTTAAATTCAATTAATAAATCTGGAATTATAAAGCCAGTCTCGGTAAGCAGGATAACTATCGTTGATTGTCATAAAAACCCATCTGGTTCATTAACGTCCTCTGGGAAAGAACATCTGCCCTCCTTACCTGGTCTGACCTACACGTGGTCAAGACCCACAGCAATGTGGTTTACTCTTAAATGGCCCAGCAAACCTCCCGTTTCAACAGCATTTAGGGATGAGCAACAAATGCTGGCTTTGCCAGCAACGCCCAGATCCCATGAAAGAATAAAAGTAAAAGGAATCAAAAGAAAGTATGGTCTGCTTTGTAAAATAACTGGGAATTATATTTGACTGGCAGGCCAAACCTTTTGGAATACTGCGTGCAGTTATGGTCACCACTTTACCAGAAGGATGTGGATGCTTTAGAGAGGATGCAGAGGAGGTTCACCAGGATGTTGCCTGGTATGGAGGGTGCTAGCTATGAAGAAAGGTTGAGTAGATTGGGATTGTTTTCGTTGGAAAGACGGAGGTTGAGGGGGGGACCTGATTGAGGTCTACAAAATTATGGGAGGTATGGACAGGGTGGATAGCAACAAGCTTTTTCCAAGAGTCGGGGTGTCAATTACAAGGGGTCACGATTTCAAAGTGAGCGGGGGAAAGTTTAAGGGAGATGTGCGTGGAAAGTTCTTTTACACAGAGCGTGGTGGGAGCCTGGAACGCTTTGCCAGCAGAGGTTGCAGAGGTGGGTACGATAGCATCATTTAAGATGCATCTGGACAGATATATGAACGGGTGGGGAACAGAGGGAAGTAGATCCTTGAAAAATAGGCGACGGGTTTAGATAAAGGATCTGGATCGGCGCAGGCTGGGAGGGCAGAGGACATGTTCCTGTGCCGTAATTTTCTTTGTTCTTTGTTCCCTCCTCACATCTTTACTTCCAATCCAATTACCAACTCTTCCATTTTGGTATAACTAGTCAGGTCAAGACTAGCATTTAAATCGGAATGTTGCTGCTCTCAAAGACATGTCCGTGTGCTAAAAAGGTACCAGCCTGGCTCAGTGATACCACTTGCACTTCAGTAAGGGGATGGTAGGTTCAAGTTCCACTCCAGAGACTGGAGCACAAAACCTCAGTGAATATTGAATATCCCACAGTCAGAGGTCCATCTTTTTGCTGAGGCACCACATCAAGGCCCCAAACACCTAATTCGAAAGGATCCAACACCAATCTGAAAAGGAGCAGAGTTGCTCTCCCGATGTCCTGGCCTCAACCAACATATATTATACAGAATATCTGGTCATTTATCTCATTACTCTTGGCTGTCACGTTTACCTATAAAGGCAGAGAAATTGCACTTTAATAATCATCAGGGATGGAATAAAAATAGAAATGCAAGATCCCTCTTTAAAAAGATTCACAAACACTGACTACAGCAAGATAAAATAGCACCTTCCAACCCAGAATCTTAGCATTACACAACAGGATTATAAGAATTACATGTTATGCCTGTAGTTTAGTTATAATTAATAATGTGGCCATTCCACACAGGGAGTGTTGCACAGCAGGACTTGGCGATTATAGCACAAAAGCATAGCATATTTCATCAATCCTGCCAATAGCTCTTTGTGGCTTCACTGAACATGTTACTTGAAACTACAGTGCGACTTTTCTGTACTTGACATTACCTGAAGCTGGTGTTTCTGTGGTCTGTTCCTGAGCTTGTATAGCTAGTTCTGGCTTTGTTTGAATTCTGTCATTAGAGGATACCAGTGGCAAGAGCTACTGATGCTGTGGTGAGGAAACTTTATGTTCTACAGTAGGATCTTGCAGGACAGTTCAATGTAGGGAGTTTCAGGGCAGCACGGTGGTGCAGTGGTTAGCACTGCTGCCTGGAGGGCGGCATGTGGCGCAGTGGTTAGCACTGGCCGCTGAGGACCCGGGTTCGAATCCCGGCCCTGGGTCACTGTCCGTGTGGAGTTTGCACATTCTCCCCATGTCTGCGTGGGTTTCACCCCCACAACCCAAAATATGTGCAGGTTAGGTGGATTGGCCACGCTTGATTAACCCTTAATTGGAAAAAATAATTGGGTACTCTAAATTTAAAAAAAAAAACAATGCTGCCTTTGACACGTGAGGATCCAGGTTCGTTCCTGGCTCTGGGTCACTGTCCATGTGGATTTTGAACATTCTCCTCATGTCTGCGTGGGTTTCATCCCCACAACCCAAAAGATCTGCAGGGTAGGTGGATTGGCCACGCTAAATTGTCCCGTAATTGGAAAAAAAGTAATTGTGCACTCTAAATTTTTTTTAAAAATGTCGGGAGTTTCACTTGGAACCCAACTTCACACAAATATGTACACTCACTCATTCACCCGCGCCCTCCCATACACATTAACCATGCACACTAACCTCTTCCCACACCTCTACACATGCACAATAATGAAGCTACATGGGAACCTAGTAATGAATTGTGATCTCGGATGGAAGGATTATTAAAATTTGACAAGCCATTATAAATGTGAAACTTGTTCAAAATCATTTTGCAAGTTGTCATTTTGTCTTGACTTCGGCCTCCAGAGCCCATGTGGTGAGCTGTGGGTTTTTAAATTTACATTATAAAAAATGACTCCTTGCAATTGGTGCTGCTTTCCTCCATGTCACAACCTTCAAGTATGCCACAAAATAGGCACTAAACTCTCCTGGGGCCAGTTTCACTCATCATTTCGGGCAGTTCTTGCTGAAAACTGGGATATTTTACCTGGGATATTTATATTGCAAACATTTCTGGACAAGGGCCCATATTCCTCTCACTGCAGTTTCCACTCAAATGTTCATCACCTCTTCCAATGCCTCAAAACATGTCCTGGGATTTTGGACTGCGTTACGAGTGGGGTGGGAGGGTGGGGTTTGCAGGCAGCTGCCTCACTGGGGCTTGAGATGGTGGTGGTTTGAGGAAACTCAAACCAAAGCTTTTGCCACAGCAACACCCCATTTCCTTTTGCTGATTATTTTCTACGGTAATGGGAATTTCCACAGTTATGGCATATTGGCATCGCTGTCCAGTAACCTGCACGAGTCAATGCCGAATCATAGCTTGCTACAGCGTCCTCATTTGCTGTCACTCATAAATCATCTTCCACATCGAACAGGCCTGTGACTCTATCAGCAGTATCCATGGTTACTGTTAAATTTCACACACGTTAACATTCCATTCAGACTTATTTTACCCTGAGTTATTTGTTCTTTAAAAATGCATGATTATTAATTTTTTATCATGTGCAAATTTCCATAAATGCTGGGAGAGAGGGAGAGGAAGGGAGGGAAGCTTGGAGCGGGAGGGGAGGGAAGAAAGGAGGGGGGAGGGAAGAGGCTGGGGTGGAAGAGAGGGAAGGCAGAGATGGGGGAGGGTGAGAGGGACAAGGGTGGGTGGTGAGAGGGACAAGGGTGGGTGGGGGAAGGGAAGGGACGGATGGGAGAGGGTGAGAGGGACAAGGGACGGGGAGGGTGAGAAGAACAAGGGACGGGGAAGGGAAGAGAGAGAGAGAGAGAGAGAGAAAGAAAGAAAAATAAAGAAGAAAAAGATATAAAAGAAAAAAATAAAGAAAGAAAAAGAAAAAGAGAGAAAGAGAGGGAGAAAGAAATAAAGAAAGAAAAAGAAAAAGAAAGAACGAACGAACGAAAGAAAGAAAGAAAAGGAAGGCAGGAGAGAGAGAGGGTGGGAGGGAGAAAGAGAGAGGGAGGGGAGATAGAGAGAGAGAGATTGCCACAGACCTCCCATTGTGGAAACTCAAAACGCTATAAGTGATATGAACAAAACAGGTTATGAAGCATAAACTTTC
The DNA here is from genome assembly GCF_902713615.1 of Scyliorhinus canicula. Taxonomy (NCBI): domain Eukaryota; kingdom Metazoa; phylum Chordata; class Chondrichthyes; order Carcharhiniformes; family Scyliorhinidae; genus Scyliorhinus; species Scyliorhinus canicula. The sequence continues at coordinate 258,210,091 of NC_052148.1, read as the reverse complement.
TGTATTTAATAAGTATAAAACCACAAAATAAAACGGCTTGCGTTAATTCTGGTTTGAGTAAATAAACATAATTTACATTTTGTTGTTCAAAGAGCCTTGGCTTGTTCCCTGCCACAATAAACAAAAAAGCCCACACAATTTAAAATATGGAGTTAAAGTCCACCTTTACAAATCATGTCAATTGATTGGTGCCTATAATTGATGCACATTCAGGCAGAGCAGACAGCTCATATATATGTCTGAGAGAAAGGGAAGGAAAAGGTGTTTAATCTTCTGGATGGAATTTATAGAATGTTTATTGAGGGTTACTATGAATATGAATTCTGGGACTATGATGAGTCATATCTATCCTGTTACATGCTTAAATTCCTAGAAATTCAATTACAGCCACTGTCTATCCTGTCCTCACTTCCCCAGAGAGCAGGAGGAACTGGTGGTATCATCAAGAAGCAGTAAGCCAAATAAATATCTAACATCTGACAGGCTCTTGCCGTCAATCACGTAACAGTGTTCGATCCAAATAGGGCTTTCTTTTACTCTACATCTATGCAATGCATTGGGGGGGGGGGGGGGGGGGGTGTTATCCCTGGTGTCCTTATCAATATTTAGCAAATTATCTGGGCATTATCACATTGCTGCGTTTGCAAGTTTGCCAAGCTGCTGTGTTGGCAACACTTTATTAGTCGTAAAGCACTTTGGAACATCTGGTGGTCATGAAAGAGCTATGTAAATGCAAGGCGCTCTTTCTTTAGGGGAGGGGGGTGGAGAGGAAGGGCAAGCCTATAAAACCCCCCTTAATGATGTACACCTATCACATACTCTAAAGTCAATATTAAGTCAGAGCCAATTTGTTGGGAGTGGTGATTTTGCATATAAAAAGGCAGGTTGGCCCTTAGCTGTTCCAGCTATGGAACATTATTCAAATGTTGGCAATAATGTCAGGTCTACTCTTGTCCCTAGACAGTACAGGTATCTCGTGAGAAAGGAGTTGGTTCCCCATTAAGCTCAGTCCAAAATTGTGTAAATTGCAGTAGGGTGCAGAACAACCAACTCATAATCAGGGCAGGTATCTAACGCAACATCTATCCAATCAACACGCGCAACTGTGCGCCCAATTCACAAAGTGAGTCGATTTTAAAGATAAGCAGCTGAAACCTTGCGAGGTGAAGGCTTCATCACATGTGCAACTTTGATTCTCAAGAAAGGACCAAGGCGTGTGAAAAGGTAACTCCGACACAGTGAGCACCCCACCCACTGTAGCCATGTAGAGAAGAATGTCCCCGGGTTCAGGCCTGTCTCAGGTAGCTGGATGCTTCAATTAGCTTCAGCACCCTAGGGTTGGAGCAATTCAGTCAGCATCTCTGCTCGGGGCTGCAACTGGAAAGCTTATGTGCAGGTAATAGTCAGCAAAAAACAGGCCTATGATGTCCTCTGCAGTCAAATATCCTGCAACTATTCCACATTGAAGGATGGACATTTGGGTGAGGTACCAGAAAACGGTGAAAACAGAAAGGTGAGAATCCGGCAGTTAATGTAAGCCTACTTGTGACAATAATAAAGATTATTATTATTACAACAGAGCAGTGCGTTGGCAGGGGTCCAGTGAAGGGGACCCTTTACTCAACCCGAGCTCTGTTGGAACCCAGTCCCATATGACCAGTGGGCCGCAATACTGACTCCAGAGGGAAAACCCACTGTAATAATAATAATAATAATCTTTATTGTCACAAGTGGGCTTACATTAACACTGCAATGAAGTTACTGTGAAAAGCCCCTAGTCTCCACACTCTGGCGCCTGTTCGGGTACACGGAGGGAGAATTCAGAATGTCCAATTCATCTAACAGCACATCTTTGCGGACTTGTCAACTCCTTCCCAGGATTTCTTACAGATCCCGCTGTCACCTGCAACCCAATGACCAATAATAATAAGAAAATACACAGGTGAAGATGGCATCTCAGCAATTCTGTTCTGGATGTAGCAGCATCTGTGATTTAAGCAGCCGCCACACTCCATCTGCACTGAGCGTGCTGTGATACAGTGCTTAGCATACAGTGATTGTTTGGACGATGCCTTCGGCCGTATGGCCTTCTTCTGCACTGTAAATTCTATGATTCTATGACGGGTCCTTACAATAAAACTCAAAAGATAAGTAACAGTTTGCTAATCCTCCAAAGAACATCAGACAAGGATGATATAAATAAGCGGGTGATGCAAAACGCAAGGTTTGCCGACAGGAACAATAGGGTTCAAGGCATTCAGGCCATTTCATAATTATCTCGGCAGCCTTTTAATTAAATCACAGCCCTGAATCATTCATGAGGTTGGTTAAGAAAGTGGCAAATTATTGACAGAGGATAGGAACTATTCATCACCCTCGAATCGCTTTGGCTTCGAAGAAAGAGGGGGGGGGGGTGTCAGAGCAGACATCAGTCATAAGCTGCAGCTTGACTGCTGTCAGGAAATAAAATATATCAGACAGGCTTTGCTGCATGCCTCTGAGGGAGATAAGCAATAAACTGTTAGCGTGGCAGAAACATCCATCACCTGTGCTTTAGTCTCTGGTTGGGTGAAGCCGACCCTCTGATTCTGAGCAAGTGCTCACGCCGGCAAGGAAATCCAGTTCAAAATGTTCAAATCCCAGTAAAACCAGGAACACTGGCATCAGTAAGGCTGGAGTTCCATTTTAGGGCTCGGACACGTTTCACTGTGTTTTCCTTTCAGATCTAAAGATGAACAATGCAACTATATCAAGATGGGGTGGCAGGCCCTGCCCTTCCTCTCTATGTCGCTCATACGCAAATCCCGTCTTGAAATTACCAAATTCTGCCGGCTTTCACCGAGAATGGGCTTGATCCAGGGGCAATTACCAAATGGCAGATGAGGTGCTTACAAAATCTAGGAAGCCCACAGCAACAGGACAACTGTGCGCGGCCATTTTCACTGCGCTTGGAGATCAACCTTGCATCTGGATTAATCAAACCTGCACATCTACACGCATCTCTGCGATTTCAAACTTCTTTCTTCTACAAAATGTTCCCCGAAGCTCCATCCTTTGCCTTGCGAGAGGTACAAAATAGGTCCTTTCCCCGTTATCATGGCACTGGTTTCTCCTCAGATGAATGATGGCTTTCAGAGCAAAAGGGCTCCGTATGCTGGAGCCCTGATTAACCTGCTCTCCGTGTGCATGGAGGAAAGCAGACGGTTCACACACTGTTCCTCTGTTCAACCAAGAGCACCCTGCAACCACAGCACTCAAAGTTTTACGCAGTTGCTCTCAGAAATCTGTTCACTCGCAGTTAGGAACTGCTCCCAAACTGGGAAATCTTTTGAAAAGAAGGCACAGCACATGATTCATCATGTGCCATCAATTATAACAAAGACGAGTTGTGGAACAAAACTGTGGCTTTAATAAGCTAAACGAGAACCTGCTGGCAACTGATCCCGAACTGGGGCAGGGCTAGAGGTCAGCCACCTTTATACAGAGCTGTCAGGATCGTACCCTTGACACCATGGGCTCTTAACTTATTTAACAGTCTCCTATACGGCACCTTGTCAAAGGCCTTCTGGAAATCATGTCCACTGGTTCTCCTTTGTGAATGACACAAAGATTGGTGGAATTGCGGATAACGATGAGGACCTTCAGAGGATACAGCAGGATAGAGATCGGTTAGAGGCTTCGGACGCACTGGTGTCAGGAAGGCGGAATTTGGGCGAGGTGTAGACCACCACTGTCTCCTTGGTGGAAGGCACCGGGATGGCCTCCAGCGCTCCCTCATCCTGGACAGTGCCCGCCGGGCCCAGGAGGTCTCCATGGGATGGAGGGGTGGCGACTAGAGGATTTTCACAGTAACCATTGCAGTGTTAATGTGAGCCTACTTGTGACACTAATAAAGATTATTATTACTATAATGGACATGCATTACATTTTTTGGCATTGAATACCATCGTCCAATGAATCCTGCTATTTTAGCAATTCCAGAGGATAACCTTGCAACAAATTTGAGCATAAACCACTTTGCAAATAACTTTCCCTTGTTTTGAAACTTTTTCAGACGATCGTTTATGTATGCTAAGATGAAACGTTCCAGCACAGCTCTCCGAGGCGCTCTGGACAGGACATCGCGAGGAGAGAATGATTCCCCATCTCCGGGTGCACCGGTTTCCTCCCACAATCCAAAGACGTGCAGGTTAGGAGGATTGGCCCTGATAAATTGCCCTTAGTGACCAAAAAAGTTTAGGAGGGGTTATTGGGTTACGGGGATAGGGTGGAAGTGAGGACTGAAGTGGGTCGGTGCAGACTCGATGGGCCGAATGGCCTCCTTCTGCACTGTATGTTCTATGTTCACAAACCACTTTTGTCTTCTATTGGTTAGGAAGTGCCAGATCCAATTCAATAATGTCCGCCAATTTCATAGTGAGGTTGGAACAAAAGCTACTGGTGAGGAACTTTGTCATAGGCAAATCAGTGATAAACTCCTACCCTGTATGCAAGGGCTTCAAGCTACTTGAGAGATCTGATTGATGCTACATCAATGCATCCCACTTCTAGTGCAATGCTGTCAATTGACATCAAGTCAATTAAAATACTAAATGAGAGAACTGCTTTGAGCCATATCCGAAGTAGTCATCAGATCAGTGGTTTGTTCTGCACATAAAGGACATTACAAAACCGAGAGCCTTGTGGTTTATTGGATATTGAAACACAGTGCCTCAAGCTAATAAGAGTAAAATCTCCTTGGCCAAATCCAAAGAGGAGCTCTTGTTAGGGATCAGTGCAGCAACTTAAAGTAATAGCACGTTTCTTCATGTTGCCTATTGAGGCATTGTCAAACCTAGGAATTAAAGGAGATGATCAGGCGAAGGAAGTATGGAGCATGAATTACACTAATCAATGTCTTTATTTTCATCGCAGAGAGGATCACTAGTGATGCATCTTCCTACACTGTAAAAGCCATTGCCTTTGCCCAGCCTTGTTCACAATAGTCAATTCCAACAGATGTGGCCTCCCGAGTTACCCAGTCCAGCTGACAGTTTGCAGTAACTTGAGTCACTGAACCTTCCCTCATCCAAAATATTATGGAAAATTTAAATTCTGGAATTTAAGGTAAACCTTACATTCATCGCATCCTTTCCAGAATGGAGGAATGGTACCTGACAAGAAAGTCTGAACAGGCTGTGGCTTTTCCCTCCAGAAAAATGTCTGAGGGGATGACTCTATGGGGGGTGTTAAGATTGAGAGTTTGATAGGGTTTATGCAGAGAAACCATTGGCACTTGTGACAGAGTCCAAAGCGAGGAGCCCTAAATATAACACACCTAATAATAATTCCAATAGAGAATTTAATGTAAATGTCTTTACCCAGAGTGGTTAGTAAGTGAAACTCGTCACCACAGATTAATTATCACATGTGGAATAGATCCATTAAGGGAAAGTTGGATAAGTAATGGGGGATAAAGGAAAAGGTTATTTTGGCAGGATTAGAAGGAGGGTGGGTGAAGGCTAATGTGGAGAACAAAGAAAGGTTGGGCCGAATGTTTCTGCGTTTTAAATTCTATGTAATCCACGCAACTGCGGTGAAGTATATCTGTGCCACATACCATCATCACGGGAACAGATGAGTTGCAGAAATGCACCCAATAATGTGACAATTAGTCACACAAGGGTTGGATATGCACAAGCTCGGGCCCACTCTCAGCACAGTATAGTCATCAGAAATTCTGGGATTTAGGGGCTGTTGGCAAGGTCAACATTTATTGCTCTTCCTTTGTTACCAGATACCCAACAGACTGCCTGGCGATCTCAGAGGACAGCTAAATTGTGTTGGTCTGGGACTAAGTCAGATATAGGATCAGACACAGAAATGACAGCTTCCTTCCCCAAGAATATTAGTGAACCAGCTGACAATCTGACAGCTTCATCATGGTAACATTTATCAATATCAACTTCTAATTTTAAACTGAATACAAATTTGTAAATGACTACATTGCGATTTGAATGCACAATCATACCAAGTTACTGTGCATTGGCACACCAAGTACACTTTTCAGCTTGAACATGACTTTCACCCTTGACGGAAGTGAAAATGTCAATCTATAAAGTATTTTCTGCCTAGTATAACTGTATTTACAATGTAAACTTGGCAGACTCTAATTCAACCATTCCCTCAACCCGGGTGCTGTTTGCTGCAGTGCCACTGCTGGTGGGAGGATATAACCACAGTGACCAGTTTACTTAGGCACTTTTCATTATAAACAAGGACAGAGCAATTTATAGCGGAAATATAAAAATATAGCAAAATGCGTGATTTATTAGGGGGTTGATTCACTCCAATGTGGCCGGATCTGAGCAACCCTTCCCTCTCACCCCATTTCGCCAAAAAACTACACTTCCTCTTAACACCCAGTTATGTGCATTCAACCAGTTTAATCGAAGCTCACAACCTATACCTCTTGGTCATAGCTGCACATATCAATTCCATCACTCTCCTGCTTGCCAGTGAGGCAGGACATTGAGCTCCGAGAGATACAAGGACAGCGCGGTGGTCAGCACTGCCGCCTCACAGCGCCGAGGGCCCGGGTTTGATCCCAGCCCCAGGTCACTGTCCATGTGGAGTTTGCATATTCTCCTCGTGTCTGCGTGGGTCTCGCCCCCACAACCCAAAAAAGATGTGCAGGGTAGGTCGATTGGCCATGCTAAAATTGCCCGTTATTGGAAAAAATAATTGGGTACTCTAAATTTTTTTTAAAACTTCTCCTTAAATTTACTCACTGTCCCAGCATCCACCACACTCTGGGGTAGCAAATTGCACAGATTCACAACCCGTTGGGAGTAGTTTCTTCTCTACTCTGTTTACATTAACAATCTGGAAGAAGGAACTGATGGCACTGTTGCTAAGTTTGCAGATATGTTGAGGGACAGGTAGTATTGAGGAAACATGGAGGCTGCAGAAGGACTTGGACAGGCTAGGAGAGTGGGCAAAAAAGTGGCAGATGGAATACAATGTGGAAAAAAGTGTGAGGTTATACGTTTTGGAAGGAGGAATGGAGGCATAGACTATTTTCCAAATGGTGAAATGCTCAGGAAGTCAGAAGCACAAAGGGACTTAGGAGTCCTTGTTCAAGATTCTCTTCAGGTTAACTTGCAGGTTCAGTCAGCAGTTAGAAAGGCAAATGCAATGATAGCATCCATGTTGAGAGGGCTAGAATACAAGAGCAAGGATGTACTTCTGAGGCTGTATAAAGCTCTGGTGAGACCCCATTTGGAGTATTGTGAGCAGTTTAGGCCCCGTATCTCAGGAAGGATGTGCTGGCCTTGGAAAGGGTCCAGAGGAGGTTCACAAGAATGATCCCTGGAATGAAGGACTTGTCATATGGAGGAGGAGTTGAGGACTTTGGGTCTGTACTTGTTGGGAGTTTAGAAGGATGAGGGGCGATTTTATTGAAACTTACAGAATATTACAAGGCCTGGGTATAGTGGACATGGAGAGGATGTTTCCACTAGCAGGAAAAACTAGAACCAGATGGCACAGCTTCAGACTGAAGGGAAGATCCTTTAAAACAGAGATGAGGAGGAATTTCTTCAGCCAGAGGGTGGTGAACCTGTGGAACATTTTGCCGCAGAAGGCTGTGGAGACCAAGTCACTGAGTGTCTTTAAGACAGAGATAGATAGGTTCATGAATAATAAGGAGATCAGGGATTCTGGAGAGAAGGCAGGAGAACGGGGATGAAAAAATCTCAGCCATGATTGAATGGCGGAGCAGACTCGATAGGCTGAGTGGCCTAATTCTGCTCCTCTGTCTTATGGTCTTAGAGCATACACTGAACCATCCTAAATCCTGGAAACGTTTCACAGTCCTCAATGTTTCAAAGTCTTCTCAGACTGTGTTTGCTATTTGTACAGATGCTGAAACATATGCCTCCAGAAGCACAACCCTGTGGTACAATAGGGCAAAGAGCATGAATTGTTGCTTGATACACAATTCTCTGGCCCTTACGGAGGAGGCTGCCATGTGGTAGACCTGAACACTGCTGGCGTTTTGCCTTCAATAGAAATGTTGGGTGCATTCACGTGAAATTCTGTACTTCACACATTCGATAAAGGTTGCTTCCAACTCAGACACCGAATTCAGTGCAGTTTCAGGCAGGGGATCCTTCCCCATCCATTAAGCGTGCAGAGTGTCAGAACTCATCTATCTGGCATGACACCAGATTAGACAGGGAACGCCTTTAATATTTTGCACAAGCCAGTTTGCCCAGAAATTCAAATCAAACGGGAAAAGTCTATTTTCGATGGCTGCAGCTACACGATGAGATCAGTTTCATGCCCACAAAAGGCTATTCTTTTAAAATATAAAACACTGCGGCTCTAAATCTGTTTTTGGACTGGTCAAAGTGTCAGCACGGAGTGTCCAGAAGACAACTAACTGGCTCTTCAGCTGGAGAATGCACGGTTCCCTTTCTTCCCCACCTTGCCTATTATAATTGTTACCATTTTCAATCTCCCATTGAATCATAATCCCTGCCAAGAGCTTAATGCTCCTTTTTGAGGTTCTGGGGATTCATTCCTCACGTTAAAAGTTCTGATAGACTAATATTGGAAAGAAGCTGCGACCACAGGTTTCAGATGGAACTGGAGGCAGTAAGTGGAGTACATTTTACAAACTGCACTATTTTGGCCTGCATCTTTTGTTGCTGGGAGAGTGGGAAAGGTTACACGAAAGAACCAGAGCTAATAAATGTTCCAGCATTTTTTAATACATCATTGTCACTGTTGCTATGGCACTCGGAATCCAGGTTCACTCTGGGACCAATGTTGCCACCTGGTGTTTGAAATTTAAAAAAAAAATGAAGCAGCTCATTTTCCTCAAACTCTGCAGAGTTATTATTCCCTCATGTGATAAAATGGAGAATCAGCTCATTATTAGATTTAGATTTGTCACGTGTACCGAGGAACAGCGAAAAGTATTGTTCTGCATACAGTCCAGACGGATCATGCCGTACATGAAAACATAGAACATACAACAACTAAATGAGATAAAAGCAAATTACTGCGGATGCTGGAATCTGAAAGGAAAGAGAAAATGCTGGAAAATCTCAGCAGGTCTGGCAGCATCTGTTGGGAGAGAAAAGAGCTAACATTTCGAGTCCAATGTCTCTTTGCCAAAGCTAACAGTCAGAGAATGTGGGGAATATTTATACTGTGGAGTGAGAATGAATGATGAGTCATAGACACAGAAACCCAGGGAAACGGGGTGCTAATAGCCACAGAAACCAAGGGAAAAGAGTGCTAATGGCAGTCCCCAGAGAGAACAAAAGATGTGAGAGGCCAAATAGCAGAGAAACTAACATCAGAGGATAAACTGTGACATGGAGATGTGGGGGGAGGGGAAGGGGGAAGCAAAGGGGAGAAGGAGTAAGGAAATGTGGATAAGATGGGAGGGAGGGTTAAATATATATTAAGAAAGATAAGAAAGAAAGAAATGGTAAGAGACAGTTGAAATGAAATGGGATGAAAACAAATGGGTCTGGGTGGGGTAGAGCTAATCATCTGAAGTTGTTGAATTCGATGTGGAGACCGGAAGGTTGTAGCGTGCTTAACCTGAAGATGAGATGTTGTTCCTCCAGTTTGCATTGAGCTTCACTGGAACATTGCAGCAGGCCAAGAACAGACATGTGGGCATGGGAGCAGGGCCTTTTGTTAAAATGGCAAGCAACGGGAAGGTTCGGGTCCTGAATGTGCACAGACCGAAGATGCTCAGCAAAGCTTTCACCCAGTCTGCGTTTGGTCTCTCCGATATAGAGGAGACCACATTGGGAGCAGCGAATGCAATAGACCAGATTGGAAGAGTTTCCAGTGAAACGATGCTTAATCTGGAATGAGTGTTTTGGGCCTGGGATGTTAAGCATGGAAGAGGTAACGTGGCAGGTGTTTTACCTTCTGCGATTGCATGGGAAGGTGCCATGGGTGATGGGAGAGATACTGGGTACGGTGGAGAAGTGGACCAGATTATCTCGGAGGGAACGATCTCTGCGGAATGCTGAAAGGGGAGTGAAGGGAAGATGTGTTTGGTGGTGGCATCATGCTGAAGTTGGTGAAAATGCGGAGGATTATGCATGAGGATAAATAATGAAAATACATAAACATAGCAGGTGAAGTATACAGTATAGAGTGCAACATCTGTGGAGAAGGTGTAGAAACATCAGTTCAGTCCATAAAATCAGTTCAGACCCTAAGAGGGTCATTCAGGAGTCTGGTAACAGCGGGGAAGAAGCAGTTTTTGAATCTGTTGGTGCGTGTTCTCAGACTTTTGTATCTCCTGCCTGATCGAAGAGGTTGGAAGAGAGAATAACCCGGGTGGTCTTTGATTCTGCTGCCCGCTTTCGCAAGGCAGCGGGAGGTGTAGACAGAGTTAATAGATTGGAGGCGGGTTCGCGTGATAAACTGAGCTGTGTTCCGTAGTTTCTTACAATCTTCGGTCGAGCAGTTGCCATACCAGGCTGTGATGCAGCCAGATAGGATGCTTTCTATGGTACATCTATAGAAATTGGCAAGAGTCATTGTGAGCAAGCCAAATTTCCTTAATTTCCTGAGGAACTATAGGCGCTGTTGTGCTTTCTTGGTCGTAGTGTTGACGTGGGTGGACCAGGATTGTTGATGATGTGCACACCTCGGAATCTGAAGGTGTCCACCATCTCCACCTCAGCACCATTGATACAGACAGCGGTATGGACGACACTCCACTTCCTGAAGTCGATGACCAGCTCCTTAGTTTTGCTGACACTGAGGGAGAGATTGTGGTCATTGCACCATGATTCTCTTATCTCCCTCCTGTCATTGTTTGAGAGCCAACAAACTACGGTCGTGTCATCAGCAAACTTGTAGATGGAGTTGTAACTGAATTGTGTCACACGGTCGTGTGTGTATAGGGAATATAGTAGGGGGCTAAGTACGTAGCCTTGCAGGGCCCCCTTATTGAGGACTATGGTGGAGGAGGTGTTGTTGTTTATCCTTACTGATTGCGATCTGTGGGTCAGGAAGTCAAGGATCCAGTTGCAGAGGGAGGAGTCAAGTCCTCGGTTTTGGAGTTTGGATATGAGCTTGGCTGGGGTTATGGTGTTGAAGGCGGAGCTGTAGTCAATGAACTGGAGTCCAACATAGGTGCCCTTGTTGTCGAGATGCTCCAGGGATGAGTGCAAGGTCATGGAGATGTCTGCAGTGGAGCAGTTGTGGCAGTAGGTGAATTGCAGTGGATCACGGCAATCTAGAAGGTTGGAGTTGATGTGTGTCATGACGAACCTCTCAAAGCACTTCATAATAACAGATGTCAGGCCACCGATTGGTAGTCATCGAGGCACATTGCCTGGTTCTTCTTTGGCACCAGTATGATAGTGGTCTTCTTGAAGCAGGTGGGAACCTCAGAGCGCAGTAGGTAGCGGTTAAAGATGTATAAGAACACAGCTCAGTGGTTAGCACTGCAGTCTCACGGCGCTGAGGTCCCAGGTTCGATCCCGGCCCTGGGTCACTGTCTGTGTGGAGTTTGCACATTCTCCCAGTGTTTGCGTGGGTACTCTAAATTTTTTTTAAAAGAAAATAAAAGATGTCCCGAAAACACCCGCCAGCTGGCCCTCACAGAATCTGAGTGCATGAGTAAGGACTCCGTCAGGACCCGTTGCTTTCCGCGGGTTCACTTTCAAGGTGGCTGATCTGTCTTCTGAGACTGTGACGGTAGGTATAGGTGTGTCCGAGGCTATTGGGGCAGGTGGCATCGATTTGTTGACTTGCTGCGCAAAATGAGCATAGAATGCATGGAGTTCATCAGGAAGGGGTGCTCTGTTGCAAAAAATTCTACTTCACTTTGCTTTGTAGCCACATATTGTTTAAGCCTGAACAGCAGAAAGTCTAATAAAGCAAACATTTTTGATCAATGGTTCAACAGATATTTTTTACTACAGCTCGCTGTTTCTTAGCACGTGGACTTAAACACAAGTCTAACAATACAGGTATAGAAGTGATTTAAGAGTATCCACTGAGTGGCCTGTTATTTAGCCACACTGGATTAACCACACCTTGGGCAGCATTCTCCCATCTAGAACCCATGACGGAGACAGGGAGTGTTTCCTGTTTCAGAGGTCGATGAGAAATAATGGCATATCTTCCGCTGTAATTCATTATGTATCCGGAGATAGTGCCGTTTTCCATGGTGGGGTGGGCCAGATGGTACATGCCATATCTGGGTATCTTATTTAAAAAGTCCTGACATCACAGACCTACCGTTACATAGATACATGGAAGATAGGAGCCGGAGGAGGCCTTTTGGCCCTTCGAGCCTGCTCCGCCATTCATCAGGATTATGGCTGATCATCCAACCCAATAGCCTAATCCTGCTTTCTCCCCATAGCCTTTGATCCCATTCTCCCCAAGTGCTATATCCAGCCGCCTCTTGAATATATTCAAAGTTTTAGCATCAACTACTTCCTGTGGTAATGAATTCCACAGGCTCACCACTCTTTGCGTGAAGAAATGTCTCCTCATCTCTGTCCAAAATGGTTTACCCTGAATCCTCAGGCTGTGACCCCTGGTTCTGGACACACCCGCCTCTAAGTCTCTATGAGATATCCCTCATTCTTCTGAACTCCAGCGAGAACAATCCCAACCTAGTCAATCTCTCCTCATATGACAGTCCCGCCATCCCTGGAATCAGTCTGGTAAACCTTCACTGCACTCCCTCGAGAGCAAGAACATCCTGCTTCAGAGAAGGAGACCAAAACTGCACACAATACTCAAAATATGGCCTCACTAAGGCCCTGTACAATTGCAGCAACACATCCCTACAGCACGGTAGCATTGTGGATAGCACAATTGCTTCACAGCTCCAGGGTCCCAGGTTCGATTCCGGCTTGGGTCACTGTCTGTGCGGAGTCTGCACATCCTCCCAATGTGTGCGTGGGTTTCCTCCGGGTGCTCCGGTTTCCTCCCACAGTCCAAAGATGTGCAGGTTAGGTTGATTGGCCATGCTAAATTGCCCTTAATGTCCAAAATTGCCCTTCGTGTTGGGTGGGGTTACTGGGCTATGGGGACAGGGTGGAGGTGTGGACATTGGGTGGGGTGCTCTTTCCAAGAGCCGGTGCAGACTCGATGGGCCGAATGGCCTCCTTCTGCACTGTAAATTCTGTCTAACCTCTTGCAATGAAGGCCAACATACTATTAAGCCTTCTTTACCACCTGCTGCACCTGCATGCTTACCTTCAGCGAATGGTGCACAAGGACACCCAGGTCCTGCTGCACACTCCCCTCTCCCAATTTACAACCATTCAGGTAATAATCTGCCTTCCTGTTTTTGCTTCTAAAATGAATAACCTCACACATATCCAAATTATGCTGCAGTTGAAGAAAGGAGATGGATCTCCTGAAGAAAGGAGATGGATCTCTTGGAATACTCCAAGGCTAGAAGATGGCCTTCCTCAAAGACATTGATGCTGGATGATACACCTGGTAGGTCCATTCCCCCAACCCACTGCTGTGGTGTTTCAGGGTCACTGGCGGCCTTCATCCCAAACTCCGGAGGAAGCCACAGGCCCTCTTCAGGTAATTCTTGATGTTTGCACGTCTCTGTGACATGTTCACATAGGCACTTTCCATGATAAATATGCGCACAGGAATTTAGAATGCACTATAAAATGAACCCGATCCACCAGCCTTGCTTCACACGAAGACCACACTTGACCCTTCCTCTGCTCTCCGTTACCATTCTTCTCCCCCTCTCCTTCTCCTCTGCTGTTTCCATTCTGTTTTCACTTTATGCTTCTCTCCAGGACAATGAGGGAGTTAACCCTGGCTGGGTGTGGAAGCTACGGCACCAGCAGGAACCCGAAGACTGTAACGTCGGACAACCTTTTACATCGTACTGGGCTGGGCCTTCCATAGGTAGGGATCTGGTCTTCTCTCTCCGTCCAGTGAGCTTTGGGAGGGCCGGGTGGGAAGTAAATCGGTGGAGGGAAGGGACCTTTCCACCATTATGCCGAGGCTATCCAGCTGTCTTCTGGTGGCATTCCCAGAGATAAGTGGAGATAGTGGCAACACAAAGAGAGAGGTCAGAAAGAAAGTGGGCTCCTGCACCATACCGGCTTCTACATGTAGCAGGTAGTCAACGTGAGCATTTACCTGTGCGATCATCAAAACATTTGCAAGATGACTTCCAAATTAATTCTAAAAAAGGAACGTTAACAGAAGCAAATATATTTTCCCCCTCAGCTTAATAGCTTTCTGGAATTTAAGAACATAACATAAAAGCTACAATAGATGGGTAATCAGGAGTGTCATACTTTTCTGACTCCTCCTCACAGAAATATTCTGGGCTATTGCTTTTTTAAGAAAACACAATACCACAGCATGTAAATAAAGCTTTGAAAATTCTTTTTTCCTCCTTCAAATATTTTGAACAAATGACCAAAGACACCAAGAAAAGAAAACTCCACATAAAAAAAACACAACAACCTTTGATATTGCAGGGAAATTAGGCAAGTGCGCAGGCAATAAAATCAACATTCTCAGTTTACAATCTAAAAATAAATTTAAAAAATAATCTTTACTGTCACAAGTAGGCTTACATTAACACCGCAATGAAGTTACTGTGAAAAACCCCTAGTTGCCACATTCCGGTGCCTGTTCGGGTACACTGAGGAAGAATTCCGAATGTCCAAATGACCTAACAGCGTGGCTTTTGGGATTTGTGGGAGGAAACCGGAGCATCTGACACTGGGAGAACGTTCAGACTCCGCACAGACAGCAACCTCAGCCGGGAATCGAACCTGGCGTTGTGAAGCAGTGCTAACCACTAGGCTACTATGCCGCCCATATCTCTCAGTTCCGTGTAAAGATTTCAAGTTTAGACCAAGACTTTCACGATTGCCAATGACCACCCAGTTAAGAAGTATCAGGAACGGTGGCACAGTGACACAGTGGTTAGCAGTGCTGCCTCATGGCCCCGAGAACCCAGGTTCGATCGCGGCCAGTGTGGAGTTTGCACGTTCTCCCCATGTCTACGTGGGTCTCACCCCCCAAAACCCAAAAGATATGCAGGGAAGGTGAATTAGCCAGGGCAAATTGCCCCTTAAAAGAAAAACTGCCTCAGAGGCATCAAGAAACACAGAAGACACCATGTGATTGTGAAATAGGTGATTTTTTTTTATATTTCTATCTCGATTAAGCCATTATGTTAGCAAACAGAAATTTCATTACAGTACTGAGAAAAAATGGTGGATCAAAAATTTTCAAATTACAAAAGGTTCCCAAAAGTATTTTCAAGTGCCGCCTGTTGGCCAGATCGTGGGAACCCCAGGAAAATGATGGAAATGGGCATTTCATACATGGCCCCCAGGAGATTTGCCAGTCCCTTACAATTTAAGATGGTGACGAAGAGATGTTTTTCACTCAGTGGGTTACGAGTATTTGAATTTCTCTCCCTGAGAGGACTGTTGGAGGCTCAACTGTTGAGTATATTAAAGGCGGAGAATGATAGATATTTGCATTCTAAAGGAATCGGGGACTTGAGGAGGGGGGTCAGTTGAAAACAGAGGTTGAAGATCAGGTATAATACCACTGAACATCAGAGCAGGCAGAGAGGGCCATATGACTTACGCCAGTTCCTCTTTCGTACCTTCTGAATCCTATCAGAATTTTTACTAGAATTACAACCACAAAATTGCAACGCCAAGAATATATTGTTGAAAGAAAAGTGTGCGCCAAAAGTATGCCACAAAAATGGAAAAATGCAAGGGCTTTCGGACAGGAAATGCATGCAGAGGTAAAATTTGATTTTGAAAATGGGAAATATCCTCACACATCCTCACTAATCTAAAACAAATTGATAGTAGCATTTCAGAACCAGCAATGTATTACTCAAAGAGGATTCGGATTCTGACTTTTTGCTGCTCATTCATTTTCACTCCCTGCACAACAGCGAGGCAGATAAAGGAAAGATCACAAAATGCCCGTCCAAATGAGGCCACAGCAGCCTATATAAGTCAGCCTACCTTTTGACAGAGAAACAAATACTGTGCCTACCCCTGACCTTAGCCAAGGTTGGCACCGTGTCAATTAGTAGGATAATGACCTCTGGAGCTCAGTGCTCTCAAGGTGGATTTAATGGTCATGCTAAGCTTTGGCTACAAGCTACTACCGCAGAAATGAGATGCGAGCCTCTTTGCTGCGCTGGTAAGCTCCCTCCTCTGCCACATGTCTAAGGTACATTTAACACAGAAGCAATTTAGACAAGCAATACCTGATATACCTGTCTCAGTTAAATCATAACCATGATAATAAGAAAATGGCACCCGATTTTAAACCTTGTTCACCTCTCATCCGCTACTTGACACTCCACTTTTGAAGACCTGTGCGACCTGCACCTTGGCATAAGGAACAAGTCCTTCATAATGTTTTGCATGACTAGTTTAAATTGCATCATTTCAGGATTGAGAGAAAGCGATTGCTCTTGGCATGTTAAACAGAGGTGTGCCTCCTCCAAGCCTTGTGGTTTTGAAAAGAAAGGTGTGAATTTTACACACATTCTCTTCCGTGCAGTTAATAGAAGATGCATCATTCCGGCAATGATAGTCACACATATAGCTGAATTCAGCACACTTCAAATTGTAATAAGTCCAATGTAACAAGAAGCCTGCAGCACAAGTCTTAAGCAACATCCTCAGGTGGGCAATCCAGGGGAAGCCTCACTTTACCTTCCCTGCTTGAGTTACAGTCCAGTTCCCCTCTCATTAGTCTGCTGAATCCTTATTTCACCTCTCTCACCGATGCCCCAATATTCCCTTTGACCGCAAGCTCCTGCTCAAGAAACTGGGAAACACCCCATCATCCTGCAAGACAAGAGTGACCTTCCACACTCTATTGAGTAATTACAAAAAAAATATTTCTCAGTCTATAGACTGAAAAAGCAGCAAGAATGGAAACAAGACTGGCCAGCTGGGACCTAATTCCACATTGAATTTAAGTGCACACAAAGTTCAGTCGCTAAATACTTAAAGAAATTTGCAATGAGAAAACCTCAGGTGAAATCACAGCGTTGAGCTGAAGGCTTTGAATGAAGTCCTGGGAATAGACCAACCTCCCAAACACAGTGTGCTGGTGAGGCACAGCAGTAGCAGGCCCTTCCGTTACATTTGGATCTCTGCATTTCCCAGTTAGATACTTCGCCAATTGCCCCTCACAGGCTCACTAGTGTTAGCAGTAGTTCAGTTGGTCGCCTCTGTGTCAGGAAGTTGTGGGCCAATGTTCTAGAGTCAGAGCATTACAGCACTGTAAGAGGCCCTTCGGCCCATCATGTCTGCGCTGACCATCGAGCTCCTATCTATTCTAATCCCATTTTCCAGCACTTGGTCCGTAGCCTTGTGACCTATGGTGTTTCAAGTGCTCAACTAGATGCTTCTTAAATGTTGTCAGGGTTTGTGTCTCTCCCACCTTTTCAGGCAGCGAGTTGCAGATGCCCACAACCTCCTATCCCTTACCGTAAATCTATGCCCCCTGATTATAGACCCCCTCCTCTAAAGGGAACGGTTTCTTCCCAACTATCCTATCTATATCCTTCATAATGTTGTACACCTCCATCAGGTCTCCCCTCAGGCCTCTCTGCCCTAAGGAAATCAACCTCAGCTCCTAGATCAAGGTTGAGGAGGTGCTGCACTGACAGAGATGCCATTTTTTGAATGAGACGTTAAACCGAGGCTCTGTCTGCCATATCATGGATGTAGAAGAAACCAGGGAATAGTACACTGGCCAATATTTATTCCCCAATTCACACCAGTAAAAATACAGATCATCACGTCATTACCACATTATTGATAGTGGAAGCTTGCTGTATGCAAATTGACTGCCCTATTTCCTACATTACAAATGCAAATACACATAAACAATCCATCATTGCTCGGGGATGTCCTGAGGTTGTGAAAGGTGCTATATTAACGCACATCTCTCTTCCTTTTATGGTTCTGCCACTGCATCAAACATTAAGACACACTCAACTCGCATGCTACAACTCTCTCACTGATAACAGATTAACACAATAGAGATCAAAGCACAGGTCTGTTGGTTTAATCTCAATATACCTGTAGGGAATAGCACGTTGATTAAATTTCACTTTGCTCCCTCCACTCATATGACATCTTAAATAGCTTTGTTGAATTTTAGGTAGCTTAAATAGCACTTTAATTACCATGTGCTCTGGGGGGTGATGTACCAATGTAACCATATCAACCTCTAATCACAGCTCCAAACGGACAGCAAATTAAAGCACAGGAAAGTACGCCATCAACATAAAGGTTTAATTTGACCTTTAAGCTCTTAACTAAAAAATACTTTTACCCAATGGCTAAGCAACCTGTCGACTGACAGCCAACTCAATGTCCTTGACTGAAGATTAAGAATCCACTTCATTCTCATTAGTTTGCAATTTTCCTTTAATGTCAAGTGAACAATTGCATTCAATGGGTTTTTATTGCCTTTCCCCTTAAACGTTATAAATTGCACCTGTTCAGTGGGTGAGAGAAGAGAGAAGCATTAAATCTCCCACCAATAATAATAAGTAAATGAAATTACAAAGTTAAAAAAATTGCATTTGGTTTCCAGTGAATGTTTTATGGGCAGCACGGTAGCATGGTGGTTAGCATAAATGCTTCACAGCTCCAGGGTCCCAGGTTCGGTTCCCGGCTGGGTCACTGTCTGTGCGGAGTCTGCACGTCCTCCCCGTGTGTGCGTGGGTTTCCTCCGGGTGCTCCGGTTTCCTCCCACAGTCCAAAGATGTGCGGGTTAGGTGGATTGGCCATGCTAAATTGCCCGTAGTGTCCTAAAAGTAAGGTTAAGGGGGGGTTGTTGGGTTATGGGTATAGGGTGGATACATGGGTTTGAGTTGGGTGATCATTGCTCGGCACAACATCGAGGGCCGAAGGGCCTGTTCTGTGCTGTACTGTTCTATGTTCTATGTTTAATCCAAATTAGAGAATTATTCTGACCTCTAAACTTAATAGAACCAACCGACTCCATGTAACCCAGATTTCTGACCGCATTGTTCAAAACGCAGTATAGAACCTGGTTTTCCATTAAGGTTGGGGGGGGGGGGGGGGGGGGGGGGGGTCTCGAAAAACAAAGCCCCGGTGCTTTTCTGATTGTGTTGGCTCGGAGAAGCTCACAGAAACCTCCAAAGCATTTTTCTCTTAATCCTGAACGCGATGGACTTTGACGCTACCTGGTAACAGACACAGATAGCTGAAGAGTTAAACCGGTCAGTCTAATATTTATAACTTCAGACAGATCGGATGGGGGTTTTGCATGTTCCAGCCCACCAATAGAGAAAAAAAAACTCTGAACTTCAAAGTCACCATACTTCATGCTTCCTTGACCATGTATCAAATTGAACCACAGCAAACGGGGGTTTCTTTGCCACCTCTGTAATAAGAGCAGCTCAAATTACGTCTGCTAATTATCTCTCAGCAACCCATTTGAAGATTCAAGCAATGATCCCTTTATTTCCCAAAGTTATCAAACAAAATGCAAAGCAATCAAGGATCTCAAACCATTTGGGAATTGCAAAGAAGATCCTCTTCTTGGGAAGATCAGAAGATATACTGCAGTGCAGCAAAGATTTACTTAATTGAATGACACATGGACTCCCAAGGATTAAATCACACAGACGGATTACAGACACGCAGATTGTATTCCCTCGGATTTAGAAGAATAAAGGCTATATGATTAAATTTTCAAGATGTTAAAGGGAACTGATGGGATAGATAGAAACTATTACCACCGGTTGGAAAGGCTAAGACACAGTCAAAAAATCAGAGCTAACTTTGTAGGAATGAAATGAGGAAATACTTCAAGCCACAAAGGATGGTCGAGGTTTGGAACTCTTTTCCGCAAATGGTAATTGAAGCAAAGTCAATCGTTAGAAAATTTCATAGTCTGAGATTGATAGTTTTCTGTTGAGCAAAACATTAATAAGGGATATAAGGCAAAGGTAGATATGGAGTGAAATCACATATCAGCCATGATCCAATTGAATAGCAGAACAGGATCAGCACCGGTTCTGATCTACTCTTGCCCCTGAAGATTTCAGGGGCTGGGAAAAAACAAAATCGGGGAGAATGCCAGGAATGCAAATTGTAGGAATTTAAGGATCAAAGCTTCCTTCAGACATTTTGGTTCGAGCTCTAATCGCGGCCCTGAACCAAACTCTGCACTAAGGGGGAGGTGATGGCGTAGTGGTATTGTCACTGGATTAGTAATCCAAAGATCCAGGGTAATGCTCTGGGGGCACAGATTCGAATCCCACTACGGCAGGTGGTGAAATTTGAATTCAATAAAAATTTTGAGTTAAAAGTCTTATGGTGACCATGAAAGTATTGTTGATTGTTGTAAAAACGCATCTGTTCACTAGTAATAATAATTATAATCCTTATCAGTTCACAAGTAGGCTTACATTAACACTGCAATGAAGTTACTGTGAAAAGCCCCTAGTCGCTACACTCCGGCACCTGTTCGGGTACGCTGAGGGAGAATTCAGAATGTCCAATGTACCTAACAGACATGTATTTTGCAACTTGTGGGAGGAAACCGGAGCACCCGGAGGAAACCCACAGACATGGGGAGAACGTGCAGACTCCGCACAGACAGTGACCCAAGCTGGGAATCGAACCTGGGACCCTGGAGCAGTGAAGCAACAGTGCTAACCACTGTGCTACCGTACTGCCCAAATCTCCTTTAAGGAGCTTGCCACCTTACCTATATACATATGGTCTATATGCATCTTCCTAATATCCGCCCTATCAAGGCCCTGTTTCAGAATCAGTTTCAATGAAATCATCTCTCATTCTTCTACACTCCAATGGGTAAAGGCCCAACCTGTTCAACTTTTCTTCATTGTTACAAGTCCTTCTTCTCAAGAACCAATTGGGTGAACCCTCTCTAAACTTTTCAAATAAGGAGACCAAAACTGTTCACAGTACTCCAGATGGGACAGTTCCCGGCTGTTGAAATAAGTCAGGAGGATCTGACCATAATTTTTTTGACGCTCACTGGATAAAGACGAGGTGCTGGCAGATTGAATATCTGCTAACACTGTTCTTTTATTTCTGACCGAATAATTACAGGCCAGTCAGTCAGACCTCGGTAGTGGGCAAATTATTGGAATCAACTCTGGGGGGGTGGACAGAATAAGCTGTCACTTCGAAAGGCATGGAATAATCAAGGACATTTAGCATGGATTTTCTGAGGCAAGGTCACGTCTGACTGATTTGATTGAATTTTGTTGAGGAGGTAACAAGGAGGATTGATGAGGCTGGTGCAACTGATGTGGATTTTAGCAAGGCTAAAAAAATACTAATCATGTAGGAAGCTCAGTGGCAGGAACAGAGGGTAATTGATGGTGAATATTTTGGGGCCTGGAAGGCTGTTTCAACTGGTAGTACTAGGTACCCAGCATTTAGTGGTATGTATTAATGAGTTGAATGTAAATGATCAAGAAGTTTGCAAACAACACAAAAATTGGCCATGTGGTACATAACGATGATGGTTCCTGCAGACTGCAGAAAGATATCAATGGACTGGTCAGAAGGGCAGAAAAGTGCAAATGGAATTCAACCCAGAAAAGGGGGGGGGGGGGCGGGGGCGCACAGTGGTGCAGCGGTTAGCACTGCTGTCTCACAACGCCGAGGACTTGGGTTCGATCCCGGCCCACTGTTTGTGTGGAGTTTGCACGTTCTCCCCATGACTGCATGGGTCTCACCCCCACAACCTGGTTTCCTGGTCTGGAGGGTGTTAGCTGTGCGGAGAGGCTGAATAGACTCAGACTGTTTTCATTAGAATGACGGAGGTTGATGGGCGACCTGATAGAGGTCTACAAGATTATGAGATGCATGGATAGAGTGGATGGGCAGGCACTCTTTCCCAGGATGGAGGGGTCAGTCACCAGGGGGCATTGGTCTAAGGTCCTTGGGCCAAAGTTAAGAGGAGTTTTTGTATACAGAGGGTGGGGAGTTCCTGGAACACTTTGCCAAAGGGATTTTGTGGAAGCAGATACATTAACCATGTTCAAAAGACATCTCAACAAATACATATTTAGGATGGGTTTGGAGGGATATGGGTCGAGGAAGTGCTGAAGGTTTTGGCCAAGGTTGGTATAATGACCGGTATATGACAGGAGGACCAAAGGGCCCGTTCCTGTGCTGTACCGTTCTTTGTTCCTAACCCAAAGATGTGCAGAGTAGATGGATTGGCCACACTAAATTGCCCCTTAATTGGAAGAATTTTTTTAAATAGCCAGAAAGGTGTGAGATGATGCATTTGGGGAGGTGAAACAGGCAAAGGATTACACAATAAATTAAAGAATATGGAGAGATGTGGAGGAAATGAGGGACCTTGCAGTGAACGGCCACAGATCGCTGAAGGTCGCAAGACAGGTCGACAAGGAATCTGGAATCCTTTAATTTATCAGCCGAGGCATTGAATAAAAGGGCACGGGGAGGTTGTGTTGGAATTATAAAAACTTTAGTTATGTCACAACTTTGTGTTATGTGGGTGACTTCCCGTAGCGGCCATGGTGTGAGTGGTTGCACATTTGGCGGCTCTCGCATGTGGTGGAGTTTTCAGACCTTTTTCTCGGCTAACGGGTGGATTTTGTGACTGAAAAAGGGGCAGGAGGGGTGGTTGGACAAAGTGTCCCACCGGGGGATGGATTCGTGGACCAGTAGTGGTCGAAAAAGAAGGGAACAGTCGGTGAAGGTTGGAGTGGTGCCTGTGACACAGGTGAAGATGGTGGAGGGTCAGGGAATGATCGTACCCGCCCAGTGGTCAACGGAGCAGTTGGTGGGCTTCCTGAACGAGACGTTCAGCCAGCAGAGGAAGGAGAATTTGGAGGGCCTGGCCCGCTGGCACGCATGTGGCTCGGATGTTTGAGAAGATGCTGGGAGAGGGGGCATTTGCAACACCCTTGGAAGTGGACCGGGCACAGAGGGCACTAATGAGGAAGCCGCAGGGGAACGAGCCGTCGAGGGTGATGGTGTTACGCCTGCACCCACCCACACAAACCCCGAGAGACTGCTAGTCTCACTCTAGTATGCATTTCTGAGATCTAACCAAGGCGTGAGAACCAACCCCCTCGCCTTGGAGATGTATGCGAGTGCCGTTCAGTGCTGGTCTCCACAAACAGGGACCAGATGGAATGGCACTCATGGGGGTCTCGCAGGGATCAGAGGCCCCCAGGTGCATGCCCTCTGGGCAGGGTGGCAGCCTGACACTCTGGTGGTACCTGGGCACTGCCAGGTGGGTGCCAGCCTGGCACTTACCAGGGACACTGCCAGGTTGGTTGCCAGGCTGGCGGTGCCAAGCTGGGATCAGACCCGGGGTGTGCTGCGCGGGTGTGGGAGGGATGCCGAAGACCCACTTATAGGAGAGTTGAAGCTTGTGGGGCGGGAGGGGGAGAGAGTGAGTTTAGGGGTCACGCCGGGGGGAGTCAATAGATTGAGACACCATTTAAAAATGATGTTCCCATTCCTCCCTGCACTGCAGATTTCCAGCGCGTTGAGCTCCAAAGTGCAGAAAACAGGGCTCAATGTGGCCTTGGCCATGTGTTCCCCGGTGAGGCCCCCAACCTACCCGAATGGCCATTTAATAGCGTGATGTTTCTCTGCGCTCTGTGCGCCCGGAAACACCCGACTAATCGCGCATTCTATGGGACTCCGGCTAGGTGCATCAGCTGTGGGGATGCGGAAGCATTCGGGTAGATAGCACCCATAATATTGTGAGTGGCCTACTTAAAGCAGAGAAACAGTTCAGACCAGTAATCTTAGTTCCTGGTTTTACTGGTGTCCCATTTTAAAGTATACAAGACCAGTATCCTTATTTGCTCATTTTGCTGCTTATTTTTTCCTCCTGGGAGGGCCTATTTACTTAAGCAGAGGCGTCAGTAACTAGGGGGCACGGATTTGAAGTGATTGGTAGAAAGGTTAGAGGGGAGATGTGGGGGATTGTGGGGGTCTGGAGCTTTCTGAGTTCCGGGGTTGCAGCGGCACCATACACGTTTACATGCATGTTGTAGCCTGCAGCTATGGATAGCCATGGCCAAGGCTCCAAATTCATTCCAACTCATGGCTAGCCAGGAATTGCTCCCGATTTTACACCTGCCATTGGTGTATTTTAGTAGGATTTACAAGTTGATAACCATTTGGCCACATTATGAACACGCCTTCCTTGGCCATCAAGCCCTGGAGTGGGACTTGAACCGTGGCCTTCTGGCCCACTGCATCACAAAACCTTCTTACCTGAGTTTATTTAGGTTTAAAACACTAGTCTTAGACCCACACTTCTCACTATCAAACACAATGTGAAATGCTATCATATGATGATCACAGTCGCCCAGAGGCTCCTTTCTTATTGCACATTACCAGGTCTGGAATAGCCTGTTTCCTGGTTGGCACTGCTCTAAGAAATTGTCCCGATTATGATCTCCTCTTCCAGGCTACCTTTACCCATCTGACTTACCCATGAATTAAAGTCACGCAAGAGTATTGTAGTTCCTTTCATACATGCCAGTTCTCTAAGCCCGTACCAGCCTCCCCGAATAGGCACCGGAATGTGACGACGCGGGGCTTTTCACAGTAACTTCATTTGAAGCCGACTTGTGATAATAAGCGATTTTCATTTCCTGTCATTTTCATTTCTAAGCTGGTCTCAATGAGTAATGACGATGCACATCATGAATAAAGTGATGCCAATGTAGTGCAAAATATACACAAGTGAAATATTTTGATGAACACCTGTGCCACCTTTTCCAGTCTTATGTTTATGGAAATGAAGTAGGACAGAAGAGTTTTGGCTGTGATGCAGAGCTCCCCTGTTTGCTCACGAAGCTCTCCTTTACAGCCCACTTGTAGTTGCAACATATGTCAGCTAATGGCGGATTTCAACACTGAAAAGCTTCCCCCGCCGTGCGATCAGATGTTTGCCCCATGCACACACCACCGGAACTTAAATCTTAATTGCAATCGCGAGGGAAATGGCAAAGAGGAGAGGAAGCAGCATCCGGCTACGCCAACAGGAATGGCAAAGAGGAGAGGAAGCAGCATCCGGCTACGCCAACAGGAATGACAAAGAGGCGAGGAAGCAGCATCCGGCTACACCAACAGGAATGGCAAAGAGGAGAGGAAGCAGCATCCGGCTACACCAACAGGAATGGCAAAGAGGAGAGGAAGCAGCATCCGGCTACACCAACAGGAATGGCAAAGAGGAGAGGAAGCAGCATCCGGCTACGCCAACAGGAATGGCAAAGAGGAGAGGAAGCAGCATCCGGCTACACCAACAGGAATGGCAAAGAGGAGAGGAAGCAGCATCCGGCTACGCCAACAGGAATGGCAAAGAGGAGAGGAAGCAGCATCCGGCTACGCCAACAGGAATGGCAAAGAGGCGAGGAAGCAGCATCTGGCTACGCCAACAGGAATGGCAAAGAGGAGAGGAAGCAGCATCCGGCTACGCCAACAGGAATGGCAAAGAGGAGAGGAAGCAGCAGCCGGCTACGCCAACAGGAACGGTAAAGAGGCGAGGAAGCAGCATCCGGCTACGCCAACAGGAATGGCAAAGAGGAGAGGAAGCAGCATCCGGCTACGCCAACAGGAATGGCAAAGAGGAGAGGAAGCAGCAGCCGGCTACACCAACAGGAACGGTAAAGAGGAGAGGAAGCAGCATCCGGCTACGCCAACAGGAATGGCAAAGAGGAGAGGAAGCAGCATCCGGCTACGCCAACAGGAACGGTAAAGAGGCGAGGAAGCAGCAGCTGGCTACGCCAACAGGAACGGTACACTGGTGGCAAAATCCACCCCCGCACAAAGCGCAGGTTTTCTATTTTCTGGGATCAAAATTCAATAGAGTACAAAGACTATGATACTCCTGCATTCCCGTGCCTCTAGCTATTTGAGCCCTATGCTCTGGAATTCCCTGCCTAAACCTCTCCCTTCTCCATACCAATGCGCCATAAATCGTACTTCTACAACTCAGCATTGATCAGCTGTCCCAACAACTTTTCAGAGAATCATAGAATTTATAGTGCAGAAGGAGGCCATTCGGCCCATTGTGTCTGCACCAGCCCTTGGAAGGAGCCCACACTTACACCCTATCCCCGTAACCCAGTAACCCCACCTCACCGTTTTTTGACATTAAGGAAATTTAGCATGGCCAATCCACCTAACCTGCACATCTTTGGACTGTGAGAGGAAACCAGAGCACCCGGAGAGAGACACGGGGCGAAAGTGAAAACTCCACACAGACAGTCATTCAAGGCTGGAATTGAACCCGGGACTCTGGAGCTGTGAGGCAGCAGTGCTAAACACTGTGCCGCCGTGCTGCCCTTTTATATTGCTTTGCTTTAAATTGTGACTGATAGTGCTCTTGCAAAACAGCTTGGGATATTTTACTGCTTTAAAAGGCCCTTTAGAAATGCAGGGCTGGTTTAGCACACTGGACTAAATCGCTGGCTTTTAAAGCAGACCAAGGCTGGCCAGCAGCATGGTTCAATTCCCGTACCAGCCTCCCCGAACAGGCGCCGGAATGTGGCGACTAGGGGCTTTTCACAGTAACTTCATTGAAGCCTGCTCGTGACAATAAGTGATTTTCATTTCGTTTCAAATAGTTATTGTTATTCCCCCAGCTGGGGTCAGCTAAATGGACAACATGGTCTTTCATGTTCTCGTATATTCAGATCTTCCTACACTTGCGCCTCTTGATCTCGATTGTGCCACCGAGGAGCACACACTCGATGCACCTGCCTTTTCTGAGAAAATAAAGAGGAGACTTATCGCAATGGAGTGGTGTGCAGCTTGACAGGGTAGGACCCTCACACGCTCACTCAAATACACACGCCAGTTCCAAAAATAATCAGGGGCTTTAGAGGGAAAGGGATCTTTAAAAAAAAAGACTGAAGTTCCAAATTGTAAGCTTTGATTACATGGATTGCTTTGGATTTAGTGCATACCGTAGAGTTAGATTAATCTTCACAAATTGATTTGCAAAGAACATCTAAGGCAATGATGCACATACGTACCAAGTGGAAGCTATCCAATCTAACTCGAAGGGCAGATTCCAGTCCAGCTGTCATTTTCCTTCATTGTATTCAATGACGAGAGGAACCAGCGGGAACAAGATAACAGTCCGGGTCCAACAAGTGCTTGACATCCCAACTTAAAGAGGAACAGCTGTGAACCTTGCAACCAATATTGCTTTTACCCACAAACTGATCTTCAGCCAAACTCAGTCCAACTTTCCTTGTGGACATGTGAGACTGGTCTTAAACTGTAACGAAAATGTATTCCTGTGCAAATTTATCGGTAGCTGTTCCCTCAATTATTCTGTGGTGCACTCCAAAGAAAATAGACACCAGTCACCACACAACTGCTTTCTTCCTCTCATCCTGATTTTTACACCAGCATAGTTTCTGTACTGGCAGAAGGAATATAAACTCTATTGCATCAAAATGGTCACGCCCTCACAAGCGTGTATAACTAGAACTTATATCACCTTGCGGTTCAAATTTAAGTTTCACCCTTCAGCTCAAGAGTAAGTAAGTGTTGTACAAGAGGTGCATGGGGCGGGGGAGATGAGGAGGAGAAGGAAGTAGTGTGGCCTAAGAGTTCCTCCAAGCAGAGTATTGAGACCAAGCCCCAAGGTACATTCACTCTGATTCAATGGCTGACAGGTTCAATCGAACAGAATTCAGAAAGAAAGATCTTTACCCAAAAAGAGTGCCGAGGTTGTAGAACTCGCTGCCTCAGGGAGTGGTTGAAGTGAATAGATTTATTTAAGGAGATGAGCATCTGAGGGAGAAGGCAATCGAGGGTAATGCTGGCCGAGCAGATGAGGATGGGTGGGGAGGAAACTCATGTGGGGCCGAAGCACCAGCACGGGCTGGTTGGTCCGATGTCAGTACGTCACGTGACAATAAAATGAACACCCGTTTTGGATGAATTTGCCGATGATGGTTTACTGTGCGGGACAAACTGTAAGGCTCTTTGATGCGACCATCAATTCACTCAAGACACGAGAGGAAGTAAACTGTGGCTTTAATCGACTTACAACTGAGCCTGCCTGCGACCAGAAGAACTGAGGGCAGACTCACAAACCGCAGCACTTTATACTTCCGGTAGTGGGAGGGGCCATGGGCGGAGCCAAGGGTGGAGCGCTGAACAAGCTCCTCATCTCCCCCTGTGGGCAGAGCCGCGCAATGGCTCACAGATGGAGCCCACAGGTTCACAGTGATACACAGTGTGAATTATGCATTATACATTCACCACACTTTTGCCACTGTAGTGATAATGGGCCCAACCTGCTGCCCAGCATTCGTTGTGTGTTTTAGCATTCCACACGACCAAAAATAAGAGAATGTCTGTGAGGATGGGACTGTGTAGTACAGCTATCGCAGCATGACCTTTTAAAATTTCTGCTGTGGAGCCCGAACTAATGGGATCAAACCATCCTTTGATGGATACAGCGAAATTATATCTTCTCATCTTGATGGACAGGCCAGTGGGCACAAGATCAAAGCATGAAAGCGGTCCACAATCAGTCAGCCATCAACAGTTTCTGGTCGAGAAGCTGCAACTGTAGCTAGTACGGAGAACACAAATGCCACACTGCCTGCAGTGCAGAGGGGGCAAACACAATGGAGGGAGCAGGGTTAGGGAACAGTAGCTGCGAGTTCCTGTGCATATTTGTGATGCAAAGGGAGAGTGGAATGAGATTTTGATGCCCCAGCATTGGCATTACACCTTTTAAAGCACAGAGGTTTCACAAGATGAATATGATTCATGTGCTTAGCTGTTATTGCCTTAGGAAACTCAAAAGCTGCCCAGTTTCATACAAGGCACATTGGGCCTGGGTCTCATTATGCTGTTTCCAACATAGCTGTTGCAGCAAATTTTTTAAAAAGCTATTAGCTGCTAGAAACCCCAGAACAAATTTCGGTATTTAATAGACATTTTACACTTAAAACGAACTTGGGTCTGACAACAATGGTCAAATCTAAATGATCCCCGAAGCTCCGAGTGCAGAAGTCAGGAGCTGTGAACTCCAGCTCCCTTGCCCTCTCTCTGTCTCTCTCCATTTTCTGTCTGAACTTGACACCAAGTTCAGCTCTACATATTGCGGCAGCTCTGAAATCAGTCCCATACTCATGCTGCCCCGCTCCTTAATAAATACGCTTCAATCTCACACGGATCAGGATGGAAGGGAAGCCAGTGGGTTCTTTAGGATAGCGACATGTGCACGCGAGGTGCGAATGTTTCTTATAGTCAGAATCTGGCTACAGCATTCACAAATGAAGCCGCACATATTCAATAATATTTAGTCCCATTCCTGACCAAATTATTCACCCTGTTCCTTTTTAACTGACATACCATTAATTCCTTTAACTGAGAGTGTGTCTCACATATATCTGACACCCGGCGGGGAAGACAAAATTCTTCATTTTTCACAATCTCACTGGAAACTTGTTAATTTTGAAGCTGTGTTTCCTGTTCTGCTCTCACAATCAAAGTTAAATAACATGCTGAATACCTTCAATATCCAAAGATCTGGATTATGTTCCCTTGCCATTTTATTTCATCTGATGAAAACAAGGAAGCTGAACAATAACTTACATGTATGGCACCCCCAAAATAATAAAAACATCCCAAAGGCACTAACATAGGAAAATTATGCAACAAAATCTGACACTGAGCTACCAAGACACGTCAGATCGGGGTCAAAGGGATAGGTTTTCGCCTTAAAGGAAGGCAGAGAGATGACGAGGCTTAGTGAGGAAATTCCACAACCTAATAATGCAGCCATTAAAATCAGGGACACAGGTGAGGTCAGAATTAGAGGAGTTCTCAAGAGGATTGTGGGGACGGAGGAGGTTACAGAGATAGGGAGAGGTGAGGTCATGAAGGGATTTGAAAAACAAATTATGTTTTTTTTGGAAAAGGAGGCATTGCCAGACTTGGAGCCAGTAAGCGAGCACTGGGATGTTAATTAGAACATATAGTGCAGAAGGCGGCCATTCAGCCCATTGAGTCTGCACCGACCCACTGAAGCCCTCACTTCCACCCTATCCCCATAACCCAATAACCCCTGCTAACCTTTTTTGGTCACTAAGGGCAATTTATCATGGCCAATCCACCTAACCTGCACGTCTTTGGACTGTGGGAGGAAACCGGAGGACCTGGAGGAAACACACGAGGAGAATGTGCAGACTCTGCACAGACAGTGACCCAGCAGGGATAAGAACCTGGGACCCTGGCGCTGTGAAGCCACAGCGCTAATCACTTGTGCTACCGTGTTGCCCCGAATGCACAGGACTTTGGTTCAAGTTAGCATACTCGCTTTGGGTGAGTTCACATTTACTGAGGATGGAAGAGGTGAGGCTCGTCAGGACAAAGCAGAACTTCGACTCAGAGACAAAAGGCAAACTGTGAGTACCGAGTGGTGGGAAAGGGCTGCAGGGATTTGCCTGGTCAATTTATATTCTCAAAATAAGAAGGACAGTGGTGAGGGAAGAGAAAACATCTCACCAGATGGAAGGATGCAAACACACAGTAGTCTGGACATTTTGCCATATGTAATGACCCCAGCAGACTGGTTAAAGAATGCTGTGGCACCTCATGCTAACACATGCCCATCCTTTTGGTGATCAGATGTGCGCACAAGCATAACAATTAAAGTCACAGGTACAAGCACTGTCACCATCCTCCACAAAAACACAACTGGAACCCCCAACTTATGACAGCATCTCAGACAATTACTCAGGTGAAAGATGAAGGGAATGTTTTACTTCTGTCCCTTTCAGTACTGCCATGAACTATAAGCAGTCCCATATCCCGTACCTTCAGTAGATCTTTTGGAAAGTCCTTCCCTCCGTTCAAGCCATCCAAGTTGTTAATGAAGTCTTGGCAGGTCATCTTCTTCCCAATATTCTGCAACGTGGAAAGAATTTCATTTTAACATCAACATGCAGTGGAGCCAGGATTGACGATCTGACAAGTAGGTGCTTATCGTAAAATTACAAACAGCAAAAACAAAACCTCAGAAAGCAAACTGCAAAGTTATACAAATGGACAGCTTTCCAGTGAAGTATAGAAGTGCTCATTCAAACCCAGTGCTAATCACCCGGATCACAGAATTAGTGCACAAACTCGTCACAAAATCAATATATCTTCAATTTATGAAAAGCATACAAAGGTTACGATCCCAAATGCATTGCAGTAAAACTAAAATAACCCACAAGCACCATAAAAACTGCCCACAAACAAAAGAACAAGCAGGCGATTGCGGGATCCGACTGCAGATGTGTCTCACCTGAAGGCCATAGTCAGAAGCACTACATCTGCTTCACCTCTCTCTAGGCGGAAAAAAAAATGGTTCTGCCACAAATTTAATGTTGGTTTGGAAAGAGAATGGAAATATCTTTCGCTTTTCAGTTTTCCACACAAGCCTTCAATTGTGATAACCATGCACCGATCAAAGTGTGAGCTTTCTTTCAAAATTAGTGAACCTTTCAATTCAGATCAGAGAGATTGGTGCTTAATATTAGGACAAGGACAAGCTTCTCACTGGATTGATCCAATATATTAAAGTTAACTTGCATTGACGACGCTTATTAAAATTGCAAGTTACTGCTACTGCTTTGTGTAGGTACTGCCAGGATTTCAGAGACCCCCAACTTAATAATAATCTTTATTGTCACAAGTAGGCTTACATTAACACTGCAATGAAGTTACTGTGAAAAGCCCCTAGTCGCCACACTCAGGCGCCTGTTCGGGTACACAGAGGGAGAATTCAGAATGTCCAATGCACCTAACAAGCACGTCTTTTGGGACATGTGGGAGGAAACTGGAGCACCCGGAGGAAACCCACGCAGGCACAGGGAGAACGTGCAGACTCTGTTATGGGCCAGGGTTTAGAGAACCCCGAAGTGTATCATGGAGGTCACCTGACCCACAACTTTTACTAGATTGTGGTATGGGGAGCACACGGCCCACTCTACAGGTATGGTAGAGCAGAAATGGAAAAGTATTTTTTAAAGCAAAACAATGTTTATTCTATGAATTCAAGTTAACCTTTTTAAAACATAGTGAACATCTTAGCAACCATTAATTCAAATACAACCCCCAAAGACTACAACACTAAGTAAACCTTTAAGCTTTCCTTTTTAACATCCATACGACTTAAAAACAAAACCTTTATCAGGAGCACATCAGGTTACAGTCACTACTGAAAACATTTATAATTCTGAATTCACCAAATGATCAAGAGATAGTCCTTTGATGGCAGAGAGAACAGCAGTACACCTGCTTGGTCTGGCTTGATCTCTAACACTGAAAACGAAACTAAAACACACCCTGCAGCCTGCTCAAAAACGAAAGTAAAAAGCTGACAGACAGCCCAGCTCCACCCACTCTCTGACATCACTGCAGTAGTAAACACCCATTTCTTAAAGGTACTCTCACATGATACTCTACACAGACAGTGACCCAAGCCGGGAATCGAACCTGGGTCCCCGGCGCTGTGAAGCAACAATGCTAACCACTGTGCCCATCAACAACTTTGGAAGTTTGGAAAAATTTAGCACAACTTCAACCAGCTTCAACTCCGCTTTGCAACAGTGTTGTCTGTGTCGACTTGCCATATTATAGCACGTGGTAAGATGCTGACAAGAGCAGGACTCTTTTGGGCTAGGGCAGAGCTCAGCCTCTATAAAGGACAGCTACCCTGCTTAACATTACCAGTGCTGGAATGATCACCTTGACTAGCTTCTATGGCCAGACTGGTTAATATAGTTTGGCGTCTCTTCCGGGAGATCACAAAGCGTCATCATTGTGTGAGACATATCAGTCTTTTCCCATCCCTTCTTGTTTGTACCAGAGTCAAATGCCACACAAATCTTAGGAACAGCACCGTGGTTGGTGAATTTGGCCAACAGCAACTTAAGCATACAACTTCAGAAACAAAGGCCAAACTCTGGCCCAATCGCAGTATGGCTACAGCATTATAGTCTCCAGCTTCACACCGATTGCTACAGTACCACCAGCTCCTGAAGTCCAGTCTCCTGCGGCCAGCTTCAATGACAGACTTGCCCCATCAGCTAATTTGGCGACCAAAAATCCCTGGTTTAAAAATAAAACAAGGTCCCCTCATTTCTCTCCCACCCACTTTTTAAAAAAAAAAACAAATCTAGCACGTTTCCTTCAGCATCATCATCAAATCCAGCAAGTTTCCTGCAGGGCTGAACAAGTGTCAGGGGCTGGCAATACTGACACAAAACGCACACGTCGATACAATCACAGCTGCAGCAAGGTAAAAGATATGCAGGTTAACCCAGACGCAAGTCAAAGAGCGTGATTAAAGCAAAACTTACCACCTAGCAAGCCAGGCAAACAAGCAGACAAGCAGAAGTCCAGGGAGAGGGGGGTTGTGAAGAGGGAGAGGAAAACAGGTACAAAATTTAGTTAGTACTTCATGCAATTATCTTGCTTCATTCCAAAAGAACATGCAACAGACTGTGCACGTGGCAGAGGTCTCCTTTAATAAGCCATGCATTTGAGAAACACAAAGCCAGAGCATAAGTAATCTAAATATGGTTTCCCTGTAATAGTCACTACGATCTCGACTCATTGTAAATAATAATAATCTTTATTATTGACACTGCAATGAAGTTACTGTGAGAAGCCTCTAGCCGCCACACAACGGCGCCTGTTCAGGTACACTGAGGGAGAATTCAAAATGTCTAATTCACCTAACAGCACGCCTTTCAGGATCTGTGGGAGAAAACCTCAAGGAAACCCACGCAGACACGGGGTGAAAGTGCAGACTCCGCACAGACAATGAGCGAAGCCGGGAATCGAACCTGCGACCCTGGTACTGTGAAGCAGCAGTGCTAACCGCTGCGCTACTATGCCGCACTAGAATAGAATTAAATGAGCAATCTGTTACTGTCCACCCGGTGAAGTGCTATGGACAATAAGGCAAGCCTCATGTCAACAAATCACCAGAACAACAGACAAGATCGAGGGCAGTGATTTCACCACTCAGCCTAAATCAGCTCAGATAAGGGCCACTATTTTAAGATGACAGAGTAAATCCCTTAAACTTACATATAGGCTTGTGGACTCCTTAAATCAGTGTTTTAGAGTTAGAATTCTGCAACGCTGCCTTTTCTCCATAAAGACTTGGGGTAATGTCATTGTTAACATTGGTGTCATTACTTAGTAATCACCCCATCTGTCCAATGCTCCCATTTCTTGCTATGGATGGAGTGCAGTAATCTTTACCAGGCTGATTCTTCGGATGGCGGGACTGTCATATGAGGAGACTAAATCGGTTAGGATTATATTCATTGGGAGTTTAGAAGAGTGAGAGGAGATCTCACAGAAGCTTATCAAATTCTAACAGCACGAGACAGGGTAGATTCAGAAAGAATGTTCCCGATGGTGGAGGAGTCCTGAACTAGGGATCATGGTTTGAGGATAGGAGGTAAACATTTTAGGACTGAGGTGAAGAGAAATTTCTTCACCGAGAGAGTGGTGAACCCATGGAATTCACTAGGATAAAAAGTAGTTGAGGCCAAAACATTGTGTAATTTCAAGAAGGAATTAGATATAGCACTTGGGGTGAAAGCGATCAAGGGATATGGGGAAGGCGGGATCAGGGTATTGAACTTGATGATCAGCCATGATCATAATGAATGGCAAAGCAGACTCGACGGGCCGAATGCGGAGATATCAATAAGCATTTCTTCATACATAGAGCAGTAAAAATCTAGAACTCTCTCTGGTCTTTGCCCCGCTCAAAGGGCAAAGTATTTGAGGGCAAAAGGTACAGGAGTGCCAGGGAAGGCAATACTCCTCTGGTGTGGCTGGTGCATGGATCAGTGGATGAGGAGCTTTATGAGAAAGAAATTGTAGTTGGAGGAGAGTTTTTGTGGTTCGCCATAGGGAAAGATGGCACAGGGCAAGGGGGGTGCACTGCCCGTCCAGTGGTCAACGGAGCAGCTGGTATAGTTTTTGAATAACAAGTTTCAGCAATAGAGGCGGCGGCCCTGGAGCACCTGACCAAGGCGGTGGAGCCGTGAAATCTGGGATCGAGCGGGTTGAGCAGAGGCTGAAGTCCCAGGACCTGGTGATCCTGAAGGTGGAGGGGCGAGTGGGGGAGCATGAGGAGCAATTGGCTTTGTTGATTGCCGAGAATGGAGTGATGCAGGAGAGCCAGTAAAAGCTGACGAAGAAAATGGAGGATTTGGAAAACCAAAAGGCAAAACCTAAGGATTGTTGGGATGCCTGAAGGCATTGAAGGTGCAGTGGGAAGGTTGCTGGAGAAATTGATGGGGGAGGGGGCATTTGATTGGCCCCTGCAGGTGGACCGAGCGCACAGGGCGCGGAGAAGGCCGCAAGCGGGCAAGCCGAGGGCGATGCTGGTGCAGTTGCACCACTTCATGGGCAAGGAGAAGATCCTTTGATGGGCGAGGCAGACCAGGAAATGTTCCCGAGAAGGGAACGAGCTGCAGGTGTACCAGGACTTGGGTGCGGAGCTGGCGAAGATGAGGGCCGGGTTTAACCAGATTTAAGGCTGCCCTCTTCAAGAAAGGGGTGATGTTTGGGATACTGTATCTGGCCCGCCTGTATGTGGCTTTCCCGAAGTGAGTTTTATTTCGACACCCCAGAGGAGGCGATGGAATTTATGATGGACAATGGACTGGAGGAGTGTGAGGACGTTGAATGGACTGGGAGGAGTGTGAGGCAGCTGAACTTTGGAGGAGTTCTGGGTGCTCTTTAAAGTGTCGGTGATGGGTTTTTCGGGGACATGTTTTGTCGGGAGAGCAACGATAGCGAGTGTGCCTTTTGTTACTCTTGAGGGATAGGTGGTTGGGTTGGTTGGTGGGGGTGGGTGAGGGAGGAAGGATGGTTGGAGGCCTTTCGCAGGTTAGTTAATGGGGGTGAAGTGGGGGGTTGCCAGGAGGAAAGCATGGGAAAGGGGGAAGGAGCTGGTTTTTACTTTGAGGATTGGGGGAGGGGAGTCGCTGACATGGGTGTGGTCGGTGTGGCACAATTGGGAAGAGATCGATGACGGTGGACATCCGAGGGTGAGCCTGGAGGGTCGCATGACTCGGGCTGGCTCAAAAAGCAGGGGAGGGGGCTGGGAGGTTTCACGCATCCGAAGAGTTTGAAGGCGGATGTGGCTTTTTTGCAGGACACGCACCTAAAGATGGAACCAGACAAGGCTGAGAAAGGGATGCGTGGGACAGGTGTTTCAATCAGAGCTGGATATGAAGACGGGGGAGGTGGCGGTGTTGGTTACAAAACGGGTTGTGTTTGAAGTGAAGTGGGGAGTATTGTGACTGATCGGGGGGGGGGGGTTTATATCAATCCGAGTGCATAGGGTGAAAACAGAACGGGAGGAGACGGCAAGACTGGTGGACAAGATTTTGACAGTGAACAGGAGATTTTCCGAGGTGCCGGAGGCAGGATGTTGAAGGAGAGGCAGATTAGATTGTTGGTCAATCAGTTGAGGAAGCAAGAGGCTGCAAGGCAGATTAGCAGAGTAAGGGATGATAAGAGCAAGGTGGTGATGGACCCGGAGAGGGTGAATGGGGTGTTCGAGGTGTTTTATAGAAGGCTCTATGAGTTCGAGCCCCCAGCCGGGGGGGGGAGGGGATGCGATGGTTCCTGGATGGGATAGAGTTTTCTAAAGTGGAAGACGGGCTGGCTCGGGGACTGGGGAGTATGGAGACGATGCAGGCTGGGAAAGCCAGAGGGCCGGACAGGTTCCCAGTAGAGTTCTATAAAATGTTTGGGGCGGACCTGGGGCCACTGCTGGTGAGAACGTATAATGAAGCAAGGGAGAAGGGGGAACTCCACCTTACATTTTCACAGGCTCCCAGCTCCCTTTAAAGAAGAACAAGGATCTGGAGTAGTGCGGGTCCTACCGCCCAATATAATTATTAAACATGGATGCCAAGCTACTGGCGAAGGTGTTGGCATCGCAAATTGAGGACTGTTTCCGGGGGTGATAGGTGAAGACAAAATGGGTTTTGTGAAGGGGAAGCGAGGTGGGGGAATGGTGGTGATGGACAAGGAAAAGGATCAGTTGGAGGTGCTGGGGCGTTTCTGGCAGGGGTTTGTTGATCGGGTCCGCTGTTGAGGGCGGTCTTTTAAGAGGTGGGTTGTGCTGCCGCTGTCCAGCGCCGGTACTAGGGTTGCTGGCGCCCCGGGCAAGCTGAACTTCGGCGCCCTTCGGGGGGTGGGAGGGGTCGGGTCGGGTCGGGGGGGGGGGGGGGGGGGGGGGGGGGGGGGGGTCGGGTCGGGGGGGGGGGTTGGGTTGGGGGTCGGGTCAGGGGGGGGGGGGGGTCGGTTCGGGGGGGGGGGGGTCGGGTCGGGGGGGGGGGGGGGGGGGTCGGGTCGGGGGGGGGGGGGGGTCGGGTCGGGGGGGCCGGAGTGACCTGGTATATGATCGGGACTCACCGATCGGCGGGCCGGTCTCTTTGTCAGCAGGTCTCTGACGCCGGTCACGCACTCGTTGATGGCGCCCCCTAGCACATGGCGCCCCGGGCGACTGCCCGAGTTGCCGGTACCTTGAGCCGGCCCTGCCGCTGTCAGGGCGGGTGCAGACAGTAAAAATGACCGTGCTGCCAAGGTTTGTGTTTGTGTTCCCGAACCTCCCAATCTTCGTGCCCAAGTCATTTTTTAAGAAGGCCAAAGCGCTCATCTCTGGATTTGCATGGACGGGGAAGACCCTGTGGGTTAGGAGAGGTTTCATGGAGTGGGGGATGGGTCTGACATTGCCGAATATGACGAATGACTACTGGGCGGCAAATATCACTATGGTTATGAAATGGGTCGGTAGGGGACGGATGGAGGTGACTTGTGCAGGGGTACGTGTTTAAGGGTTTTGTTGTTGGCGCCTATACCATTCTCTCCAGCCAAGTACTCCATGAGCCCAGTGGAGGTGTCGACCCTAAAGGCCACGCGGCAGTGGAAGCAGCACCTGGGGCTGGAAGGTGCCTCGATGTGGGCACCGATCTGCAATAACCATAGATTTGCACTGGCGGGGCTGGACATGAGATTACACGTGGTGGAGGGGGGGGGGGGGGGGAAGAGAGGAGGAGATGTCACCCCTGGGGTTGCAGGACAAGGGGCTGAAGCATGAAATAGGGGAGAGGAAGGTGTCAAATATCTATAAGGAGTTGATGGAGTGGGAGGGAGCCCTAGTGGGGACATTAAGCACAAGTGGGAGGAGGAGCTGGGAGGAGATGTGGGGGCCGAGAGATGGGAAGAGGCCTTGAAGAGGGTGAAAGCATCCTGGTTGTGTACGAGGTGAAGCCTCATTCAGTTCAAAATGGTACATAGGGCTCAGGTGATGGTGGCGAGGATGAGTAGGTTCTTTGAGGGGGTAGAGGATAGTGCAGGTGGTGTGTGGAGGGGCCCGTAAATCACGTCCCCATGTTCTGGGAGTGTTCAAGACTGAGGGGGTTCTGGCAGGGGCTCTCGGATGTCATGTGGTCTCGAGGTGGCGATATTTGGAGTGTCAGAAGATCCGGGAGTCCAGGGGCTGTTAAAAATGTTAAAAAATAGGAGTTGGAGTCAAAGCGTTGGGCCAAATGGGACATTCTACCATAAGGGTGGTAGTGATAATTGGTGCACCACATTTCAGCCTTGTTGCCAGAGGTGTTCCCTGTTAAGAGTAAAACCTTTTAACTGTATTACCACTTCAGTACAGCCATAATCCTGATGCACGAGATCTCATGCCGTCATGACAGCTCAGAAATTTAAGTTGAATTAATTGAACAAATCGAATAAATACAGCTAATGTCCGTAATGGTTATCATGAAAATACTGGAATTTTGTAAAAAGTCCCTGATGGACATTAGTGAATCAGGTGGGTTTTTACATCCCAGTAGTTTTGCCCATAGCAATGCGGTTGACTCTTAGATACCTTTTGTTATGGCCTAGCAAACGACTTACTTTTATAGCTATGGGCAATAAATGTCGGATTTGCCAGCGATGCACAGATCTTGTAAGCTGTTCAATGCGAGTATGAGATTCTAGATCAGGCAACAATGTTGATGGCCTTCCTATGATCCCCACGTGTGTTTAGTGATGAAGTGGGTGCTGTCTACAGGCTGCACTACAGAAGCTGCCAACATTCATTTAAAGGCATCTCCCTTTTCCAGCATTTCAACCACCTAGCAGGGCACGGGCAGTATGTGCATGGGAATACCATCGCCTCCACATCATACACCATCCAGACACAGATGCATATCACCCTTTTGCTGCAGGTAGCGAGTCAAAATCCTGGAACTCTGACCTAATACCAAACGGAGTGCGTCATGAGCACACAGGCTTCAAGACAGAGATTCACCAACTTCTCAAGGGCAACCAGGGATGGACAGCAAGCGCCGGCCTTGCCGGTGATCTCCAAATCACAAAGAATGATTGTGTACAGTTTTGGTCTCCTTACCCAAGGAAGGATATACATGCCAGAAAGGGAGAGCAATGGATGTTCACCTGTCTAATCCTTAGGATGGCAGGGTTGTCTAATGAGGCGAGATGGAGAAGATTGGGCCTATATTCAAAAGAATTGTTGGTGATCTTGTTTAAATTTGCAAACTTCTCACAGGGCTCGACAGGGTAGATGTAGATAGGATGTTTCCCCTGGCTGGTGAGCCAAAGGGCTATCTCAGAATAAGGGATAGGCCATTTCACACCCAGCTGAGAAGGAATTTCTTCACTCAGAGGATGATCCCATAGGCTGTGGAAACGCAATCACGGAGCTTGTTCTCGACAGAAGTGATAGATCTCTATACATTAATGGCATCAAGGGTTATGGAGATGGTGCAGGAAAATGGCACTGAGGGAGGTGATCAGCCATGAATGGTGAAGCAGGTTCGATGGGCCGAATAGCCTCCTCCAGCTCCCATCTTCCTAACGATGAGAAAAAAGGGTAACCTTCTACAAAGCTCTCACTAGTTCCAATTTTGCGCCTGCTGCCAGGGAAAGCCCAAGAGCAACTCGAGCCTCACCAGTCTCCCACTCATTAAAACACAGCGTAGCACCTCATGGTGCAACACCCGGGTACAGAAATATGCTGTGCCACATCGGACCCTTCCCCCAGCCCCTGCCCGAGGTTAATAATTGCACTCAACAACAGCTATGGAAACATCGAGCTTCATAAAGCCTTTTCTAAATAACTGAAAGACTTGGAAGTAGTGTGCCACCTACAGGTACAACTCTGATTGACGGCACTTTCCGCTGCTTATTTTGTCAGCTGATTGGGACAAGATCAACTTTATCTTTGAAGAAATGAGCTGGATTAGGGGCTGAAGTCGATCTGTCACTACTGATCAAACGGCTTATCCCAAGTAAACTCCACCGCCGGCAATCAGCTAAAGCTGTAGGAGAGCACTGATTGCAATACACTAATCTTTACCTTTTCCAGTTAGAACTAAGTACAGATTCAGAGACAATATGTCTGATTATGAATGGAAAACAAACAAAGGGCAGAAGCGTTGAACGGGTATATTGTGTCGGTCTACACTGGAGAATATACAAAAACTAACCAAAGAATACTAGGAAAATTAAGAAGTGAAGGATTTAAAACAATCACAATCACAAGGGAAAAGGTGCTGGGACAATTATTACAGCAAAGGTTTACAAGTCCGCGGGGGTCTGAGGGCCGGCATTCTCAGGTCTTAAAAGGGGTTGAAGAGATAGGAGGTGATCTTCCAAAATTCCCTAGATTCTCCGAGAAGGTCTCCGCAGATCGAAAAATATCTAATGTAACAATGCCTCCATTGAAGAAAGGCCTCAACTTAAGAAAGGACAAAATTGCAGCAGTTCAGAGATTCCTGATGTGAGAAATGGTTGAACGGGTTGAACCTAGAGCCACTGGAGTTCGGAAGAATGAAAGATGATCTTAATGAAGCGGGAATGCACCCGGTGGATGGTGGGAGGATGGGCATTGTCAAACACTGACCTGAAGAAAGATTTTAAGAAGGATAATGAGGGAGTTGGGGATGATGTAGCAGTAAGACTCCCTTGTAATCTGAATTTCACACAGATGAGTTGTCTTCCATTTCTCAAACTTCCTAATTGGTGGACTGAAAATACTTTATTGCAACAAGGCCGGGCATAGTTGGGGGTTATTTGACTTCTTTCGTTCTCCTACATCCACTCCAGTTAATTACTTATTACTACTACTACTTAGATGGAAAACAGTTGTCGAACGGTCTATCAGAAGATTGATGGTCCTGCTTGTGAAACATCTTCTCCGTTCCTGGCCTGTGGTCAGAACTCTGAAGTTACTCAATAAGGAAAAGCTTGAGGAATTGAACAAACGAATGTGATATAAAATAGTTAGTTAAAATATTAGTTAGAATAATATAGATGTGAGCCAGTCTGATAGTAGTGAGCTCGCAAACAAAGGACAAAGGGATTCAGAAAGCATGGCCAGGAAGGGGGGGAGGGGTGCCTTGTGGAGGATGGGGAAAAGGATGCTGGGTAACAAAGGCCCAGGGTTGAGGAATGCGAAGTGAGCAAATCAGGATATATGGGCAGGTCAGGAGGTGTATAGGATGACCTATGGGAATCTTGTATGTGAAACTTGATGCCATTTGAATGATATTTGCAGAGATTTCTTTGTCTGCGATTTCACTCGGTTCTGGGGCTTCAGATGCCCGCGTGTGTGTTCTGAACCTCTGTGGAGCAAGTCAGCCTTGCAAGTTGGTTCAAAATAAATAATATTATACCTACAAATCTATCTCGAGTTTTATTGAGGCCAGACTGATGGGTAAAGAACTCAATATTGT
Source organism: Scyliorhinus canicula (assembly GCF_902713615.1). Taxonomy (NCBI): domain Eukaryota; kingdom Metazoa; phylum Chordata; class Chondrichthyes; order Carcharhiniformes; family Scyliorhinidae; genus Scyliorhinus; species Scyliorhinus canicula. Next base: position 258,168,213 of record NC_052148.1, on the reverse strand, counting down.
CAAGCTCATCAACTATCACTGGACCAAACCTTAAGTGAAGTTTGCTTTGTACACTCTGCACATGCCACGTTCTAGCAAATTTGGTGCCACTGAGTGACCCAGTGATACTTTAGTTGAAACACATCTTGAAGCAGCAAATGCCGTAGAAAGGAGTTTGATTATTCCCAACAATTAATTTCTTGAAAGAGGGAGGAAGAGAAAACGGTCCATTTAACGTTCCTTCTACACCTAGAGGGTCACTTTGTCACTTCGGTAGCAGTGTGGTTAGCACTGGTGCTTCACAGCCCCAGGGACCCGAGTTCGATTCCCGGCTTGGGTCACTGTGCAGGGTCTGCATATTCTCCCCATGTCTGCGTGGGTTTCCTCCGGGTGCTCCAGTTTCCTTCCACAAGTTTCAAAAGACATGCTGGTTAGGTGAATTGGACATTCTGAATTCTCTCTCAGTGTACCCGAACAGGTGCCCGAGTGTGGCGACTGGGAGATTTTCACAGTAACTTCATTGCAGTGTTAATGTAAGCCTACTTGTGACTCTAATAAAGATTATCAACAGTGACATTGCTACTAGTAATCTAGGATGGAAAAGGGAATGGTTCTGGGCACCTATGTGGTGTACATAAGTGAGCACTGAGCATTATAGCCAAAAGAACATGGCACAAATACAGTAATGAATGAATGGTTTTTGTAGTGAAAATAACTCCAATCCAATTATATTTTTAAAGTTTTACACATCAAGCTCACACCTAACTAGATTGGAACCGGTTCTGGGGGCGGTGGGACCATTACAAATCGGATGGTCTACACCTGGGCAGGACTGGAACCAATGTCCTCGGGGGTGCTTTTGCTAACACTGTTGGGGAGGTTTTAAACTAATGTGGCAGGGGGTGGGAACCAGATTAGGAAGTTAGAGGTCAGTAAAGAAGCAGCAACTAAAGCCAGTAAGGTACTGGATAATAAACTCAATGTGACTAAGGGGAAGAGTAGACAGGGAAGAGATGATGATTGCAAAGGGACAGGTGGTCTGAGGTGCATTTGTTTTAATGCGAGATGTGAAGCAGGTGAGGCAGATCAATTTAGGGCTTGGATTAGTACCTGGGAATATGATGTTATTGGTATTACTGAGACTTGGTTGAGGGTTGGGCAAGACTGGCAACTAAATATCTCAGGGTTTAGATGCTTCAGGAGGGATAGAGAGAGAGATAAAAGGGGTGGAGGAGTTGCATTACTGGTCAGAGATGATATCACAGTTGTGATTAAGGCGGGCACGATGGAGGATTCGAGCACTGAGGCAATATGGATAGAGCTAAGAAATAGGAAGGGTGCAGTAACATTGTTGGGACTTTACTATAGGCCTCCCAAAAGCGAGCGTGAAGTAGAGGTACAAATATGTAGACAGATTATAGAACAATGCAGGAGCAATAGGGTGGTTGTGATGGGAGATTTTAACTTCCCCACCATTGAATGGGACTCATGTAATGTTGGAGGCGTAGATGGAGCAGAATTTGTGAGGAGCATCCAGGAGAGTTTTTTAGAGCGGCCATACTGGACCTGGTATTGGGGAATGCTCCCGGCCAGGTGGTTGCCGTTTCAGTCGGCGATTACTTTGGGAACAGCGATCACAATTCCATAAGTTTTAGAATACTCATGGACAATGACGAGAGTGGTCCTAAAGGAAGAGTGCTAAATTGGGGAAAGGCCAACTATAACAGAATTCGGCAGGAGTTCAGGAATGTGGATTGGGAGCAGCTGTTTAAGGGTAAATCCACATTTGAAATGTGGGAGTCTTTTAAGGAAAGGTTGATTAGAGTGCAGGACAGACATGTCCCTGTGAAAATGAGAGATAGAAATGGCAAGATTAGGGAACCATGGATGGCGGGTGGAATTGTGAGACTAGCTAAAATGAAAAAGGAAGCATACATAAGATCGAGGCGACTCAAAACTGATGAAGCTCTGGAGGAATATCGGGAAAGTAGGACAAATCTCAAACGCGCAATAAAGAGGGCTAAAAGGGGTCATGAAATATCTTTTCAGGGTTAAGGAACATCCCAAAGCCTTTTATTCGTATATAAGGAGCAAGAGGGTAACTAGAGAAAGGACTGACCCACTCAAAAACAAAAGAGGGAATTTATGCGTGGAGTCAGAGGAAATGAGTGAGATTCTAATGAGTACTTTGCATCGGTATTCACCAAGGAGAGGGACATGATGGATGTTGAGGCTAGGGATGGATGTTTAAATACTCTAGGTCATGTCGGCAAAAGGAAGGGGGAGGTTTTGGGTATTCTAAAAGGCATTAAGGTGGACAAGTCCCCAGGACCGGATGGGATCTTTCCCAGATTACTGAGGGAAGCGAGGGACGAAATAGCTGGGGCCTTAACAGATATCTTTGCAGCATCCTTGAGCACGGGTGAGGTCCCGGAGGACTGGAGAATTGCTAATGTTGTCCCTTTGTTTAAGAAGGGTAGCAGGGATATTCCAGGGAATTATAGACCTGTGAGCGTGACGTCAGTGGTAGGCAAACTGTTGGAGAAGATACTGAGGGATAAGATCTATTCACATTTGGAAGAAAATAGACTTATCAGTGATAGGCAGCATGGTTTTGTGCAGGGAAAGTCATGTCTTACAAACCTAATAGAATTCTTTGAGGAAGTGGCAAAGTTAATTGATGAGGGAAGGGCTGTAGATGTCATATACATGGACTTCAGTAAAGCATTTGATAAAATTTCCCATGACAGGTTGATGGAAAAAGTGAAGTCGTATGGGGTTCAGGGTGTACTAGCTAGATGGATAAAGAACTGGCTGGGCTACAGGAGAGAAAAAGAGTAGTGGTGGAAGGGAGTGTCTCAAAATGGAGAAAGGTGACTAGTGGTGTTCCACAGGGATCCGTGCTCGGACCACTGTTGTTTGTGATATACATAAATGATCTGGATGAAGGTATAAGTGGTCTGATGAGCAAGTTTTCAGATGATACTAAGATTGGTGGAGTTGCAGATAGCGAGGCGGAGTGTCAGAGAATACAGCAAAATATAGATAGATTGGAGAGTCGGGCAGAGAAATGGCAGATGGAGTTCAATCCAGGCAAATGCGAGGTGATGCATTTTGGAAGATCTAACTCAAGAGCAGACTCTATGGTTAAGGGAAGAGTCCTGGGGAAAATTGATGTACATAGAGATCTGGGAGTTCAGGTCCATTGTACCCTGAAGGTGGCAACGCAGGTCGATAGAGTGGTCAAGAAGGCATACAGCATGCTTGCTTTCATCGGACGGGGTATTGAGTACAAGAGTCGGCAGGTCATGTTACAGTTGTATATGACTTTGGTTAGGCCACATTTGGAATACTGCATGCAGTTCTGGTCGTCACATTACCAGAAGGATGTGGGTGCTTTAGAGAGGGTGCAGAGGAGGTTCACCAGGATGTTGCCTGGTATGGAGGGTGCTAGCTATGAAGAAAGGTTGAGTAGATTAGGATTGTTTTCATTGGAAAGACGGAGGTTGAGGGAGACCTGATTGAGGTCTACAAAATTATGAGAGGTATGGACAGGGTGGATAGCAACAAGCTTTTTCCAAGAGTGGGGGTGTCAATTACAAGGGGTCACGATTTCAAGATGAGAGGGGAAAAGTTTAAGGGAGATGTGCGTGGAAAGCTTTTTACGCAGAGGGTGGTGGGTGCCTGGAATGCTTTGCCAGCGGAGGTGGTAGAGGCGGGTACGATAGCATCATTTAAGATGCATCTGGACAGATATATGAATGAGTGGGGAACAGAGAGAAGTAGACCTTGGAAAATAGGCAACAGGTTTAGGTAAAGGATCTGGATCGGTGCAGGCTGGGAGGGCCGAAGGGCCTGTTCCTGTGCTGTAATTTTCTTTGTTCTAGATTGATAGCAATGACTTTCAGTCAGAATCAGTGAACTGGAAGACAAACTTATTTCATAATAATAATCTGTATTTGTGTCACAAATAGGCTTGCATTAACACTGCAATTAAGTTACTGTGAAAAGCCCCTAGTCGCCACATTCCGGCGCCTGTTCGGGTACACAGAGGGAGAATTTAGAATGTCCAATTCACCCAACAAGCACAGCTTTCAGGACCTGTGGGAGGAAACCGTAGCACCATGAGGCAACTAACGTGGAGAACGTGCAGGCAGCTAATAATACACTCAGATAACCATTCTGATGGGTCTGCCCAATCTGAATAAACAAGTGCATCATTGGCATTCTTCAGAATATAAACTGTTCATCGATCCAGCAACATTGGGAGTTTGGGATTGCAATGGATTGGATTGCAGTGGATTGCAAATTAATTTCAGTCAAGTGAACTGAATTGACTGTTAAGAAACTGAAATACCCAACAGACTGCATTACTGAACCAGATCTGATTATATCTCACGAGTGGCAAATATTTTACACCTTCCTATCAGATCTACACATTATGCCCGATATAAACCTGCTTCATGTTCCATTTAACAAAGTCGGTTTATTCTTCAAAGAGTTCCATTACTCACATGGCCATGAAGATCTGTATTCAACAACATCATCGCACAAGTAAGGCAATGGACTCCATCTGTAAAAGGAGAGAAAGGCTTATTCCAGCATCCAACATCAAAACCACCCAATTCGACAAGGCTTGGCCGGCCATGACAACTTCAGATCAAGGCGACGGGCTGTCTATGGGCCAATCACCCGGCATTCACATTGGTCGGCACCGCTGATTAAAAATGCCTGATGCAAAGTGCATCGTCAGTGGGTTTATGCAGGTCTCCTGTCCCCTCCACTCTCACCGCCGAACTCAGGGATGAGCAGACGAGGATGGGCTGAAAGGACCCAGCTCCCAGTCAGCCATTGGCAAAAAGCTTGGAACCGCAATGAAGGAAAACAATCCTCAACAGCACAGTCACAAATTCCAGTCAAACCACTTCATGCCAACTTGACTTTAATCCATTTCCTCAGAGATGCATTTGCCCAACTAGGTTGACATTCGCTTGAGAAAATAATGGTAAACACACACCAATACCACGGAAGATCAGCTGTAAAAGCTACGGAGCAAACGGTCCCATTAATGCCAAGTTGTCTAACTCATCCTGTAATGCCAAAAAACTCGGTACGATTTATTTTGGATAGAAATTAATCGCCATTCAGCAATCTGCAATAATTAGATGGCAATAGTCATTTAAATAAAGTGATGGGACTAGCAGACGGTTCACTTTCCTGTTTTAAATTACTAATTTCCTGGAGAAAACCGGTAATAAATTGTGAAAAAGGCTAAATCTCAGCCACTGCCATCGTGGGAAAATAGCACGCCACACTGCACAGAGGGGAAGAGATTCTATTGAAGAGGAAATAATCATTAATTTAATCCCTTTATGTCCCTCGGGACCAGGTTAAAAAAAATTGAGAGCATGATACCTACTCTGGATAGCAACAAAGGAATTTGCCAGACACAAAGACTGCCTTCCACCATTCTACGAGTGACATTCGAGACAGAAAATACTAAATAGCGTCATGAGTCATTCACTATCAACTGGTTTACAACAGACCCAGATAAGGAGGCGAGGAACAAAAACCACAGTGGTAGAGAGCTTTGGGAACCATAGATAAAAGCAAATTACTGCGGATGCTGGAATCTGAAACGAAAGGGAAAACGCTGGAAAATCTTGCTGAGATTTTCCAGCATTTTCCCTTTCGTTTGGGAACCATAGATATTCCTCCCGTGCACGCATCGCATCTCAAATTACTCACACGCCATTCCCAAAATATTATCTTGTTGTCAAGTGTTTAATCCTTGCCGGTCTCCCTGGAATTAATAGTTAAGCTACAATGGGAACAAGGAGGGGACATGAGAAGTCTTTGGCAGGTAGGATCAAGGAAAACCAAAAGCTTTCTATAGGTATGTCAGGAATAAAAGATTGACTAGGGTAAGATTAGGGCCAGTCAAGGACAGTGGTGGGAAGTTGTGTGTGGAGGCTGAGGAGATAAGCGAGATACTAAATGAATACTTTTCGTCAGTATTCACTCAGGAAAAAGATAATGTTGTGGAGGAGAATGCTGAGACCCAGGCTATTAGAATAGATGGCATTGAGGTGCGTAGGGAAGAAGTGTTGGCAATTCTGGACAAGGTGAAAATAGATAAGCCCCCGGGGGCCTGATGGGATTTATCCTAGGATTCTCTGGGAAGCCAGGGAAGAGATTGCTGAGCCTTTGGCTTTGATTTTTATGTCATCATTGGCTACAGGAATAGTGCCAGAGGACTGGAGGATAGCAAATGTGGTCTCTTTGTTCAAGAAGGGGAGTAGAGATAATACCGGTAACTATAGGCCGGTGAGCCTAATGTCTGTGGTGGGTAAAGTCTTGGAGAGGATTATAAAAGATACGATTTATAATCATCTAGATAGGAATAATATGATTAGGGATAGTCAGCATGGTTTTGTGAAGGGTAGGTCATGCCTCACAAACCTTATCGAGTTCTTTGAGAAGGTGACTGAACAGGTAGACGAGGGTAGAGCAGTTGATGTGGTGTATATGGATTTCAGTAAAGCGTTTGATAAGGTTCCCCACGGTCGTCTATTGCAGAAAATACGGAGGCTGGGGATTGAGGGTGATTTAGAGATGTGGATCAGAAATTGGCTAGTTGAAAGAAGACAAAGGGTGGTGGTTGATGGTGAACGTTCAGAATGGAGTTCATTTACGAGTGGCGTACCACAAGGATCTGTTCTGGGGCCGTTGCTGTTTGTCATTTTATAAATGACCTAGAGGAGGGCACAGAAGGTTGGGTGAGTAAATTTGCAGACGACACTAAAGTCGATGGAGTTGTAGACAGTGTGGAAGGATGTTGCAGGTTACAGAGGGACATAGATAAGCTGCAGAGCTGGGCTGAGAGGTGGCAAATGGAGTTTAATGTAGAGAAGTGTGAGGTGATTCACTTTGGAAAGAATAACAGGAATGCGGAATATTTGGCTAATGGTAAAATTCTTGGCAGTGTGGATGAGCAGAGGGATCTCGGTGTCCATGTACATAGATCCCTGAAAGTTGCCACCCAGGTTGATAGGGTTGTGAAGAAGGCCTATGGTGTGTTGGCCTTTATTGGTAGAGGGATTGAGTTCCGGAGCCATGAGGTCATGTTGCAGCTGTACAAAACTCTGGTACGGCCGCATTTGGAGCATTGCGTACAGTTCTGGTCGCCTCATTATAGGAAGGACGTGGAAGCTTTGGAACGGGTGCAGAGGAGATTTACCAGGATGTTGCCTGGTATGGAGGGAAAATCTTATGAGGAAAGGCTGATGGACTTGAGGTTGTTTTCGTTAGAGAGAAGAAGGTTAAGAGGTGACTTAATAGAGGCATACAAAATGATCAGAGGGTTAGATAGGGTGGACAGTGAGAGCCTTCTCCCGCGGATGGAGGTGGTTAGCACGAGGGGACATAGCCTTAAATTGAGGGGTGATAGATATAGGACAGATGTCAGAGGTAGGTTTTTTACGCAAAGAGTGATGAGGCCATGGAATGCCCTACCTGCAACAGTAGTGAACTCGCCAACATTGAGGGCATTTAAAAGTTTATTGGATAAGCATATGGATGATAATGGCATAGTGTAGGTTAGATGGCCTTTAGTTTTTGACTTCCCATGTCGGTGCAACATCGTGGGCCGAAGGGCCTGTACTGCGCTGTATCGTTCTATGTTCTATGTAATGGAAAGCAATAGCCCTACAGCATCTAGTCCTTGTGTGAAGGTGACCACAGCTGTCCAAGGAGAGTCTCCAATATCCTTAAGTCACGCCATTAAGTGGGGGAGATGGTGGCGTAGTCGGAATGTCACTCAACTAGTAATTCAGAGGCCCAGGATAATGCCCCAGTGACAGAGGTTCAAATCCCACCACAGTAGGTGGTGAATTCAAATTCAATGAATTAATAAATCTGGAATTGAAAGCTAGTCTCAGTAATGCTGACCACATAATCGATTGTTGTAAGAACCCGTCTGGCTCATTAGTGTCCCTTTGGGGAAGGAAATCTGCTGTCCTTAGCTGGTCTGGCCCACGGGTGACTGCAGATCCAAAGCAATTTGCTTGACTCTTAACCAAGTTGGGCAATGAGAGACGGGCAACAAATATGGTGATGCCAGATCCCATGGAAATAGGACTTAAAATGTAGGAGCCGTTAAGCCCATTGAATCTGCACCGCCATTCAATGAGATCATGACTGATCTGATGTGATAATCCTTGTGGTAGTATGGCTAGAGAGATCATATTACCGGAGAACCAGGCTGCCATTGGTACAGCAGCCTCGCTGCCCATTGGCCCAGGCAAGTCATGTGCCTCTCTGCCAATTGGTTGTGGCTGGTCATGTGACTCCCCGCCGATTGGCTGAGGGGTTGGTAGCTCCGCCTACAAGGAGGGATATAAGAGCTTGTGTTGGCTGGCAGTCGGCCTTTCTCTGTACGACCACTGCCGGGCTCACATCTAGCGTATTAAAGTCTGTTGTTTGGAACTTCACTACGACTCGAGTCCAATTGATGTTGCATCAATCCTCAACTCCACTTTCCCGCCTTATCCCCATAACTCTCGATTCCCGTACTAATTAAACAATAACACTCTTTATCATTGTCACAAGTAGGCTTACATTGCAATGAAGTTACTGTGAAAATCCCCTAGTCGCCACATTCCGGCGCCTGTCCGGGTACACAGAGGGAGAATTCAGAATGTCCAATTCACCTAACAAGCACGTCTTTCGGGACTTGTGGGAGGAAACCGGAGCACTCAGAAGAAATCCACGCAGACACGGGGAGAATGTGCAGACTCCGCACAGACAGTGGCCCAAGCATGGAGTCGAACCTGGGACCCTGGTGCTGGTGAAGCAACAATGCCAGCCACGACGCGTTAAATATTTCAGCTTTGAACATACTTAACAACACAGCCTCTACAGCTCTCGGTGGTAAAGAATTCCACAGAGTCACTACCCTCGGAAGAAATTCCTCCTCGTCTGTTTTTTAAAAGGAACATTAAAAGAAACAATGCAAACATTGAATGGTTGAGAATACCTGGTAAATACATATAAATGTAAATGTACATTTTCTTTATGGTCATCAATGCTTGTTCTCTATCATTAGCAGACTCCCAGAGTTAAAACAGAAATCTACATTTGTTTTATATGCAATATAGAGATATTTAATTATGATTTTTCTTTAAATTGAGGGGCATTAAAATATACAATAGCTAGATTGGAAAATAAACTTTAAACCACCCTTCTCCATGTTGGGTGACACTTGGGCAACAATCACGGCAATATGATTAGATTCAACTTGACCAGCTCAATCGAGGCAGTAGTGAATGTGATGTGATGTCTGTACCAGTTTAAATATGCAATATGGCAGCTGATTCGGTTCATGCTGACTGTGGGTTAGAGGAAAAATGGGATACATTCAAAACCATTCTGTTACAGATAGAAGTCCAGAAACCCAGGATAATGATCTGGGGACCCGGTTCAAATCCCACCACAGCTGTGATGGAATTTAAACTCAATAAAATATCTGGAGTTAAAAGGCTAATGATGAACATTAAGCCATTGTTGATTGTCTTAGAAACATAGCTGGTTCACTAATGTCCTTTAGGGAAGGAAATCTGCCGTCCTTACCTGGTCTGGCCTACATGTGACCCCCAGACCCACAGCAATCTGGTTGACTCTTACTGCCCCCTCAAGGGCAATTACGGATGGGCAATAAATGCTGGCACAGCCTGCGACGTCCACGTCCATGAACGATTTTTTAAAAATGTGTCCCAAGATAGATCAATTATTGCAGGGAAATATTTCAAATCAGTGCAAGGTTAACAACTCTTGCAAGTAAAAGTCTCTTTCAGATTTGGCAGTGTATTCTGCTGTCAGACTGACCGGGCAACACAAGTAGATAGCCACTATGGCTTCACAGCGCCAGGGTCCCAGGTTCGAATCCCCGCTGGGTTATTGTCTGTGCGGAGTCTGCACGTTCTCCCCGTGTCTGCGTGGGTTTCCTCCGGGTGCTCCGGTTTCTTCCCACAGTCCAAAGGCACGCAGGTTAGGTCGATTGGCCATGATAAATTGCCCTTAGTGACCAAAATGTTTAGGAGGGGTTTTGGGTTACGGGGATAAGGTGGAAGCGAGGGCTTAAGTGGGTCAGTGCAGAATCGATGGGCCGAATGGCCTCCTTCTGCACTGTATGTTCTATGTTCTAAAGGGGCATTGGTGAAGAGGCTGAGGGATATGTCTAGCTGTGGCAGGAGCCAGAGACATTGAAGAATCGCTGTAGCGTAGATTTGGATTGAGTCCCAGGTTATAACTGAGCTTTTAAATAGCTGAGTGGCATAACTTTTCATTGCTTTATTGATCATTTAAAAATCAGCGTGTAAAAAATGATACATTGACCTTGCTAGAACTGGACCTCTTAAAACAGAAGATGGCGCTGTTGTGCACAAAACGTGCCCCAGGTATGCTTACACACGGAGGCAGTGCTGTGTTCACCATTGGCTGATGCACACAGTTGTTCTGTTGGGTATGGGACAGGTCCCATGGATACAGAGCGGCGATGTCGGATGGGGCGAGTAGGTTGCACTACTTTGGAACGTGACAGGCTGGACTGATCATATTTGCTTAAACCCGTTCACCTGACCCAATCTCGTTTTGACTATTCCAACTTCTGTATTTGAGTGCTGGCGCAGACCTGCACCTGCACATTCCGCTGGTCTGAGGGCCTACCTTGAGAAGGAATAGTGCCCATGTTACACTGATAGTATCGGTCGGAGAAGTGGATTAAAACCCGCTCTCGCTCCTGAGTCTCCCCCATTAGTGCAAACGCTTTCAAGAAAAATCTGAAACAGAACAAAAAAGGCATTAAAGGAACAAGCATTGATGCACCTCTTCGATAAATATTTGAGGCACAACTTTAACATGAGACACCAGAGACTAGACGAGCTAATCATATAATCTAGTTAAGCAGATTCCCCAAAGCACAATCGTCAAATCTCAGAGGCTTTTTTTCTAAACCAATTCTGGTACAAGTTTTTAACCTTGAGGTAATGAAATGAAATTAAATGAAAATCGCTTATTGTCACAAGTAGGCCTCAAATGAAGTTACTGTGAAAAGCCCCTAGTCTCCCATTCCGGCGCCTGTTCAGGGAGGCTGTGACGGGAATCGAACCGTGCTGCTGGCCTGCTTGGTCTGCTTTCAAAGCCAGCGATTTAGCCCTGTGCTAAATAGCGTAATCGGGGACTGTTTGCATTAGGTTCACAGTATGTGCCCTCAGACTGAGCTCTAGCACCTCACCCAGTGGTGCCAAGCCTCCCAATTAACATGCAGCAAACTTGGAGAAGTCAACTCTAACCAAAGGAAGTTGTAATGCTTTTTTGCAGGTCACAGTGTTCAAATTCCAATTATAATTATTTTATGACATTAAACCATCTCAGGAAGCTGTGGTAGATTCAAATTCCAGCTCATTACTCTTGAAATGGTATAACTTACAATATTATTGAGGCAAAAATAAATCACCTGGCTGCTTAATAGCAGCTGGATGAATAACACCTGCGTGCAGATATTATCATTTATCATTTACCTGCGTGCAGCTGAAGGGATTTCCCATCCAGCTGTATAATGACGCAGTAACAAAGGACATTTTAGAGAACATCATCGGCTGAATTCTCTGTTCCTGAGAGTAAGTATTGACGCCGGAGCAGGATTCGTGGACTTCCACGACACCAACCGGCGCCGCATTTGGACCAATTGAGCGATCGTTGAGGGGCTAGCACTTGCATCACGTGGAACACAATTGATTCCAATAGGAAACAGTGCGGGATTCGCAGGATCCATGATTGACACTCGGGATGCTGACAAGCTGCAACCGCACATACACATTACAATCCCCACTCACACTCATCCCAGCCAACAAGATAGCACTGGTTATGCTGGAGCGGGCCCATACAGGGTCAGCTGGGGCCAGAGGGCACCTGAGGGGACACCTGTACGACCCGTGGTCCGAAGTTCACAGTGGGCTGTCAGCGGCATGCGCAGCTGCATGGTTGCCTTACAGGCTGCAGCAATGGTGTTCCATGCCCGTCCATGCCAATCCCACAGCGCACTTCCTGACCAACCCCCCCCCCCCCCCCCCCCCCCCCCCGCAGCCCTGGCAGATGCCCACCCTTCCAGTGGCACAACTGTCAACAAACTATGCCGACGTTGGACACTTTCCATACCCCCTCTCCTTTAGCAGCCATAGCGCCAGTTTCACGATTTTTAAAAGCACAAGTGAACCCTGGCGTCGGGAATTTGTCCCAGGGGAGGGGGAGAATCGCGGAGGTCCTGGAGAATACCGGGTCAGGCCTGCTAACGATATTCATAGAATTTACAGTGCAGAAGGAGGCCATTCAGGCCATCGAGTCTGCACCGGCTCTTGGAAAGAGAAACACCTCCACCCTATCCCCATAACCCAGTAACCCCACCCAACACTAAGGGCAATTTTGGACACTATGGGCAATTTATCATGGCCAATCCACCTAACCTGCACATCTTTGGACTGTGGGAGGAAACTGGAGCACCCGGAGGAAACCCACGCACACGCGGGGAGGATGTGCAGACTCCGCACAGACAGTGACCCAAGCTGGAATCGAACCTGGGATCCTGGAGCAGTGAAGAAATTGTGCTATCCACAATGCTACCGATATGCCAACACATTTACTGTACGTGCAGAGTGGAAGGTGTTGACACCGCTGTCGAGGCAATGGAGAATTGCAATTTGGCATGAAACACGTTACCGGCCGCGATCTTGGCATCAAAACCGATTCTCCACCCTTTCGCTATTCCGGCATCGGCCAATGGAGAACCTCGCACCATGAAGCTTCAGCCTCTTTCCAGCCGTCACTTATTGCAGGAATTTAGTCGCATCTGCAGAGGTGTCAGGGGTCAAGCCAATCCCTGCCCCTTCACCAAAGAGGGAGAGCAAAGTGACCGCAAAAACGGGCTAACATCCAATCAGATCCAAGGACGAATCGAAAGGATTGAGATGAGATAGCTTGCGAAAAGGGGTGTAGTATTGATGTGCGACCAGTAGTTGTCACTGTCACATCTCTCAGATGTCACACCTCCAGACTTACTAATAGAACTTGCACATTCTCACAGCAAACTGACTCTCTGCACGAACTGGAGTCGGCAGCATGAATGCTTTCAGAATGCACAGTCACACCACAGGAAGAAGAAAGGAAGATATTGCCCCTTCAATCAACGAGTACCGTTTGCTTTCTGGCAAGTGGCAGATAGTGTGGGATAGGCGAGGAGAGGCTGGGGGTGGCAGAGAAATCATGTACAATTCTAAGTGCTATAATTCCCATCGTCACTTATGAAAGCCTTCTGTTGTGTTGGTCAGCCTTGCTGCAATCCTGTAACTCTGAAATTCCTGTGTGTCAAAGAGGATTAACTCTTATCACCATCTGAAGCAATCCAGAACTAAGGGCAAGAATTCAGTTCCACTATGTGGCGAACAAATCTGGTGGTGGGGCGCAAGGGGAAGAACTGCCTACACTGCAACAGTGGCCACACTTCAGAATAGGATTTACTTGGCTGCGAAGCACTTTTACTGGTACCCAGAGGTTGTGAAAGGTGCTAGATAAATGCAAGACTCCCACTGTAGATCTTGAAGCCGCTCCCCTGTGTTGTGGGGGTAGGCTGGGTAGCCAGCGGTGAAATACTTGATCTTGCAATACATCCAGCACCTTCTCTCATACTGGCTCCAGTATGGCACTCGATAGGCACGTCAGGCATAGTAGCACAGCATCATTGTTCTTGAAAGGCTGAATAGAATTGACCTAGCCTTTGGGAATGCCCACAGTAGTCAATTATCAAGACAAAACCAGGCGTTAGAACCTCCAGCTTACCTTAGAGATTGGTCCAAGGTCAAACCGGTGAAGTCAAAGTATCTGAGGTATTCTTCAGCCACCAACTTGCTGAAGTCATTACTGTGAAGGGAAGAGTGAGCTGATTAGTTTATCATATGTAATGGTCAGAATGAGCCTCTGTCCCCTGCGAACAACACCACATTCCTCAACTGGAGACTTGCAACTAAATACAAAATAGCTTTTCTTAAATCAATGTGAAAATGGCGTTCTTTCCCAAGTTGTCTGTGAAAAGCTATCGCTCCACTCCAAAGAACACAGTTTCACGAACACTGATCGAGGCCAGGTACCTCATTAAAGCATCCATTCATCAGAGAGTATAGACAATCCAGATGTTCAGCTCAAAATCATCCTTGTCCAATATCCACATTTGTGCAACTTACAGGAAACATCAGCAGTAAAAAGACCCAAGTATTATTTCTTGCCATATGGCAGTAATGCCAAGATCATTAGCCAACTCCACTGTTATTGGGACTGTTACTGTTAACTGGAGAAGAAATATCTCAGCAAGTCCAGGAACTAAACATGAGTCTTTTGATCTCAGCAGCTCTGTTACAAGAACACAAGAACTCAGAATCAGGAGGAGTAGGCCACAGGGCCCATTGAGCCTGATCCGCCAATTGAGAAGATCATGGCTTATTCGATTGTGGCCATAACTCCACTTTTCTGTCTGTTCCCCTTTAACCCATGGATCCATCATTGATCGAAAATTTATCTAACCCGGTCTTGAATATATTAAACGATCCTGCCTGTCCTCTCTGGGGACGAGAATTAGGCAGACCAACAATCCTCAGGAGAAGAAAACTTTCTGCCCATCTCATTTTTTAATCTGTCCTCTAGTTCTGGACTTCCCCATAAAGGGAGACATTCTCCCAGCGTCCATCGAGTCAGGTTCCCTCAGGCTCTTATATGCTTCAATAAGATCACAACATTCATCCGAGTTCCAATGGTTATAGGCCCAACCTGTTCAACCTTTCCTCACGTGATGACCGTTTCATCCCAGGAATCAGTCAAGTGAACCTTCACTGAACTGTTCCAAATACAATGATATATTTTCTTAAATAACCAGATCAAACTGTACGCAGTACTCTGGACGCTGTCTCCCTGAGGCCCTATACAGCTGCAACAACACTTCCCTATTTTATACGCGGTTCCCCTTACAATAAGTGCCAATATTAGAATTATTAGAACAGTACAGCACAGAACAGGCCCTTCGGCCCTCGATGTTGTGCCGAGCAATGATCACCCTACTCAAACTCACGTATCCACCCTATACCCGTAACCCAACAACTCCCCCTTAACCTTACTTTTTAAGACACTACGGGCAATTTAGCATGGCCAATCCACCTAACCCGCACATCTTTGGACTGTGGGAGGAAACCGGAGCACCCGGAGGAAACCCACGCACACACGGGGAGGACGTGCAGACTCCGCACAGACAGTGACCCAGCCGGGAACCGAACCTGGGACCCTGGAGCTGTGAAGCATTGATGCTAACCACTATGCTACCGTGCTGCCCATTCTATCTGCCTTTTTAATCTCTTGCTGTACCTGCATACTAACCCTTTGCTGTTCATGTGCTCGGATACCCAGATGGCTCTGTACCATAGTTTAGAACTTTAAGGATGGCGAGAGATCGGCACGCACCATCCCGAGAGTTGGCATGTAATACGCTGCCGCCGACTTTCGGTAGCCCATTGCCATTTAATACTCACTTGAGTGTTGACAGGCAGTGGGCGGGACTTCTGTCTGTACTTGGAAGGAGGCCCCACCCACAAATCAGCCAATCAGATTGGCCAGAAGCCTTAACCCGGCCAGGCACAGCGCTGCAGTGGCCAGGAGTAATACTGCAGCCTGGAATTATGTCCCGGGATATCCTTTCTACGGGCCTGTGACACTGTAGTGATGGTATGGCTGTAGCTGAGTGTGTGTGTGCGTGGGGAAAGTGAAGCTTGGACGCACGTGGCGATCAGAAAATCAGAAGGAGCAGTGGCTCCTTGCTGAAGATGTCAAGAGAAAGCACAGTTTGAGGTGAAATTTCTAGGCGAGTTCTTAGAGAGTGGAAATCCTTGTGTGAACACAGAGTTTCTGTGGAACCAGTTGGTTCACCTGTATCTGTGAAGTAGGGGTGAAGGAGTATTGCAATACAGTTAATCATTTCCTGCTTAATAAATGTTTAAAATTGTGCTAAAAAATCAGCAGCAGATTCCCAGGACTCTGTTCATTAGGAGCCGTCCACGTTTCTAAAGAAAAGTGAAAGTTATGGGTCGGACTACTCCGTCCCGCCGCACTTGCTTTCTGGTGCGGCGCAACCCCGCCTGCAGCGGGACCCTCCGTCCTGCCAGCCGGCCATTGTGGGCACCCCACATCGCTGGGAAATCTGCAGGCGTGAGTGCGCCCCTCCCCCCCCCCCCCCCCCCCCTCCCCCTCCCCCAATACGATGAGCTCTTATTTTGAGTAGTAACCTTTGATGTAGCACCTTATCCAATGCTTTTTGGACATGCAAGTACACCATATCCACAGATTCCCTTCTCCTGCCTTGCTTGTTAATTCCTTAAAAGAACTCTTAGAAATTAATCAAAGAAGACTTTCCTGTCACAAAATCATGTTTTTATCTTATGAACTAAGATCTCTGGCTACTGTACGAATGTCATTGCTAATAAATACAACAACCCCACAACTTGTCCGAGTTTCCCCTTGCATATTTAAATTCTAGCCTTGATCACCTTGCAAACACTGGAAGGGCTACCTGGTCATACATATTTATTTCTATTGGTGCCATCAATTCATCTGTTTCGTGACAAATGCAGCATGCATTCAGATGCAGAGCCCTTTACTTAAGGGTGGCGTGGTAGCACATTGGTTAGCACTGTTGCTTCAAAGGGAATCGGGTTCGATTCCCGGCTTGGGTCACTGTCTGTGTGGAGTCTGCACATTCTCCCCGTGTATGTGTGGCTCTCCTCTTGTTTCCTTCCACAAGTTCCGAAACGTGCTGTTAGGTGAATCGGACATTCAGAATTTTCCCTCTGTGTCCGAACAGGCGGGGAATGTGGCAACAAGGGGATTTTCACGGTAACGTCACTGCAGTTTCAATGTAAGCCTACTTGTGACACTAATAAAGATTACTACAGTATTATTATTCTGCCTTTTTTTCTCACCCATCTTGCAAACACTGACTTTTTCTATTGGAGAACTTTTAAGTTTATAGGCTCTGCCCCTTCCTGTCACACTGATCTTCATTGCCCCTATGCATCCTGCTCTCTTGCCCGTTTTTCTCTCTTTAATTTATCACATCTCTCCTCATCTCATCTCTTCTTTCCACTTATCTTAAAGCCCTCTCTATCACCCTAGTCATGCGACTCGTTGGAACAATGGTCTCAGTACAGTTCAGGTGAAGACCATCCCAACAATACAGCTCCCACATTTCCAAAACTGGTGATAGTGCCGTATATCAATCGAAACCCATTTCTCCCACGCCAATCTCAGAGCCAAACGTTCAATTCTCTCATCTTATTTACCCTCAGTCAATTGCTTGCGGTTCAGGTGGACATCCAGATTAGCACCTTTGTGGTTCTGCTTTTCAATTCAGCCCCTAGCTGCTCATAATCTCTGAAGTAGAAACTCTTTCTTAGTCCCATCTATAATGTTCATACCCACGTCGACTGCGACAACTGGATCCTTCCCCTCCCACTGCAAGTTCCTCCTCAACCCGGAGCAGATGTTCCCAAAGCCTGTCAGCCGGCTGGCAACACAGCCGTCTAGACCCATATTCTCAGCTGCAGAGATCCATCAACCCCCACAGCCTCTCCCAACTATACTATTCCCTATTTCCCCATACCAACTGAGACCTAAGAAGGGGACTCAGTTAGCTGGTCAGCTGGTTCATGTTGCAGAGTGACGCCAACTGCATGGGTTCAATTCCTGTCTAGAGTCACATAACATAGAAAAGACCCTTCAGCCCATCTCATCTGCGCCGGTCAGAAACAACCACCTAACTATTCCAAGCCCATTTTCCAGCACTTGGCCCAGAGCCTTGTATGTCTTGTGATCGCAAGTGCACATCTAAGTACTTCTTTGATGATATAAGGGTCTCTGCCTCCACCACCCTTTCAGGCAGTGAGTTCTAGGCTCCCACCACCCTCTGGGTAAAATTCCTCACATCCCCTCTGAACCTAATTCCCTTACCTTAAATCTATGCCCCCTGGTCATTGATCCCTCCACCAGTGGGAAACGTTTCTTCCTTCCTACTCTATCTATGCCCCTTCAGAATTTTATATATCTCAATCATGTCCACCCTCAGTCTCCTCTGCTCCAAGGAAAACAATCCAAATCTATCCAATTTCTCTCCATAACTAAAACTCTCCAGCCCAGGCAACATCCTGGTAAATCTCCTGTGCACCCTTTCCAACATCCTGGTAAATCTCCTGTGCACCCTTTCCAACATCCTGGTAAATCTCCTGTGCACCCTTTCCAACATCCTGGTAAATCTCCTGTGCACCCTTTCCAACATCCTGGTAAATCTCCTGTGCACCCTTTCCAACATCCTGGTAAATCTCCTGTGCACCCTTTCCAACATCCTGGTAAACCTCCTGTGCACCCTTTCCAACATCCTGGTAAATCTCCTGCGCACCCTTTCCAACATCCTGGTAAACCTCCTGCGCACCCTTTCCAACATCCTGGTAAACCTCCTCTGCAACTTTCCCTGTGCTATCACAGCTCTCCTATAATGCGAATTCCAGGACTGCACGTAATACTCTAGCTGTAGCCTAACCAACATTTTACAGTTCCAGCATAACCTCCCTGCTCTTAAACTCTATGCCTCGGCTAATAAAGGCAAGTATATCATATGCCTTCTTAACTACAATTTCCACCTGCTCTGCTATCTTAAGGGACCGGTGTACATACAACACCAAGGTACCTCTGATCCTCGGTGCTTCCCAGGGTCCTGCCATTTATCGTGTATTCCATTGCCTTGTTTGTCCTGCCCAAATGCATCATCTCACACATATTCGGATTGAATTCCATTTGCCACTGATCAGCCCATCTGACCATTCCGTCTATATCCTCCTGTAATTGAAGTCTAAGGTCTATCCTCCTCACTATTTACCACCCCACCAATTTTCGGATCATCTCAAATTTACAGATCAGCCCTCCTAAATTCATATCTAAATCATTTATATAAACCACAAACAGCACAAGCCCCAATACTGATCCCTGCGGGACCCCACTGTATTCAGGCTTCCAGCCAGAAAAATTCCCCTCGGCCATCACCCTCTGCTTCCTGCCACTCAGTCAATTCTGGATCCAATTTGCCAAATTTCCTTGGATCCCATGTGCTCTTCCCTTCACTATCAATCTCCCATGTGGAACCTTATCAAAAGTCTTGCTGAAGTCCAAGTAGACAACATCAAATGCATTTCCCTCATCTACACATCTGGTCACCTCTTCAAAAAATTCAATCAACTTGATCAGACATGACCTCCCCTTGACAAAACCATGTTGACCGTTCTTGATTAATCCCTGCCTCTCCAAATGAAGGAGAGAGCAGCCTATGTCTCTCTGGGACTGTAGCAACAAGAATTCAGGGATAGGCCATTCAGCCCTTCGATTCTGCTCTGCCACTCAGTAAGATCATGACTGCTTGGTCTCTCGACCATTTCTGTTCCACAATCCCCCATACCCCTTGCCCAACAAAAATCTATCAATCTCAGTTTCGAAACTTTCAATTGTGCCCACTGGCCATCTCCCAACCTCAACAGCTTTTCATATTGGTGGTGCCTGGGAGGGGGACAGACAAGTGAAGAATGCTTACTTTTTGTCCTCATTAACCAACGGATGGAGGGGCCTCCGTATGGGGGACATTGGGTAATGAATAGCATGGTGAGAGCAGTGTAGTGAATCACATCAGGGAATGTACAATCCGATCCTCCGTGCGTAGGTACAGCCCAGGTGCTGAACTCCTTTAAACACAGATTCTTCATTCCCATTCTCTTCCCAGGCAACACATTTGCACCAAAACTCTGGTTTTGCTAAGCGTTTATAATCTATTTTGGACGTAATAAATCCAAACGACAAGGCAGTAATTACCGTGCACAGCTTACAACTGCACAACAGTCGTTCCATGTGAGATAATGAAACAAACCATCCTGCAACCCTAATAATGTATGACATATGTTTTTAATTGAAAGGTATAAGTTGATTAAAAGTAAATCAAAAGGCCTGAATGTCTTAGGTTTCACTTTTCAACACAATAATGCCATAATGTTACCAGGCTTGCCCTGGTTTCAATTAAGGAGCCAGTTGAGATCAAATAGAAGTAGCTGTCATTACAAATAAATAGATATGAAAAGGAAAGCAAGCACGGTTATTGGTTACCAAGAAGGCCTTTACAATTTTAGTAACTTCAGCCTTGATGTACAAAGGATGACTCCTAAGTGACAGTGAGTTATAACAGGCTTTCTTGAAACAGGAAGCACCGTGATTTGGGAGCGTCACAGAAGGAAATAAATTATGATCGTCTTTAACATGAAAGCAAGTCTGGGACTCTTGATCACAGATAGCAAATAGAGGATATGGGAGGGGAAAGCAAGCAGTCGTCCACTGTTTATCCCATGCGAGCAGTCACGGAATAGTGAGCGGGTCATGCAGGCCTTTATAAGCGAACAACCATGTCCTCAGGCTCTCTTCATACAATGCTTGAAAAAAATGAATATATCTTTTAGTCATTGTGAGTTTTGTCCCTGAATGGTGATGATTATGAAAGAAGACAGGGCAAGGGAAACTAGGGGTGAAAAAAATGGGGAAAAGTCAAGACTTTTATTTATGAAGCATCTTTCCTGACCTCAGGACTGAGTACTCCACAGTCTACTGGATACTGTTGAATTGCTGTCACTGTTATAATTCAGGAGTCAATTTGCACACAGCAACATCCCACAAACAGCAATGAGGTAATGACCCAAAAAAAATAGTGATGGTGGTTAAGGGATAAATATTTGACACAACACCAGAAGAACTCTCCTGCTCCAATTCAAATTGTGTCATGGGGTCGTTTGACGGTATGAAGGGGTGGATGAAGCCTGGTTTAGCATCACTTGACCCTCACCAGGGCCAGGGGGAAACCATTGTTCATCTCCCCGGAGGACACGTGGATACGAGCTTCCCAGATAGGAGGAAAAGGCCATCCAGCTGGAGCTCGTTACAAATGAACATAAACCCCGGCCCAGGACAGGGCCTTGTGTGGCAAGTTCTCCCAGCAAGGACTGTACCGGGAGCGAGGTGCTACATTGTTATACAAGACTGTTCCAATTCTCACAGGAAATGCAGCCCTGATCATTGAGCTCTCAGGCTTATTATCGGAAGATAGGAGTGATAATGGGCCATTCAGTCCCTCAAGCTTTTTCTGCCAATCAAGGTTTGGCTGATCCTTATCGTAACTCTATCTACCCACCTATGGAAGCTTTGTTAACCTCACCTAAGAAAAATCTATTCATCTCAAGTTTGAAATAATTAATTGACCAAACCTCAACAGCAATTTGGGGGGAGACAGAGTTGGAGATTTCCACAACTTTCTGTCATCATCTCTGGACAGTTCTGTTATAATTTTACGGCAGTGTCTCCTTGTTTGGCCTTGCTACCTGAGGAAATAATTTCTCTCTCCTTCAAACATCTTAAGCACCACAATTAGACTATCCAGTAGTCTTCTAAAAGTCCAAGGGATATGTATAATGAATCAAATCAAATTCAGATCAGCAAAGGCTTGCTGGGTACCGTGGTCAACAGACAGTGACACGCAGACTTACTTTTTCCCCAAGTGCCGTGCAACGTCAGACCGCTTGAACCCTTCGAGATTGTACAGCCGCTTGGCCAGCCTCCTGGCTGCCTCCAGGTCACTCTTATTGCCATTGGTCACCACTTCAGTGCTGCCATGGAGTTCCAGCTGCTCCATGCTGTCCACTTCAAGGTCCCCATCAGGAAGCATTTCCTTCAGGCCACGCTCGCTGCGATATTAAAAGAAAAAAGGTGGAGGTGAGGCGAAGTGATCACGTTTGCTTCCAAAATCATCGACATTTTAACACCACTCAAAACAAGGGCAGAATATGCAATGACCAGTGGGAAAGCTGTGGAGACAAGCTTGTGATACGGAGGTAAAAAGCAGAAAATGCTGGAAATACCCATGAACGCAGGCATCATCCTGGGTGAGTAACAAAGTTGACAAAAGGAACCAATTTAACAGATCTGCCCGTCAGAAAACTGAAGGTAGCAGATTGGTCGGTTGTTATACATCCCGCCTCATGTTACTCTCCGTTGAGGTTAAGAGGTGAGGTGAGTGTGAATGCCCTCAAGACCAAGGCAACATTTGACAGAGTATGGCTTGAAGGAACCTGGAAACCACCTATATTTGTTTAGCACCTTTAACATAATAAAATTCACCAAAGCGCTTCACATCAGCGTTAGGAAACTAAATTTGACACTTTGCCCCATAAGGTGACATTAGGTCTGGTGGCCAAACCCTTTGGTTTTTAAGCAGGGTATTAAAGGTGGTAAGTGAGGTAGAGAGGCAGAGAGATGTGGGGACCGAACCCGGCAGGTTCAGGCTCACACAGCTCAACCACAGCCACCAATGGCAAAGCGATTAAAATCTGGGGTCAGAATGAGGTGCATAGATACCCCAGAGAGTTGCGAGGCTGCTGGAGATCACGAGGTGCGGTGAGGTCATGGAGAAATCTAAAAAATAAAGATTATAGAGTTTTAAAATCAAGATCTTGCTGTGAACAGGTGCCAATGTAAGTCGGCGTGCAACGAGGGCAATAGATTAATGTGACTTGGTGTGAGTTAAGATGCGGGCAGCAGGGCTTTGGGTGATCTCAAGTTTATGGAGGGTAGAATGTGGGAGAGCAGGCAGGAATGTGTTGAAATAGTCGAGACTAGAGGCAAGAAAGGCATGAACGAAGGTTCCAGCTCATTTGTTACTGGAATAGGGCCAAAATCAGGTGGAATCAGGTTGGTCTTAGTGATTGTGCGAATATCTGGTCGGAATCTCTGGGTCAAATATGACACCAAGATTGCATACAAGCTGGTTTGGTCTCAGTGTGGTGGTATGGATACGAGCACTGCCATTGGTGCAGAGCACTGGCTTGCCATTGGTGCAGAGTACTGGCTTCCCATTGGCTCTGGCTGGTCATGTGCCTCTCGTCCGATTGGTTGGGACTAGTCATGTGACTACTCTCCAATTGGTCGAGAGGCAAGTAGGCCCCGCCTCCGAGACAGGGTATAAGTACCCAGAGTTCCTGGCGGTCGGCCATTCTCTGTAGTCGACCACCTGGCTAACAACTAGCTGATTAAAGCCACAGTTCAGATCCTAAATGTGTCTTGAGTCGAATTGATGGTACATCACTCAGTTTGCATGGGGATGGGTGGAGTCGATAGATAGGGAATGGGGTTTGGATCAAATTTAATTCAAGGAAATTTCTGCTCATCTGGTACGGCGTCTCACAGAAGCAGTCCGATAATTTAGCAACAAGTGAAGAGTTGAGAGAGGTGGAAATAAGATGGAGCTGGACGCCGTCAGCTCGAGTAAAACTGAAATCAATGGGAATCAGGGGGAAATCTCTCCCCTGGTTGGAGACATAACTAGAAAAACGGAAGATGGTCATGCTTGTTGGAGGCCAATTATTACAGCGCCAGAACAATCGCCACAGGAGTTCCTCGGGATAGTGTCCTGGACCCAAGCATTTCACGTCAGCAATGACCATCCCTCCACCGTAAGGTCGGAAACGGGAATGGTCACTGGGACTGGACATGGCGCAACTCCTCCGATAATGAAGCAGTTTGTGCCCCAATGCAGCAACATTTGAATAACATACAGGATAGAGCTGACAAATGGCAGGTAACATTCACGTCACACAAAGCAGGGAAATTACATTTCCAAAAAGGAAGAAACTAACCATCTCCCCTCAACACTCAATGACATTACCATTGCTGAATTCTTCCATCAACATTCTGAGGGTTACTTACCATTTAACAGAAACACGAACAGAGTGGCGAGAAGAGGCGGTCAGAGATTGGGAATTCCGTGGTGACTAACTCATAGAATCATAGAATTTACAGTGCTGAAGGAGGCCATTTGGCCCATCGAGTCTACACCGGCTCTTGGAAAGAGCACCCTACTTAAGCCCACGCCCCCACCCTATCCCCATAACCCAGTAACCTCACCCAACCTTTTTGGACACAAAGGACAATTTATCACGGCCAATCCACCTAACCTGCACATCTTTGGACTGTGGGAGAAAACCGGAGCACACCTCTTCACTTCCCAAAATCTGACCACTATCTATTGAACACAAGTCAAGAGCGTGATGGAATACGCCCCACTTGCCTGGATGAATGCAGCTCCAACAATACAAGAAGCTCGACAATATCCAGATCAAAGCAGCACGGTTGATTGGTACACCAACAACCTCCTTCAGCTTTCATTCGCCCCACCACGGATCATCCATGGCTGCAGTATGTGTAGTATGTACAAGATGAACTACAACAACCCCTTTGTGTGTGTGTGTGTGTGTGGGGGGGGGGGGGGGGGGGGGGGGGGGGGGGGAATGGACACACGTTTGTTAATTTAAATATTCACGGCCGTACTCAAACCCAATATTAAGAAGCAAGATTATTGGTTAATATTCTCCCGTTTTTCCAATCCATGCCATTGCATACATGGACATATTATCAAAAACAGCTAATGGAGCAATTGATCAACACCTACAAAAAATAAAAAAAACTGCTGGCTAGACATTACGTTAGCGATAGCCCAGAGGTTCCAAGGAATAAGTTCAAACGGACTTGACAACTTTAACTGTTTATCCCTCCCCAGATACTGCCAGCCTGTTGAGTTTCTCCAGCATTTTCTGGTTGTATTTCAGATTTCCACCATTCACAGTACTTTGCTTCTATACAAGGTATCATCTTGATTAGCAAACACATACTTGCTGAAAAACTTAAGTGTTCTCGTGACAATATTTCAATTCAAAGACCAAGTTAAAGCCACGAAGCCAGGAAGTTGCATCCGCATAAAATACTTACTAGACATGATGAAATAGCAGCTGATAAATCATCTCACGGAACATGAAGTGTTACGGCATGGAGCACAGCTGGGCAGACTGAATTCTTTCGCAGGATGTGGGTATCATTGATTAGGTCAGCATTTATTACCCATCACTAACTGCTCAAGAGATTGGTTCGGAGTCTCCTTCTTGAACCACTGTAGTCCATCTAGTGTAGTGCACCACGGTGTTGTTGGGATGAGAGTTGATTGGTGAGTTGCTGCAGTGCAGCTTGTAGATGGTAGCCAATTCTGTTACTGCATGTTGGTGGTGGAGGAATTGGAACCCCAATCATGCGGGCTGCTTTGCCCTGGATAGTGTCGAACTTCTTGAGTGTTTCTGAAGCTGCACTCAACCAGGCAAGTGGGGAGTATTCCATCACACTCCTCACTTGTGCCTTGTAGATGGTGGATAGGCTTTGGGGAGTCAGGAGGCGAGTTACTCAGCACTGAATTCCCAGCTTCTGACCCTGCTGTAGCCCATACATGGCTGGTATTTCTAGCCAATGGTATTCAACTTCCATAATTAGTGACAACTCGATCATTGTTGTATCATACAATGGTAAAAAGCAAGCCAGATGGACTTTCTTTATTCGGCTAGTAATTCTTACACAGAAAGACATTTGGTTCATTGAGCCCACGTCCCTTTCAAGAAACTGGACAACCTTCACATCATCACTGATCAAAAGATCAAAGCCCCTAAACAAGGGGCTGGTTTAGCTCACTCAGCTAAATCGCTGGCTTTTAAAGCAGACCAAGCAGGCAGCAGCACGGTTCGATTCCTGTACCAGCCTCCCCGGACAGGCGCCGGAATGTGGCGACTAGGGGCTTTTCACAGTAACTTCATTGAAGCCTACTCGTGACAATAAGCGATTTTCATTTCATTTTCATTTCATTTAACCTCCTGCGGTATGTGATGTGTCAGGGAAACTTAAGAAAATTGTGAATTTCTCCAGTAGAAGATAGAATTGCCGCAAACTATAAACTTTGGTGCTGTTTAGTCAGCTCAGAGAATGGCAAAGATCATTGGTGTGATGAATACCAAGAATATCATAATTAATATCAAGTCCATCTTAAATTCCACTTACTCATTAAATGTCATCAGTGACACCTCTGTATCCCCTCCCATACAATTTGTGTCCTCATGTTTTTCATTCTGAACTCTGCTATGGACGGTGAAAGCTCGCCTTAAACACAATCCGACACTTTTACTGTACTTCTTGTGGTAAAACCTTAGGTTATTCATTGTTCCAATTTGATGATGTCACAACAGGTCAATCATTGCTGTTCAACAAATAATGCAATAATTCCTCATTCCGTGTTGCTAAGTGAGTTATATTGCATTGGTTCTATTTCCGCTCCATCATAAAGACTGCCTACCTCCACCCACATAACATCGCCCACCTCAGACACTGCTTCAAGTCCAACAGCTGTTGAAACCATGCCTTTGTCACACTAGCTTTGATTATTCAATTACTCCAATGCTACACTGGCCGGTTCCTTATCTTCCATCCTCCATAAACACTGGTGCAGCCAAAACGCTGCTGTCTATATTCGAGCTCGTAACAAATCCATCACCCCTCCACTCATTGATCTAAATTGGATCATATTTGAAGATCTCACCTTTATATTTGAAATCTTTCATGGCTTTGTCCATCACTACCTTAGCATCTAGCTCTCTGAGCCTTTAATGGAATATACTTTCCTCTAATACTCTTGTTAAAGATAGCCCCTAACCTGGCGCTCCCATGCCGGATGAAGACAAGTCAGCTCTTTAATTCGTTGTGGGGCAAGATTTAAAGAACACATTTAAATTAATAAGTCTTGCACAAGTAAAATAAAAATTAAATATTCTTGTGCTTACCCTACTTCCTTCGTTCCACCACCGGTGGATATTGTTTCAGCCACCTAGGCCCAGCACTCTTTAATTCTTCAAATTCCTTCCTTCAATTTTTATATTCCTGTCCAGCATCAAGGTTATCCAATTTTGCCCAGCACCACTGAATGATACAGAGCCAAATGGAGTAATCATTATGACAATAGCGTCACAAAGCTTAAACTGCAACTGTAAAACTTCAATAAATTGAAATAATCTCTAGAAAAGTAAAGGAATGTGGCAGAGTGCTGCCTATCTCTGTAATCACCTCCAGCCCCACACAGCTCTATACAAATCTGTGCTCCTCTAATTCTGGTCTCGTGTACTCCTGATCTTAATCACTCCACTATTGGTGGCTGTGCATTCAATTGCCTACACCCAAAGCTCTGGAAATCCCTTCCCACATCTCTCTATCTCCCTTCCCTCCTTTAAGACACTCCTTAAAATCTACCTCTTTGACCAAGACTTAATTTCTCTTTATGTGTGCGGCATGGTGGCACAGTGGTCAGCACTGCTGCCTCACAGCTCCAGGGACCCGGTTTCAATTCCGGCCTCGGGTGACCATGTGGAGTTTGCACGCTCTCCCAGTGTCTGCGTGGGTTTCCTCCGGGTGCACTGGTTTCCTCCCACAGTCCAAAGATGTGCAGGTTGGGTGGATTGGCCATGCTAAATTACCTTAGTTTCCAAAAAAAAAAGGTTAGGTGGATTTAGTGGATTACGGGGATAGGGTAGAGGTGTGAGCTTAAGTAGGGTGCTCTTTCCAAGGGTTGGTGCAGACTCAATCGGCCGAATAGCCTCTTCTGCACTGTAAATTCTAATGTGCCTCTGCAGCATACTGTGTTTTATAATGCTCCCGTGAAGTGGGAGGTTCCATTGTGCTAAAAGGCACATTTAGCACAATATAAAAGTAAGTTGTTGCTGCCATCTCAAAATGAACTCAAACCAACAGCCAGGCAAACAGGTCTAGAGACGAGCGGAGACTTCCCATATTTGCCTAGAGATTCCCCCTCCCCCAAGGTTATTGCAGGGGAAGTGAGAAATTGGACTTCAACAAGGCAAACAAACTCTTCACCTCACCCTGACAATGGACCAAGGACCCAAGTACATATCGGCTCAAACTGGTAAAAAGGCAAGTTTAGGACCAACAGCAGGGAAGTTTCCTTTCACACACAGAATAATGAGCATGTGGAATAGATTGATAGATAGTGAAGAAACTATTCAAATCTGCATTAATAGAGAGCAAGGGAAAGTTATTTCTTGATGAATGAATGGACGAAAGTGGACCACATGAACTTCCTCATTTATAAATATCTTGTGGCACCAAGTGTTGGTCAGATGTTTCTTCAGTGAAGTGAGTGGAGAAATTAACTGTTTAAAATGTCGTCATGAGCGGAATAAATAGCCTGCATGTTTTCAGATGACAACCGATCATTTCTATGTTAGTAACCTCAACACAAACAACTGGACAGTCCTTGGAAAGGATTAGGAGCCTGGTACTTTGACAGCAGTTTTAAAACAGAAACAGGCCAGTGGCATGAATCACTGAACAGAACTGGTATTCCATGGGTCCAAGGTGCGATTGGTGATGATGGGAGGTTTAGTGGTGGTAAGGTTAAATGCTAAAATAGCACAGAAAAGGCACTCGATGAAATGTATTGGCTATGTGTTACACGTAAAATGAAACTCTTAGAATTACTTTATGTGCTAATATTTTTGCAGATAGGTTAAGGAGTAATGGGATTAAACTCAATAGCAATAACAAAGCAGGGAGAATAACAACATGCATACACACACACACTAAGTAGGAGCACAAGTAGGCCATTCAGCCCCTCAAGTCCTCTCCGCCATTCAATAAGGTTACGGCTGATCGGATTGTGACCACAACTCCACATTCTGCCTCCCATTGATAAACTTTGATTCCCTTGTTAGTCAAGAAACTATCTACCTCTGCCTTAAAATTATTCAATATAATGAATCATATGCACAGGGACAATGGCTGCGATCTACCCAAACGGGAACAAAGTCCCGTAGCTCGAGTAGCTAGGTGTTTCCCGGCACTCGGAGTGCCAATAAACACCACGCTATCGAACAGCCATTTGGGTAGTTTGGGCGCCTCAGAGGGGATTGCTCGGCCAAAGCTGCACTTAGGCCTGTATTCTGCACGAAGGAGCTCTGCTCGCCGGAACACCGCTCGCCGGACCTCCTCAGTGCAGGGAGAGATCGGGACACCATCTAAAAATGGCGTCCCGATCTCTCGACCCTTCGACGCGACCCCCGAACCCCGCTCCCACAAGCCCAATCCATTGATAACGGGGTTCCCAAGACCCCCCATCACTCTACACAGGGCACCCCAGGTCGGATCCAACATGGGAAATGCCAGCCTGACTGGCATTGCCCTTACCAGCTGGCAATGGTACCTGTGACCTTTGGCAGTGCCCTCTGGGCAGGTTGACACACTGGCACTGGCAACCTGGCACTGCCAAAGTTTCAGG
The DNA here is from genome assembly GCF_902713615.1 of Scyliorhinus canicula. NCBI lineage: Eukaryota > Metazoa > Chordata > Chondrichthyes > Carcharhiniformes > Scyliorhinidae > Scyliorhinus > Scyliorhinus canicula. The sequence goes on along the minus strand of NC_052148.1, from coordinate 258,138,866 downwards.
GCCAAGGTGCCCATGTGGCACGAGTGCCAGGGTGCCACCATGCCCAGACAGCAAGCACCTGGGGGCCTCCAATCACTTGGGAGACCTCCACAAGTGCCATTGCGCCTGATCCCTATTTGTGGAGACCAGCACGGAACGGCGCTCGCCCAAGATTTCCAAGGCAAGGGAGCTCGATCCCAACGCCTTGGTTAGATCATGGGAATGCATGTTAGACTAGCTGTCTCACTCTAATATGCAGATTTGCCAAAAAGCGATCCTGCCCACAATGGACGATTCACATCACAAAGTCTCACGAGATAGCGTTAGGTCTTGCCCGCGTGGCAAGCTAATTAGATCCTGGAAGAGGGATCACCCGGCATCTACCTGTCGCATTGCGACGTGCCGACTTTCAGCATAGCACGGCCGGCAGATCTTGCCCAATAGCAGTCAAGAATACTGAACTCTTACACATAAAAGAGTTTATTATTTTTGGTAATGTGGGTGGGGGAGGGGGACTGCAGGCTGCAGCTTTTTGAATTACCTAAATTTACAGAGTCTAGAATGTGGGAGATCAGCCATGATTGTGCTGGAATAGTGAAATCTAGAGGGGAAAGAAGACAGGAGTAGGAGTTTCAATAGCAGATGAGCTGAAACAGGGATGAAGTTGAGCGATGCTACGGAGGTGAAAATAGGCCGTCTTGGTGGTGGTGCAAATACAAGGTTGGCAGCCTGTCTTGCGATCAAATCAACACCAAAATTGCAAACAAGTTTAATCCCAGGCTGTTGCCAGGGAGAGCAATGAAGTTAGTAGTTCGGGAACAAAAAAAAACTGTATCGTAATCCTAATCTCGGGTCAACAAAAGAACGCTTCACGTTTCCCAAAATGAGTCACCTTTTTGAGTATTGTGAGCTGGACTACTTCTACGTGAAGGCTCGTTTCCCCAATGGATCCAACAGTTGTTACAGGAAGGTTGGTTCTAACCCCCTTATAACTGACTCAAGCCAAGGCTTTAAAAATGAAGTGCAAGTTCCAACAAACCCCTTCCAGTAACCCAGGCCATAAAAAGTATGACAATAATCTGCCAACCCCTGCTGCAGTTGTCTTCATTCCTTCCTTAACCTCTACCTCTCTCCTTCCTCAAGGCTCTCTTCAAAACCCAACTCTTGGACAAGACATTTTGTTTGTGTCCCCTAATGTGGCTCGGTATCAAACTTTGGCTTCCATGAAGCACGACAGGATGTTTTACTTCTGTGAAAGCGCTATTTAGATGCAAGTTGTTTTGTAAATGGAGCTTGATCCTCAGAGAGTTATTTTATAATGGTTAAAAACCACACTTGTTTCAAGCACTCTTCACACACACTCTACTCAGTTCATTCTTTTTACACTTCTTGACAATGACTTGGAGCTGAAGAGAGTGGTGTTTGCTCCCTTGTTTTCCAAAAACAAAGACAGTGAAGGCATTACTCATGGAGGTGTGGTCTTCATGGGTGGAGGATAGATAGTTGCCAGATTGCCATTTTTGTTACTGACCTCAGTCCTGTTTATGCACATTGCAGAATGTGATGCTGCTGATTGTACTGACAGACCGGGTGTGAACTGCACGGATTATTCACAGGTGGTGGCAGAGGAGACTGCTGCATATTGGATACAAACCAACTTACTTACGCCTGAGGATTCTGTGATCAACTGGGAAAGCCCAAGCCCAGTAAACTGGGCCGCTGTTACGCTGATTACATTCTCCACATCGCTCAGCCATTTCCCTGGATGGAAAATGCCACTATACCGGGTCAGGCCAAAAGAACAATCTTGACCCCTTTTCTAAGACAGATACCATTGTCCTCTGTGTATTGTCATCTGTGGTTCAGTTGGTGCCATTCTCACCTCGGAGACACTCCAAGGATTGAGGAGGCAAGTTAAGGCTGACACTCCAAAACAGAAGAGGGTGTTGCGCTGTCGGAGGTGTCTTTGGTTTGAAATGTTAGACTGGGGCTTAACTGCCCTCTCAGGTAGGCACAAAAAGATTCCATAACAATACACGGAGTTATTATCCCTGGGGTGTGCAATATTTATCCCTCAACATCACAAAGAAAAGTTCCCTCATTATCCCGGTGCTGTTTGTGGGAAATTCTTGTACGCAGAATGGCTGCCCCATTTCCTACAATGGTGACGACACTCAAAGTGCTTCATTTGCTGTAAAGCGCCGGGATATCCGGTGATTGGAAAGGCATTATCCTCCCCCTCTGCCGCCATCCTGTCTCTGACCCCTAACTTCAACATGTGCTCTCATTGTGCTCCCGCCCAACTTTTGATGGTGTTTATTTTTTCCTCATCCAGTCAAGAAAGTCCAGAGTGCATCACACTTCTACTATGTTGGAAAACGGTGAGACTGACGGTACATCCAGGGAGTGGGGCCAAGACCAAGTTTACTGCTGGTGGCTCAGATGTGCCGGGGGAGCAAGAGTGGAACAGCAATAGTGGTAGGAAATTCAATAGTGAGGGATACGAGAGTGAGGGCTGCAGACAGGCATTCCTGCAGCTGCAGATGTGACTCCAGGATGGTGTGTTGCCTCCCTGGTGCCAGGATGTCATAGATCATAGAATTTACAGTGTAGAAGGAGGCCATTCGGCCCATCGAGTCTGCACCGGCTCCTGGAAAGAGCACCCTACCCAAGGTCAACACCTCCACCCTATCCCCATAACCCAGTAGCCCCACCCAACACTAAGGGCAACTTTGGACACTAAGGGCAATTTATCATGGCCAATCCACCTAACCTGCACATCTTTGGACTGTGGGAGGAATCCGGAGCACCCGGAGGAAACCCACGCACACACGGGGAGGATGTGCAGACTCCGCACAGACGGCGACCCAAGCCGGAATCGAACCTGGGACCCTGGAGCTGTGAAGCCATTGTGCTATCCACAATGCTACTGTGCTGCCCTTGTCACTGAACAGCTGCAGGGCATTTTGAAGGGGGAGGGTGAACAGCCAGAGGTAGTGGTTCACATTGGTACCAACAACATAGGCAGAAAGACAGGTGAGCTCGTACAGTCAGAATTTAGGGAGCTATGTAGCAGAGTGAAAAGCCAGACCACAAACGCTCTAATCCCTGGACAACTCCTGGTGCCATGTTCGAGTGAGTAAAGGAATCGGAGAATATAGCAGATGAATGTGTGGCTAAAGCGATGGTTTAGGAGGGAGTGCTCTAGTTTCCAAGATCACTCGGTCCATTTCTGGGAAAGGTGGGACCTGTACAAGTTGGATGGGTTGCACCTGAATCAGACTTGAACCAATGTATCCTTGTGGGGGGGTTTTGCTGTTGGGGAGAGGGGGTGGCTGTAAGAGAGCAGGTGCCGCAATATTGATCAAGGAGTCAATTAGTGCAGTGAGGAGGGATGATATGTTAGCAGGCTCCTCAATTGAGGCCATAAGGGTGGAACTTAGAAACAAAAGAAGGGGCAATCACATTGTTGGGAGAGTACTATAGGCCCCCAAAAGGTCAGGGAGAAAAGAAGAGCAGATACGTAGGCAAATCTCAGAGAAGTGTAGAAACAATAGGCTGGAGCGTTTCAGCTATGAAGAGGCTGTGCTTGTTTTCCTTAGAGCAGGGAAGGCTGAGGGGGGACCTGATTGAAGGTACAAAATTATGAAGGACATAGATAGGAAGAAACTTTCCCCCCTTAGTTGAGGGGTCAATAACCTGGGGGGGGGGGGGGGGCATAGATTTAAGGTAATGGGCAGATTTATAAAGAATTTTAGGACAAACCTTTTCACCCAGAGGGTGGTGGGTATCTGAAAGAATGGTAGAAGTGGGATAATCACAACATTTAAGAAACATTTAGATAAGCACTTGAAATGCCAAAGCACGATGGACCAAGTGCTGAAAAATGGGATTAGAATAGATAGGTGCTTGATGGCTGGCACAGGCATGATGGGCCGAAGAGCCTCTTTCTGTGCGATAAACCCTATGACTCAAATCAAAAAGAACAATTAGGAAAAGATGTGGGGAGAGAGAGAGGGAGAGAGAGAGAGAAAGACAGCGAGAGAGG